>NC_059354.1:11150833-11469166 GCF_019703515.2 Myxocyprinus asiaticus | reverse complement strand
ACACCTGTCTCTAATTTCAGTGAGCATTGGGAGAGCGGCATATAAGCAGCCAAGCCACCAGCAAAGAGAGAGAGAGCCTGGCACAAGGAAGTCCATGGTGTCTGTGAAGCTGACAAGTTTATGAGTGTTCATATCTGTGAAGCTAATGAGTTTGTGAAACTACGTACCTGTGAAGCTAATGAGTTTTGTGAAGCTGTAAGCATTGAAGTTGCCAATTAAAAGTCGTACCTGTGCCAGGAGAAGCCCATTTCCCTGTGTCCTCCTTTCATTCTGTTGTGGACCCTTTCACACTGGTGCCGAAACCCGGGAATTGAAGTTGGAGGAAGTACGCACCATAGAGTTCTCCCAGTTGGCAGAGATCCTCAAGCCCCTTGCTGGCCTACACCAGTCCCACCAACAATCCCTGCTTGAGCTCCGGCAAGATCAATATCGCCGATTTTTCAAGGTCCTTCGAGCTCAAGCAGAGGATTGGCATGCGATCTGAAGCCTTCTCAGCCAGGAGAGAGCCCCGGCTGCATCCCCAGACAACCACAGCCCCATGCCCCCGCCCATGCTCTTGAAGATGGGGGTGGAAGATAACCCAGAAGCATTCCTTGATCTCTTTGAACGCACCGCTGAGATCTGGGGCTGGCCACGTGATCAATGGCCGGCCAGGCTCCTCCCATTGCTGTCCGGGGAAGCCCAGATTGCAGTACAACAACTGCCGGTGGCTAACCTTCTAGCTTATGAAGATCTGAAGAAGACCATCCTGCAGCGGGTTGGCCACAGTGGCCCACTCTTCTGGTCGATGAAGATGGAGACGACCGGCCGCCCGTTTGCCTTCACCCAACGGCTCCGATACGCCTGTCGGAGATGGCTGCTGGCAGGGGATCATGATGTCGAGGGAGTGATCGATCAGGTGATACAGGAGCAGCTCATCCATCGGCTACCGCGAGGAATGGCGGAATGGGTCTGGTGCCACCACCCGGCGTCACTGAAGGAGGCTGTCCGATTGGCAGAGGACCATATGGCGGCATACCCGAGGGCGGAAGAGCCCTCCCACTCTCTCTCCCCTTCTCCTATGTTTTCCCCATTCTCTACCCCCTCCCCTCTTCTCTCTCACTTTGCTCTCTCCCCAGAGCCCGTTCCTGCCCTGCAGAGGCAAGGAGTCCCGCCTCCAAAGCCAGTTCCCCGCACGCGGGGGTTTACACCGCCCAAAGCATCGACAGTGCCCTGCCGATCTCCCCCTCAGGTGGAAGTGTCCGTCGACGCAGGTGCGGGCGTGCCACCTGGGCCGGCCTGCTGGAGTTGCAGGGATCCAGGACACTTCTGGGATCAATGCCCTGTCATCCTGACATGGAGCTGATGAAGACGGCTCCAGCCCCAGCTCCAACTCCCCTGCCAGAGCATCGCACATTTCACATCTCATCGCTTTTATGCAGGACACATCCACGCATATCCCCTTTAACACATTTCTGAATTCAGGCCAATTAGTCCCCAAAATCAGCAGCGGGAACTATGTTTTGTTCCCCGAAATGTTATCACAAGGGTCACCATGGGGTAATTGTGAATATCCCCATGCACACACTTCACCCTCACCCTCTTGGTTGTGCCCAAAGCCTTACATTGAACCAAGCATTGGTGGATAGTGGTTTGATTACAACCCGTGTCCACCAATGCTTGGTGAGTACCCCCCTTGACTCTTACCGGTATCCGGTACGCTCTGGCCTGATCGGGGGCAGCCTGCGGAGTGTCAGGGACCCGGACCACCATCCCCAGCTCCACGTCAGGATGACGTGAGGGGGGGTGAGGCTGCAGCCCCGCCCATCCTCAGGGGATTTCCCAAAGGGGATTTCCCTTTGGAGCAGTCGCGAGACGAAACCCTCAAGCACGCCTTTGACCAAGTGAGAGTGATCGATGGTCAACAACTCTGGCCAAATGTCATACTTACATATCTCTATTTCGCAAATATAAACGAGCGGTTGTATACAGTGATGCAGGATGCTCAAACAAAGGAAGATACAACCCAGCTCTTAATACCACAGAGCCGCCGGGAAATGCTGTTCCAGGTGGCTCATTATAATCTATAATAATATAAGCGGGTCATCTAGTGGAAAGAAAAACACTGAACCGTCTAATAGCCCGTTTTTATTGGCTGGGCATTGGCGGCGATGTCCGCAGCTGGTGTGCGGCTTGCCGTGAATGTCAGCTGGTAAACCTGCAAGCCACCCCAAAAGCACCATTGCGCCCCCTTCCGCTGATCGAGGTCCCCTTCGAGAGAATTGGCATGGACCTCGTCGGGCCATTAGAGCGGTCAACACGCGGACATCGCTTTGTATTGGTCCTAGTGGACTATGCAACGTGATATCTGGAAGCAGTGCCCCTGCGCAACATCTCAGCATGGAGTGTTGCGGAGGCACTCTTCAAAATAATCTCCCGAATGGGGATTCCGAAAGAGATCCTCACCGATCAGGGCACAACCTTTATGTCACGGACACTACGCGAGCTTTACGAACTATTGGGCATTAAGTCAATTTGCACCAACGTTTACCATCCACAAACAGATGGCCTGGTGGAGCAATTTAAGAAAACCCTTAAGAACATGATTCGTAAGTTCGTGCACGAGGATGCTAGAAATTGGGACAAATGGCTCGATCCCCTGTTAATCGCAGTACGAGAGGTCTCACAAGCCTCTACCGGGTCGTACAAACCTCATCCAGCACCACATCGAGACCGAGCCGGGGGTGGTGGTACGTAGACGTCCCTACCGATTACCCGAGCACAAAAAGAAAATTGTCCAGGAAGAATGGGATGCAATGCTCAATATGGAGGTAATAGAGGAATCCCACTGCGATTAGTCCAGCCCAATTGTTCTAGTTCCTAAGAGCGACGGGTCTGTACAGTTCTGTGTGGATTATAGAAAAGTCAATGCGGTGTCTAAATTTGACACGTACCCAATGCCTCTCATTGATGAGTTGCTCGATCGGTTGGGCTCTGCTTGACTTTATTCAGCACTGGATTTGACAAAGGGTCATTGGCAGATCCCCTTGACACCAATTTCCCGTGAAAAATCAGCCTTCTCCACACTGTTTGGATTACACCAATTTGTGACACTTCTGTTTGTTTGGGGCCCCTGCTACATTTCAGTGTCTCATGGACCGAATCCTCAGACTGCATTCGGCTTACGCCACTGCCTATTTAGATGACATCATCATTTACAGCAATGATTGGCAGCAGCACATGCAGCATCTGAGGGCAGTTCTGAGATCACTGTGATGAGCGGGACTCACAGCAAACCCCAAGAAGTGCGCGATTGGGCGGGTGGAGGTATGGTATCTGGGGTTCCATTTGGGCCACGGGCAGGTGCGTCCCCAAATTTACAAGACTGCGGCGACTGCGACCTGCCTGAGGCCCAAGACCAAAAAGGGGGTGAGACAGTTCCTGGGGCTGGCTGGCTATTATAGGAGATTCGTGCCTAATTATTCGGATGTCACCAGCCCGCTGACTGATCTCACTAAAAAGGGAGCTCCTTTCATTCTGCTGTGGACCCTTTAACATGAACATATATATATATATATATATATATATATATATATATATATATATATATATATATATATACAAACAAGCAAGTACAACCCAAACCCCTCCCCCCCCCCCCCCCCATTTATACCATGATCAATGGAAACATGTAAATGCTTCATGCTAAAATTACACAGATCAATTCTTATGGCACTATATTTCACATGCTTTGCAGTTGAAGAAGAACGCCAATTCAGGGTCGGTTTTAATCCCTAAAACCGAATGAAGGTCCTTCCAGGAATCAAATGCCCTGCCGATGTTCACTCTAGTTTTCGCTCGACCACAATCACATTCCCACTTAGCCAGACGTTATTCAGTAGATAAATGTTTTTGTTTTTGTTTTGGCTTACTCTGAGTTGGTGTAGGAGTCGGTGTTGTGCTGGGAGCCGGACATTTGCTGGATTCCATCTCTAAGATAACGTTACCTAGTGTTGCAGTTTGTTGTCGCTGTTGAATAGCGGAAGAGAAGCTATTATTGTCTGAAGCAAGGCTCTCGAGAGTGCGCATAAACATCATATCCTTTGGATTTTCCCGGCAAAAGCAACACGCTCCCTTCACATGAAAATCAGTCTACAGGCTTTAATAGGCAGCCTAGGAAGTCCAGGAAGGGCTCATTTTTTAAGTTGCATTACAAGCCATTCACACATAGGCAAAAAAAATGAAAATTGTTACATATTGCACCTTTAATAAAACACACATAATCAATGTCTTATTTATTTTATTTTTTTTACACTTTCTGAACCAGAGCGAACAAAACCTTTACCTCTCTACACTCATATCTCACGTGGACTTAAGCGGGAGAGCAGCAGCACACCAATGATGTCTCAACTGTGACAACAAAATAATTTTCACCTTTTCTTTTCCACACATATAAATCTGTTTGTAGCAGATGAATATAGGGATTTTGAGTGAAGTTAAATAGATTAGAATTAATACCTGCTACATGTGCATGTATAACAACGTTATTCTGGAGGCACTTGGTGTCAAGTAATTGTGAAATGTCAAGCACATATTTTCCAGTGAATATTAAATTCAAATACAATCATTAAAAGAAATGTGTCACAGATCCACCGGACTCCCTCTCTCATGCCACATTCTGCTTCCTCTCCCTCACTCCACACAGCGCTCACTCTCTCCTGAGTTGATCACACGCACCTGCGCATCATCAGTGATTAATCAAGGACTGCATAAACCCCCGCTCTCACACTCAGTCATTTGTCTGCTATCATCGTCAGTGTTTCCCCGGAGACTACGGATGCCCAAGTTTGTCTAGACTTACCTGTAATTATATACCTACCTATTATTGTTCCCCTCGTCAGAGTTTAGTTTTGGTTCATCCTCCGTTTGTTCCCCAGCGTTTGGATTCTCCTGTTTCGTTTACGTTTCCTGTAAAGACCAAAAGACTTTGTGAGTTTTCCCTTCATCTGCATATTGTTATTTCCCTGTTTGGAGTTTACTAACCTGCTGTTCATGTCATACCTGTGTCTAGATTGTCTCACCTGTTTTTTACACCTCTTGTCCATTCCCTCTGTCAATAAACCCTGCAATTGAGTCCATCCCTCTGGCTCCATGAGTTTCTCCGTGACAAAATGAGAATAAATCAATATAGCCTAAACAGGTCTATCAGGAAGTTTTACTATACACTAGGCTGATTTTTGTGTGCATATATTTTAATTTCTAGAGGACATTATTATTTACATGTGCAGAAATGCAGTGGAGAACATGGCAATAGTGAGCCTCTCTAATATTTCCAGAAGAGAACAGCACTAAAAGTATGAGCATGTTTAAGTTTCCGTAATAATGAGAATATTCTGAATAGATGTACACTATTGAGCATTTAAACTTTTTTTGGAATAAAGGAGGTAGCACTTTATTTAACAGTGCTGTTCCACATTTATGTACTGTATAATTACAACAACTATAGTAGGTACTAACTGTAAACCTAACCTTAACCCATATCAATTACATGTAGTTAGCTAATATTACCGGTAATTTCTTGGATAAGTACACTAAGTATAGTGAAAGTACACGTACTGTAAAATAAAGTGCAACCATAAAGGCTTAACCAGATTATTACCTTAATCGGTGATGTGGTCAGCATTAAGAGATGGACAGACGAGCTCTATCATCACTTCAGGTCAGAAATTCAACATTGCACTCAGGTTGGTTTGTTAATGCACGCATAGGAATCATTATGTGTGAATCATGTTAAACATTTACAAAGGCATTCCAAGAAATGAAAAAAGTGTATGATATAGAATCTTAGTTAATGTTATTCTTACTATGCTCAGATTTCTAAGACACGCACAATAGACAGAGACTGTACACAGAGTTGAGACATCCTATTTGAAAACACACTGTTTGCATTTTCATTCATAATGTTTACACTTTAGTAATATTGGCTTCACAGACACATAATTTCATTGTAATTTGGAAAATGTTTACTTAAAATACACAGCAGCTTTTTTCCTTGTACTTTTGGATAATTATTCTAACTAATATTTTTTTCTTCTATTCAAATTAATTTGTTATTAATTTTGAATAGGGGTGTGCAGCGAAGCCATTATCTGTATTTGTATCTGTATCTATTCATATGACAAAATTATTTGTGTCTGGGTCTGTATTCGGATTGAACCGGGTGTGGGCCTGACTTAAACTGGAGGTGTGTCAAAACTAAATGAAATACCCATTTTTATATGTTATTCTTACATTTATAGTTTCTATTAATAAAATATGCCTTGTATATGCCTTTTCATACTAGCCTAATTATTATTATTATTATTATTATTATTATTATTATTATACAACAGTTATATAAAAAATATGATTTTTTTTTCTTACCAGATGAAGCTGAATTTGTAGGCTACATTAACTGTGGAATATGTTGTTAACTTTGGTTTCTCCTGATATTTCTGATATTAATATCTGCATGAAACAGATTTTTCATTTGCCTGTGCATATATAACAACATTATTCTGAAGGTAGGAGGTGTCAAGCAAAATGTGAAATGTAAAGCACACATTTTGCTGAGAATAATCAATACAAATACAAAAGTTAAAATAAAATCAATGTAACCTACTAACAGGTGAAATTCCCGTAAATCTATCAGGAATTTTTATGATGAGACACCATTATTTAGTTAAATAATAATAATAATAATGTAAAATTTATATAGCGCCTTACCAGAGGTAGCACAGTTTAAAGAAGAAGAAAAAAAAATTACGGAGCATGTTTCAGTTTCTTCGTTTTACATAAGCAGGAATATTCCTAATAGATGAATACTCTATGGAGCATTTAAACCTTTATGGAGCACTTTAAAAAAAATCCGGATTAAAGTTTTAACCAGACAATTTCCATAAACGCTGATGTGGACATAAATGTGGTCAATTTTAAAAGACGGATAGACGGGCTCCGGCATGAAATCATCTCTTGAAATGATGTTGACCACTGGTTGGTAACAATGACAATCTATAAATTAAGTTACTAACGTGGCCTGTTTGGCCAGAATATCCTGCAGTTATAAAAACTTTACAACATTTGACCGTTTGACTAGCAATCGTTGTGTCTAATGTTAACGAACGTTGCCTCACTTTTGTAACGTCATTTATTTCAAAGCATCAATGTTTCCAATAAGTCAAACAACAGCATATGACACTTATCTGCTCAGATGACACTTTCGGATATCTGTCTTTTCCTTTCTTTTGTTATTTATTTGTCCATTCGCTCTGATAAGATGTCCTGTATCCTTGTGTACACCAGTGCCTCGAACCACATTCATCCGTGCAGAAGAGCAGAGCTGAAGCACGACTTACGGCATTACCAAAGCAATGTTCTTCCACAAGACACAGTTTTATTTTTTAACCGCTAGAGGGCCAAAAGTTACATAGTGTATCTTTAATGTTACACTTGATAAGCTCCAGACGCGCACAATTAACAGAGACCGCAAGCGGAGTCGAGACCACGCCCATCCGATTTGAAATAACAATGTGCGCATTTTCATTAATAATGATTACTTTTTAGAAATATTGGCTGCACAGATTCATAAATTCTTTGTAATTTTGTATATGTTTATTGAAAATATCGCTTTATCCTTGTGTCTCTTGGATAATCAGTCATACGAATATTTTTTATATTATTCGGATGAATCCGTTATTCGTTTTGAAGTCATTATTCATGCCTTTCCAAATAAGGTATTCAGCTTCGGGCACATCACTACTGCCTAACAACTCTTTTTGTGTTCCATGGAAGAAAGAAAGCCATGCAGATTTGGAACAACATGAAGTTGAGTAAATCATGGCAAAAGTTTTATTTTTGAGTGAACTTTTAAAGTTTTAACTGTAGTAGTAAGTAATGTTCACGTTATAACACAAATGTAAAACCACAGCAGTTAGATTGCAAATCTACTACTATGTTCTAACTAGAAAATGTACATCTTTTTCCCTGTGTAATGCTTGTGCAAATTATTACATCTAACGTTCCCTGGTGTTTGCCTGCATGTATCTGTTGAGTTATTTTTGAAACAATTAATTCTGTTACTCTGTTATGGGTTCTTTGGTGGAGGCCAGATCTTACACAACAGTAAGGTAATACTGTAAGAATGAAACTTAGCAGTGTGCCTCTGTATACAGAGATGCACCAATCACACACAGGTTTCCAAACGTTGGTCTGACATTTAAAGAGATAACATCAAACCTGACATGCAACTTGCACTGTCACAATGTTTATTCTGCCCTAGTTTAAATTTAAAGAGAAAAGATCAAATCAAAAATATGGTAACACTTTACAACAGAATTGTATACGTTAGCATTAGTTAAAGCATTATTTAACATGAACTAATAATGACCAATTTCTTTTTTCAACATTATTTAATCTTGGCTAATGTTAATTTATGCATGCTAATACTTTTCTAACATTAAAAGCTGTATACGTTAAAATAATTTAACTAATATAACAATTTATTTGGACATTTAAAAATCTTGCAGTGTAAAATCTGGTTGCTTTTTTAATTGCAATTGTTACCTTAAAGAGATACTTATAACTGATCTCAACCTTAAAATTAGTTTTGTTGGTGTAACCTAATGCATATACAGTAGGTTGATTCAGTGATGTGAAATTATATTTTTTTCATTCAATTCATATGACGTAATGTACTGTAATGCCCAGTACTATAAAGCTGTAATTTAATTATTGCACTGTAAAAAAATGTTTTACTTAAGGAGCTATACCTGATCTGAACATTGAAATTACTTGGGTGTAGTCAGATTGATCCAGTTACATTAAATAATAAATTTGACTTGAATTTAGATGTCACCACATGAAGCACATTTTTAGGCTACCTGACAAAACATTAGTCTTTTTGTCAGTCGTCAAAATTTATGACGTGTGTCCATGTGAATGGGTGTGTGTATGTTTCTGGGAATGTATGTGTGCATGTGTGTGGTCAGTCATAATCCATTTTTATATCTACATGTACTGTAACTGTACTCATTTTGCAGAGTGTCCGTGGAAGGGGAAGATTCAGAAATTCTTTAACCAGTGCATAGCTCAAGATTGTGGTAAGCTTCTACGTAGGCAAGTAACCAAAAGGGTTTGCGCCACTGACATGTTTCTGCAGCTGAGTGCTCCATCCTACCTCTTGTCCTCTACTCATGGCAGTGGGGAGAGAAATCAGGACCATATGAATGACGTTCCACCTCGTCTTCAGTCTGGGTGTGTTGCCGGTGGTTTGGGAAGTCTGGAGGCTTTACTGATTTAAGTCTATATTTCACATGTCCTGGCTCAACCCTGCCTGAGTCATATAGTTAAAAAAGAGACAAGAACTTGATGAATTGGTAATGGCATTGTGCATATATAGCCAACACTCACATTAAGGCATTAACAATGTAAGCTCCGGCAGTACTGTATTTTGTCAATAAATTAATATGACCTTGTGGCGTGTATGGGTGAGGGAACATGTTAACAAATGTGTCTTGGAGTATGTGATGAAGGGTGCTTGAATGTTGAACTTTTGTTTTGATATTCAGAGCATGCTACAGTATATGGTCCAGTGGTTCTCAACTGGTTGCTCGCAACCCAAAAATAGGTTGCAGGTTTCCAAAGGGTGGAAAATACGCTTCCCATATCTTTTCTTGATGTTGTTCGTCTGATCAATCTCTATGCATTTTGGCACAAATTCTTTGTCACATTGTAGAAGCAAGCTAAATTAGGTTGCATGACAAAATATGTTGCATGACATGCCCTCATCCTTGAAAATCTTGAACAAGACCACAAGTTAATGAAATTATGAACCATAATGAAGTTCAGTCATTAAACTCTACTTGGTGCAAGCTGATAGGTTCTTTGAACTTGTTATATGTTAGCCAGTCGGCTCGCTCACATGTGATGTAAATACAATCAGTTCACATGGTGTAAGCTGATGGGTCCTTCATATGTAATCTGTTAGCCAATCAACTTGTGTACTCTCTCTGCCCATCATGTAAACTGCACAATTTTGCAGAAATGCCATTTACGCTGCAGCACACTTCTCTGAAACCCCCCTCCAACACAGCTCCACAAAAATGGCTTTTAATCTGTAGAGCCTTAACTTCTGTAGAAATGGTGTGCTAGTGAATGGTGTTTAGCAGGCACTCGCTCTCACAGGTGCCAGCTCCGTGCCATCATGAAACTTGTGTTGTTTACCAATGAGATGACTAATGATCCAAAAATAAAGTGACTATAAAAAATAATACAGTAATAGGCAAACAGGTAATATAAACATGAAATATGCTTGTTGCTGTATTATTGTAAGCCTAGATGTTTTTTTTTGTTTGTTTTTTTTTTTTGTTTTTTTAAGCAATGTAAAAATAATAATATGGTACTTATAATACACTCCATAAACCTGATGAGTCTTTGATTTGACTTGATTTTATAAATATGAACATACAAAAATAGAAGTATTGTATGCCTATTATAACGTGCTCTCTGTAACGTGGGTCTGTGCTGGAACGTAGCTTAGACGTGGAAAGCATGAACAGGCAGACGAAGACGATGTGAACCCAAGTGCAGTTTATTCCTTATATACGTGGTAAATCCAGAAACATGAAACCAAACAGACGTGACTTGACACTAAACACTAACATGAGCATGAGCATGAGCATGGACTTGACTTGACCACGCCAACACAAACAAACATTCACATTCAATACCTGACCCAGACACAATGGAAACATGAGAATTTAATACATGAACATAGGAAACATAAACCAATGAACAGAACTCTAAACAAGATAAGACAATGAGCATAAACCAATGACATGATAGAACCAATAACAAGATTATGAACCCATGGGAAACAGACACAAAGAACATGAGGGAAACAGGATGATCACATGACTTGACATGGCAGGGAAACAGGAAATAACATGACATGGAACTACTTTTCAAAATAAAAGACAAACACCAAACATGAACATGAACACATCTAGAGGTGACACCTATTAACAATGTAAGATAAAAGTTATTTCAAATGTCTTAACCCATACAGAAATCAGACATATAGCAATTAACATATATGTAAAACTGTAGTCCATTTACTTGGGCATATATGTAGGCTACATAGCCTATTCAAATTAGATTATAATAAAGTATGATTTTGGAAAATATGTTACATGTTGTCCTCTCCCCAATTCAGACTTGGGTTGTTTTGTTATCATTCTCTTTGTCACCATTTATTTTATGTTATTACTTCTTTTCTTTTTAATAAATTATACTCTGAGCAAGATATTCAGCATATAGTCTCCCTTATTGTTGTGGCCCTGAGATGGCACTCTGCCTTCTCATTTCAAAAGTCCACCACATGCCACTGATGTGCAGTTCATGGTATTATTAAATTATTAAATGTTTTATTTTTAAGAATATTTTTGTTAAATATGTAGGCCTATGATAAACAATTTTGGTACTGTGTTTTAAGTCCAAAGTATGTGGGTCCTGAAGCACAACAAGTTTTTAGAACCACTTAAATTGTCGATCAATTTCATGTAAAGTCATTTCAAATATTTGTTCATCTAGTATTCAAGCTTAATCAAAAGATGCTGTTTTGAGCCTTATAAGTGAAACATATCAGATCGAGAGAAATTCAACATGCAATTCACATCGAAAGAACATTTTCTGAATCTACAGTATAATGTATGTCAACTGATGATCTCAAGGGCAACCAGGCAGTTCAACTTTAATCATTAATCGGTCACAAATCCAGGAATCGCCTTACCTTATATCCAACTCATCACAAAAGGTTTCGATCACTACATACGATATGAGTCAGCAGGGTATTCCCTAACCGCAACCCATCCTGTGTGATACTCAATACTATCTGATAAGTAAGGTAAGTCAAAATGTGTGAATCTTTTTAATTTAATTTCTGGATGATTTTTTTTTTTCAGTTAAGAAGAACCCATACATATCCTGGTGGTGCCCTGAGGTGGTACACAACATGAATCTGGACATTTAATACAGGCCTGCTAAAAATATTGCCATTTTAAACTGGTATATTTAATTTTTTATTTCTTATTTATGATCTTTATACAGTTTTAACACTAGTTTACTCAAAATGTGAGTTCACAGTGCCCAAACAAATGCCAGCACTAACAAACACCAAACCGAAACAGTTGTTGTGTTTTTTGTTGGAGTGTGTTTAACCCTGTTAGTGTTAATTGGGGCAGTGTGAACCTGCCTTAAAGAAATAGTTCACCCAAAAACCAACCAGCACCATAGTCGCCATATTTGGTCGCTGCAAATGGGAGTAGACATATTATTCGACAGGAGAGTGAGTGGTCTGTTCAACACACGAAGCGATCATACAGCTTCAGAACACTTGGAATTTATTGCACGAGTCATATTGACTACTTTTATGTTGGTTTCATGGTGTTTTTGTCCTTTTTGGAGCTTAATTGCACAGAGTCACCTTTCATTTTCCTTATCTTCCAAAAAAACATCATGTGTAGATTCTTCAAATGTTTCTTTTTGTGTTCGAAAGAAAAAAAAACCATATGGGTTTGTAACGGCATTAGGGAGAGTGAAAAATCATGGAATTTTAACTTTTTTTTTTTTTAGGTAAACTAACCCTTTAAGACTTGTGCGTAGCAGGCTGCACTGATTAGAGTCTGCTCATCAAAATTTTATTCGTTGTACTAAATAGAGATCAGCAAAAAAGCAATCTGAAAAAAAAGGCAAGATATTATTCAGTTTGTACTCAAATTCTGTAAGCATCATCTAGATGTTAAATATCCTGAAGGCAACAGTGGACCTGAAAACTTTGAGAAACATTGCTCTAGACTAGAGAGCCTTAAGTAAGAGTTACACACTAAGAACATTTGCATGTTCATGTGAGTTGGATCATTCACACGAGCTACTGACTCATTTGATAAACGTGGACATTGATTGGAATTGTGCTGTCCAAGGTCCTGAAGCCAGTGGGAACACAATCGGAGATAAGCTTGGGGGGAGAGATTTTAGTGCATCTTCCTGTAATATCTCTGTAATATCTGATTATATGTGCTGTAGTTTGCCTGTTTATGTGTAGGGCTACAGTATGTTTGTATTGGTAGTATGATGTTCAATTAATAAGCTATAATACAGTATACTCTATCACATTTAGTTTAGAAAATGGAGAATATATCAGGATATGTATGTTACTTATGATTTCTTTCTTCTAATATGTCAACATAAAAAAATGGCTTTTAATCTGTAGAGCCTTAACTTCTGTAGACCGTACCACCCAGTAAAAAACTGGTGAAGCTTAGTCAGCAAAGGAAGAATGCATGAGCGTGCAAATTGCTAAGCAACTTTAATGTGCAAAACAAAGCTCACAGCTGCTCCATAAATACAACTTTGAAGCTATTTCTCTTTTACCACAGAACCCCATTAAAAGAGGCACCCTGAGTTAGTTAGCCTAATCTAATAACATATCAATATCTGCATGTAATATATGCTTACAAAAGCACAATTTGTTCACAAAACATTGCATTCCATACCAAGCCCATCAACACACCAGTTTCCTAAAATCTGACGGCCACAGAAATGTGTCATGGTAATGTATGCGCCCAATTAGCTGTAAATGGACCGACACTGATACGTGGCTGCATGGATAGAATAAACTATTCAACTGTCTTGAAACAAAAACTTTAGACAATCTGACAAGCTGCAACACTACATGGCTATTATTTTATTCTGTAACTTGAAACCCTTATTTTTACACGTGAACAATAGAGGCCAAAAAGAAAGATAAAAAAAAACTCAACTTCAGCAAAGCAGAGCTTTCATGTTATATACATTAGGGAACATAAAGCCAGTGTGAGCACATGGCAAAGTTGGCAAAGTGTCCTGACATTTTTATGGTACCCCAGGCGTGCCAAGTACTGAGAAAAGTAATTGCTGGAGTAAAACTTTGAGAGACAGAACAAAGTTTGCTGTGTTAGCATTTGGAATGAGACTGTCTAGTAAAATTTAAAAATAAGAATCAATAGTAAAAGTGTGAGCCAAAACTGTAACTTGCCTTTATGAGTAGGCTAATCATTGTACTGTATGCAAGTACATTGGCCCCAAAAAGTATTTAGAAACTTTTGGACACACTTAAAAATGTTTGAATTTTATTGCATTATTTACAAAACATACAAAACATACATTTTTGCAATTAATTGTAACCAACTATATATATTCATAAAGTATTCAGACCCCTTCATTTTTTTCACATTTTATTATGTTGCAGCCTTGTGCTATAATGCTTATATATATATATATATATATATATATATATATATATATACAGGTGCTGGTCATATAATTAGAATATCATCAAAAAGTTGATTTATTTCACTAATTCCATTCAAAAAGTGAAACTTGTATATTATATTCATTCATTACACACAGACTGATATATTTCAAATGTTTATTTCTTTGAATTTTGATGATTATAACTGACAACTACGGAAAATCCCAAATTCAGTATCTCAGAAAATTAGAATATTACTTAAGACCAATACAAAGAAAGGATTTTTAGAAATCTTGGCCAACTGAGAAGTATGAACATGAAAAGTATGAGCATGTACAGCACTCAATACTTAGTTGGGGCTCCTTTTGCCTGAATTACTGCAGCAATGCAGCGTGGCATGGAGTCGATCAGTCTGTGGCACTGCTCAGGTGTTATGAGAGCCCAGGTTGCTCTGATAGTGGCCTTCAGCTCTTCTGCATTGTTGGGTCTGGCATATCGCATCTTCCTCTTCACAATACCCCATAGATTTTCTATGGGGTTAAGGTCAGGCGAGTTTGCTGGCCAATTAAGAACAGGGATACCATGGTCCTTAAACCAGATACTGGTTGCTTTGGCACTGTGTGCAGGTGCCAAGTCCTGTTGGAAAATGAAATCTACATCTCCATAAAGTTGGTCAGCAGCAGGAAGCATGAAGTGCTCTAAAACTTCCTGGTATACGGCTGCGTTGACCTTGGACCTCAGAAAACACAGTGGACCAACACCAGCAGATGACATGGCACCCCAAACCATCACTGACTGTGGAAACTTTACACTGGACCTCAAGCAACGTGGATTGTGTGCCTCTCCTCTCTTCCTCCAGACTCTGGGACCCTGATTTTCAAAGGAAATGCAAAATTTACTTTCATCAGAGAACATAACTTTGGACCATTCAGCAGCAGTCCAGTCCTTTTTGTCTGTAGCCCAGGCGAGACGCTTCAGACGCTGTCTGTTGTTCAAGAGTGGCTTGACACAAGGAATGCGACAGCTGAAACCCATGTCTTGCATACGTCTGTGCGTAGTGGTTCTTGAAGCACTGACTCCAGCTGCAGTCCACTCTTTGTGAATCTCCCCCACATTTTTGAATGGGTTTTGTTTCACAATCCTCTCCAGTGTGCGGTTATCCCTATTGCTTGTACACTTTTTTCTACCACATCTTTTCCTTCCCTTCGCCTCTCTATTAATGTGCTTGGACACAGAGCTCTGTGAACAGCCAGCCTCTTTTGCAATGACCTTTTGTGTCTTGCCCTCCTTGTGCAATGTGTCAATGGTCGTCTTTTGGACAACTGTCAAGTCAGCAGTCTTCCCCATGGTTGTGTAGCATACAGAACTAGACTGAGAGACCATTTAAAGGCCTTTGCAGGTGTTTTGAGTTAATTAGCTGATTAGAGTGTGGCACCAGGTGTCTTCAATATTGAACCTTTTCACGATATTCTAATTTTCTGAGATACTGAATTTGGGATTTTCCTTAGTTGTCAGTTACAATCATCAAAATTAAAAGAAATAAACATTTGAAATATATCAGTCTGTGTGTAATGAATGAATATAATATACAAGTTTCACTTTTTGAATGGAATTAGTGAAATAAATCAACTTTTTGATGATATTCTAATTATATGACCAGCACCTGTATATATATATATATATATATATAAAAACATTCACATCAATCTACACTCCGTCCTTCAGATGAGACATTAAATCGAGGTCCTGACTCTCTGTGGTCATTAAAAATTCCAGGGCACATCTCGTAAAGAGTAGGGGTGTAACCCCTTTGTCCTGGCCAAATTCCACCCATTGGCCCTTCTCAATCATGGCTTCCTAAAAATCCCCATCTATTAACTGGCTCTATAACTCTACTCTCTCCTTTCCACCAATAGCTGGTGTGTGGTGAGCGTACTGGCACACTATGGCTGCCGTCGCATCATCCAGGTGGATGCTGCACACTGGTGGTGGTTGAGGAGAGTCCCCTGTTCACTGTGTAAAGTGCTTTGAGTGTAGTGTCAGAAAAGCGCTATATAAATGTAACGTTCATTAATTCATTTACACCCCATAATGAAAAAGCAAAAAACAGATTTTTGATAACTTTGAAAATGTATTAAAAAGAAAAAAACTGAAATATCACATTGATATAAGTATTCAGACCCTTTGCTATGACACTTGAAATTTAGCTCAGGTGCATCCCATTTCTCTGGATCATCTTTGAGATGCTTCTACACTTTAATTGGAGCCCACCTGTGGCAAATTCAATTGACTGGACATGATTTGGAAAGGCAAACCCCTGTCTATATAAGGTCTCACAGCTGAAAATGCATATCAGAGCAAAAACCTATATATATATATATATATATATATATATATATATACACACACACACACACACACACTGATTAATTAAAACTACCTGCCTAATATAGTGTAGGTCCCCCTCGTGCCCCCAAAACAGCGGCAACCCTCATCTCAGAATAGCATTCTGAGATGCTATTCTTCTCACCACAATTGTACAGAGTGGTTATCTGAGTTACCGTAGACTTTGTCAGTTCATGAAAATCCCAGGAGATCAGCAGTTACAGAAATACTCAAACCAGCCCATCTGGCACCAACAATCATGCGTGGCATGTCCAAATCATTGAGCTCACATTTTTTCCCCATTTTGATGGTTGATGTGAACATTAACTGAAGCTCCTGACCCGTATCTGCATGATTTTATGCACTGCAGCCACATGATTGGCTGATTAGATAATTGCATGGATGATTGTTGGTGCCAGATGGGCTGGTTTGAGGATTTCTGTAACTGCTGATCTCCTGGGATTTGCACACACAACAGTCTCTAGAATTTACTCAGAATGGTGCCAAAAACAAAAAATATCCAGTGAGTTGCAGTTCTGTGGACAGAAATGCCTTGTTGATGAGAGAGGTCAATAGAGAATGGCCAGACTGGTTCGAACTGACAAAGTCTACAGTAACTCAGATAACTGCTTTGTTCAACTGAGGTGAGAAGAATATCATCTCAGAATACTGTTCTGAGATGCGGGTTGGCGCTGTTTGGTGGCACAAGGGGGATCTACACAGTATTAGGCAGGTGGTTTTAATGTTGTTGCTGATCGGTGTATATATACTCAGGAGCCACTGTATGCACTGTATTTACACTATAGTTAAGTTGTTATAGGTACAGAACTATCTATTATGAAGTTTCTCAGACAAATGTATCAATATGCTGCCATAGTTTCCAGTATGTGTCCATTTTCATCACCCTTGTATTTTCATAAACCACAATTAATTAAATGTTATGCTGTGCACAACCACAATGAATTAAATGTAGTGCTGTGCACTAACACTGTGAGGTCCTCTCAAATTAATCTGTTAACTTCAGTTAGACTTGAGAAATACACAATGAAACACAGTTTCGTTTCCCCTAGTCCTGTTCTCTCAGCAACAGGGTCCAAGCAAATTTATAGTCCAAATATCTGCACAAATGGGTGGATATTATTTTAACAATGACTATGGACATTGTCTCCCACAGCTAGCATAATTCACCCGTCTGCTTGACAATACCACAAAGAAAGGAAAGAGCTAACATTTACTTTAGCTGTCACATCCAGAGAGGAGCCAGTTGACGCTGGGAACTGCCTGCACTAACTCTTTGTCGAGGCTATACGAAAATAGAGTTGAATCATATGTAAACTATGAATGCCTGTGTGAATGCCTCAAAAGGTGAAACATTTGGAATTAAATCCATTGTGAAACTCTATAGCACTATAAGTAAAATCTGCATTCAAATTGTTTTGATTAGCATTATAGAAACACAAACATGTTATAAAGTTAGTTTTCATTGCATTGACACTCTTAGACTTAAGTGGGCTCAGATGTCCTTTTGGTCCATTTTAGTTGTGACCATGTTTCAGGCCACTGTATGACTAGAATGCTTTATTAATAAAAATATTAATTCTTATTATTATTTGTCATTTCCTTTGTATGGTTACCTGTGACAACCAAAAACATTTAAAATGTCACAAATGTGAATACAAGTAAACCTGCCATGCTTTTGGTTCATAATGCATGTTATAAGCCAAACCTCAGTGATCACAGATGATCTAAATCCAGTTCACTTTAAAGAGCGAGCATTAACATGTAAGCCAAAGTTCTTGCAAACTGCTCTCAGAACCCTGAAACAAACCTATATCAGCGTTGGTGGAGGTGACCACTTCACATTATATAATTGAATGGAAATGTGTGTTTTATTTAGAAAAGTATCTTTATTAGTAAGATTGTATAAATAAACATAATAAAAACAGAACTTTTGCTAACATATGAAAAAAAATCTTAAGACTTCAGGAAACAATATATTCTGCTTTCATTTGCACACAGAATTGTCAGATCAATTATACTTAAATACAAAGTTTCTTTAGTGAGAAACTAATCCATTTAAAAGAATATTCCGGGTTCAATACAAGTTAAGCTCAATCGACAGCATTTGAGGCACTTACAATGTTAGTGAATGGTGGAAGTGCAATGGAAGTGAATTTTTTTTACGTTAAAATACTCACTGTTTCAAACTTATAGCCACAAGACAAAGGATATGCATGTAAAAATGATTTTAGTGACAATGTAACGTCAACAAACCCTAAAATGACTGTAAAAATTACAATTTAAACAACTTTACAACTCAAATAATGCATGAGTTTTAACAGAAGAATGAATGCAAGTGCTTTTATAAAATTATAAGCTTCAAATTTCTGCCTTTAAACTCTCCAAAAATTGGCCACATTCCCTTTCATTGTAAGTGCCTCACTGTAACCTCTATTTTTGCTTCTTTTTTTTTTTAAAGAAAAGCAGGGACGAAATGAAATACATTTTTGTGGTAATCAACATTATGCCACAAATGCTGTCGACTGAGCTTGCACTGAACCCGGAATATTCCTTTAAGCTTTAAAACAGGAGCCCTGTGCTTGGAAAAAAGCGCATCTATAACTGACCAAAGGTCAATGCCCTTCATCCGAAAAACTCTTAAAGAATGGAGTAAAGGCAATTATACAATTATATACACTGTACAAAACTTTACACTAGACAGAACATTCAACAAATGTTCTATCATAGAAAATAAATAAATACACTTAGTGCATTAATGAAAACAAAAACTCTTAAATTAGAGCGTACCAAACTCAGTCTGGTTCCACGCATTGCTTAAAAAATGTTGGTTAACACACCAAATCAATGACAGTCCAGCTGTCTTGATTTTTGTTCCATGTTTGTATGATTTATTCAAAACACCATTGAAAACTGACATACTGTGTAATGGGGAGCTGTAGATAAACAGTGACATTTTTCAATCAGTACATAATCTTTATGAGAGCCATGAAGTGCCAACCCATATTATTTACTCTTTTCAAAATTCCTTGCATTACATGGATTCTGCATAATAAGTACTCCGAAGTCTCAATTCAGTGGTCAATTGTAAATCTACCACACAAAATGCCTAAATGAGGGGAGACCAGGCAGAGGCTGTATTTACCAAAGTCCATACAGTTTTTTTTTTTTTAATGCTACTGAAGCATTTTAACATTACACCAATGAGTGTTAATTTGGATAGTTTCTTTTTGTCTTATGTTTTATGTTCTTTTTCACGTTCAGTGCAAATGTAAAACTAGGGATGCACCGATACCATTTTTTAAGGCTGTACTTTTTGGTACACGCTGATAAATATACCATACTTTTAGCAGCACTGTCTTTTTTTTAGGTACAGTATAGTGAGAATGATTATTAGTGATGGGCAAATATGTGTTCTTCAATGCCTATGCTGATAACTAGAGCGGGGTGCCAATATAATGGTGACATATACAAAGGCCCAAAAAGTATTTAGTGATACCAATTATTCTAATCAAATGATTATAAAAAGTGAAGTTAGTTCTGAGAACATATCCAGCATTATTTGTTTGTAGATGCCAATTGTTTTGATATGTTGGTAACACTTTACAATAAGATTCCATTTGTTAACATTAGTTAATGCAATACTGACTAACATTAACAAACTATGAACAATTGCACTTTTATGAACTAACATTAACAAAGATGAAAAAATACTTTAAGAATTATATTGGTCATTGTTAGTTCATGATACCTAAAGCATTTACTAATGTTAACAAATGTAACCTGATTATAAAGTGCTACAGATAACTGATGCAATGACATTAATACAGCTGAAAGCATGGCTTAAGTGTCCAAATATTTTGGGGGGCCACTGCACATATTCCACTGTATAGGCTAATATAATTTCACTATAGCAATTGAGATGTCCATACATGCTGAAATGAAAAAAATGTACACAGTATTTACTCAAAAATTCAATATCTAACAAGTTGTGCAGCGCAGTTGTAGTTTTGGAACTGACAGAAGGGTTATCGGCCGTGCCAAAAATCTCAAAATGGGTAAATATAGGCCTAGCCAAAATATCTATCAATACTGATGATTAAGGACAGTGTGTTTATGATGTTTTGAGTAAATAGCTGAGTACTAAAGCATAAAAAATCTAAATACATTCTTGATTCATGTACAATGAATTGGGCAGAGAACTAAGCGAGCAGGGACACAGAGTGGTGTCGGAAAGTCTGTGTATTTTTTTTTTTTTAATTACTTGATTCACAATGTGACTGTCATTTTTTGGACTAATTTGGGCACTGATATATCTCCATACTGTTGGCATTTGTGTTCATCTGCTGTTATTCCTTTGCATGGCAACATTTATGCAACGGATGTGGTGCATGCACATATGATATCTAATGTTTGTATCAGAGCATTTTAAGAGTGACATAAATCCAAAATGGACCCTCTCTACTTCTGTAACCCACTTTTCACAGTCCAATCAATTCTCCAATGGACAGAACCAAGGCCCACCCTACATTGTTGGCATTGAATATCTTGTTTCACTTGGAAACGTGACCAATTGTGGAAGTAAAATGGGTTGCGAATGGCATTGGACAGATACCAGTATCGGTATGGGTGCACCCCTACAAAAACCACTGTAGTATTTTGACTGGATGGAAACATATAAAACCTATTAAATGCACTCAAGACCTTCAATGGCATGACTGATTAGTTATGAGTTATTATGTCTAATGTATTCTTAAATGACGTACAATGTAATCAATATTGAACAAAAATTCAAAAGTCAGTGATCAATAACAGAAGTGCTCAGTGGTTCATGTTCACTTTTAAAAAGTTTGTAAGGTTGTCAAATGTACATAAACATGTTCAGTAGCAAAAACAAAGTCAATCGCTTATCTTAAAAGTACCAAAATATGTCCCCTCAGCTTCTCGATCCAGAAGCCATGAATTGGATACGTTGACAAAGAGACCATCACCCTTATTTAACTGGATACCTCTGCCCTGCTCCACACAGTACATGTTGTAGCTCTTGGTATTCCACTGCAACGTGCCACCGCTTTTTGTAAGCAGAATCGGTCTGATTGTAGACTGGGTTTGCTTCTCGTGGTAAATGTATTGTACCAACTGCACATTGCTGACATCCTCTTTGTCCAAGTCGTGTACCTCAGAATATCGAAAGCAGGTCTTGGCATATACATAATAATAGCCAGGCTCATCCACTAGGATTCGCCCATTACGGTATGTAATCTTCTTCAGCGTCCCTTGATTTACTTCCCAGTGAATGGTTATAGCACTTGGATCTTCTGCAAAAGCACCAGTCGCATGGTCAGAATTCACTGGTATAATATAAATAAATGGGTATATCTTATCTTAAAGTGCTGCAAATTAGCTAGTAGCTAGAAGCATATATATAGAGCATCTGATGCTCAAACCTTGTGTAGCAATGTTATTCTGTATTGTCCCTGTCAAATAAACCAACAAATAAATAAAGAGTTTGTCCAAAAAATTTAATTCTTTCATCATTTATTCACCCTCATATGGTTCAAAACTTGACTTTCTGATTATTTTCTTTCATCTGTTGAGCACAAATGACCTCAGTCACAATTTACTTTAATTGCATCTTTTTTCCAAATTGTAAAATAAAAGTGAATGGTGACTGATGCTAACATTCTGCCTGACATCTCACTTTTGTGCTCCACATAAACAACATGTGAGTAAATGATGAAACTTTTCATTATTTGGGCGAATCCAAAATATTTTTAGGAAATTATATATCTTATAAATAGAAATATAAAATATATATTTCTAAGACTATGCCATTATATCATATTTTAAGAGGAGACTCTGTTTGCACTTGTTCTACAATAAAAAAAATTTTTTTAAAAAACATATGCTTACTGCTTGAATAGTCACTGGTTGTCCTGATAGGAAGATGAGCCGATGGCATGCGTGTTTCCTTTTTTCGGCATCTATCCTTCTTCTCCTTCATACTTTTGAGAGGATCTGCTATTAATGTTTCACTGTGCATTTCCTTACAAAACACAAACAAACACGTACAAGTTCAATCAATTTCTGTCAATGGATCTTGATTCCATTATTCACAATGCACAGCACTCAATGGTCATGCAGGCTCCAATACGAAAGCAAATATACAGTGCATCCGGAAAGTATTCACAGCGCTTCACTTTTTCCACATTTTGTTATGTTACAGCCTTATTCCAAAATGGATTAAATTCATTATTTTCCTCAAAATTCTACAAACAATACCCCATAATGACAACGTGAAAGAAGTTTGTATGAAATCTTTGCAAATTTATAAAAAAAATAGAATAAAAAAATAAATAAATAAATAAAAAAATCACATGTACAT
The DNA here is from genome assembly GCF_019703515.2 of Myxocyprinus asiaticus. NCBI lineage: Eukaryota > Metazoa > Chordata > Actinopteri > Cypriniformes > Catostomidae > Myxocyprinus > Myxocyprinus asiaticus. The sequence continues at coordinate 11,446,073 of NC_059354.1, read as the reverse complement.
AAGTATTCACAGCCTTCACTCAATACTTTGTTGAAGCACCTTTGGCACCAATTACAGCCTCAAGTCTTTTGAGTATGATGCTACAAGCTTGGCACACCTATTTTTGGGCAGTTTCTCCCATTCTTCTTTGCAGGACCTCTCAAGATCCATCAGGTTGGATGGGGAGCGTCAGAGCACAGCCATTTTCAGATCTCTCCAGAGATGTTCAATCGGGTTCAAGTCTGGGCTCTGGCTGGGCCACTCAAGGACATTCACAGAGTTGTCCCGGAGCCACTCCTTTGTTATCTTGGCTGTGTGCTTAGGGTCGTTGTCCTGTTGGAAGATGAACCTTCGCCCCAGTCTGAGGTCCAGAGCGCTCTGGAGCAGGTTTTCATCAAAGATGTCTCTGTACATTGCTGCATTCATCTTTCCCTCGATCCTGACTTGTCTCCCAGTTCCTGCTGCTGAAAAACATCCCCACAGCATGATGCTGCCACCACCATGCTTCACTGTAGGGATGGTACTGGCCAGGTGATGAGTTGTGCCTGGTTTCCTCCAGACATGACGCTTGTCATTCAGGCCAAAGAGTTCAATCTTTGTTTCATCAGACCATAGAATTTTGTTTCCCATGGTCTGAGTGCCCTTCAGGTGCCTTTTGGCAAACTCCAGGTGGGCTGTCATGTGCCTTTTACTGAGGAGTGGCTTCCGTCTGGCCACTCTACCATACAGGCCTGATTGGTGGAGTGCTGCAGAGATGGTTGTTCTTCTGGAAGGTTCTCCTCTCTCCACAGAGAAACGCTGGAGCTCTGTCAGAGTGACCATCGGGTTCTTGGTCACCTCCCTGACTAAGGCCCTTCTCCCCTGATCGCTCAGTTTGGCCAGGCGGCCAGCTCTAGGAAGAGTCCTGGTGGTTCCAAACTTCTTCCGTTTACGGATGATGGAGGCCACTGTGCTCATTGGGACCTTCAATGCTGCAGAAATTTTTCTGTACCCTTCCCCAGATCTGTGCCTCGATACAATCCTGTCTCGGAGGTCTACAGACAATTCCTTGGACTTCATGGCTTGGTTTGTGCTCTGACATGCACTGTTAACTGTGGGACCTTATATAGACAGGTGTGTGCCTTTCCAAATCATGTCCAATCAACTGAATTTACTACAGGTGGACTCCAATCAAGTTGTAGAAACATCAAGGATGATCAGTGGAAACAGGATGCACCTGAGCTCAATTTTGAGTGTCATGGCAAAGGCTGTGAATACTTATGTACATGTGATTTTTTTTTTTTTTTTTTTTGGTTTTTTATTTTTAATAAATTTGCAAAGATTTCAAACAAACTTCTTTCACGTTGTCATTATGGGGTATTGTTTGTAGAATTTTGAGGAAAATAATGAATTTAATCCATTCTGGAATAAGGCTGTAACATAACAAAATGTGGAAAAAGTGAAGCGCTGTGAATACTTTCCAGATGCACTGTATGTGCACACTAAGCACTGACTGGATCTAACATCATATTGACACAGTCATGGAAGAAATTACGGAGTTCAAAAATGAATCCCAGAATGGCACAAGCTGATAGGTTCTTTGAACTTCTTATCTGTTAGCCAGTCAGCTCGCTCACATGTGATATGTCAAGCCAGTCGACTCACAAGGTGTAAGCTGATAGGTTCTTTGACGTGTAATCGGGTAGCCAATCAACTTGCGTACTCTCTCTTTGCCTAACATTTAAATTTGTTCAATTAGCAAGTAGCCGGTTTCACTGCGGCACACTGCAAGCACACATTGTTTTTTTCTAAGAAACCCACCTCCACCCCAGCTCTAATTGTCTAGATCTGCTACATGGGGATTATATTTATGTCTAATTATGCAGCAGCATGTCATACAAGCTTGATGCAGCATGTCCTGTGTTTTTCTAACTGTACAGCAGCAGCATGTCCACATGCCAACTCCGCATGTCTGTGTATTTTCCAGGAGTAGCAAGTCTCCGTTCTTGCTCTGCAACAACAGATCTAATCTGCTAAGACCATTATCCTATCAATATGGCATACAAGTTTCCAGGCACAAGCAATGCCACAGAAATAGAAACCTAGCGTAAATGTCGCTCGTCATTTGACGTGGCTTGTTAGTACAAAACCTCATATTTACATAGAGGAGCTCTTGTCGCTTTTTGTGTTGTGCCTGGTAGGGGTGGGCGATATACCGGTAGACATGATAAATTGGTAGAAATTTGCCAACCGGTATACGTTTTGGATCATCGTCTCTATAGCGGTAATGGAAAATTGTCTCAAGAGAAATGTGTATAGCACATAACACGTACACATTACACATTCTGTCGGATAAAAGGAGGAAGGCGGTGCGATTGCTCAATTCATTTGAATGAGAAGATAAGAGGATATTAAGGAAAAAGTGTGTTCTCCATGGTGTGGAATTGGTTTGGCTTTAGAAAACACGATACAGAGCAGAAAACAGCGATTTGCAAGATTTGCACATTGTGTATGTTGATATCAATGTGCTCGTATATATATCAGTGGTCAGGCCTTCACGTGAGACTGATAGAAATAATGAAACGCAGTTTTTCCACTGACAGCTGCACGTGTCATTAGATGAAAGGCTCGTCTAGAATGCGAGAAAAAAAATGACACTGAATCTGCTTCTGCAGCATGAAATTTCGCTTGAGCCACCGTCAAAGCAAATTCAATGACATTCATCCCACGCTCCAAACACGCCTCCCATCCAAACAGGCGCAGCTGTGTTTTGTGCGAGTGTTGTGCACGCAGTCTGAAACAGGCAAGTCATCTCAACATCATAGCCTAACAAACATGAAAATACATTGCACACACAGATTTTCGGTAAAACAGTCACATTTTTTATGTATTTACATGATTTTTGTTTTTAGGTAATAAACTTAACATTTTCCACATATCTGCTAGGGTCAACTATCTTCTCATTATCGAGCGTAAAAAGTTCATGCAAGTAACAGAATTCAGGCTTTTGGTTAATGTTACATAGAACTGGGTCTCATGATTCTGCCAATATGTGCTTTGGTTGTTATTAACCTCCAAAGTTACAGAAAGTTGCCTTAAGCCACAGTTTTCGTATGAGAACAATGTGCCAAAGTCATGTACAGGAAATATGATGGCAATTCATTTTTATGCAGAATTTCGAAAAGAAAAAAACGATGAGGTTATGTATATGTAAACAAGGAAATAAGAATTAAATAAAAATTATTTTCCCATGAACAACAAAAATGTGTTAATATACACTATTTGCTTTGTGTGTGATTCTCTGCAGTTTGATCTGCTTAGTTATGAGTGCATTTTATCTACTCCTCAAGCTATTTATAAACAAATAAACTGTTCAATCTCTGCTGATATATGCAAATTGTAAGGTGTTTTAAAAATAGTGCCAACAATCCAGTAAATCAGGAAAACACAGACTTATTGAATACAATTCCTTCAACTGTGTGCAACCTAATCTGATCTGTAGTCGAATATATCATCATTTTATGTTTTATACCACAAAGACACTTATGTAAGTGGTGGTGCTTTAGGGCCACAAGCAAAAATATGCTTGTGAAATGAGCAAAATATCTAAATTATAGGCTATAATATATCAAGCTACATGTATTAGATAGATGACTGCCATTAAAAAGCAAACACTTTCTATGGGGCCTTGAGTAAAAAAAAGATAATACTTAGGTTCTGAATGTTGTTCACATGCACTGACCTTAAAGGGATAGTTCACCCAAAAATGAAAATTCTCACATTTACTCACCCTCATGCCAGATGTGTGACTTTCTTTCTTCTGCTGAACAAGCATGAAGATTTTTAGAAGAGTATCTCAGCCATGTTGGTCTATTCAATGCAAGTGAATGGTGGCCAGAACTCTGAAGGTCCAAAAAACACATAAAGACAGCATAAATGAAATCCACAAGACTCCAGTGGTTTAATCCATGTTTTCAAAAGCGATATGATAGGTGTGGGTGAGAAACAGACCAATATTTATGTCCTTTTTTACTATGAATGTTGACCTTTGACCAGCCTCGACCATTAGGTGGTGATATGCACAAATAATGTGAATTGTTAAAAAACAAAAGAAGAAGAATGTGGAAGTGCAAGTGAAAGATTTATAGTAAAATTTTTTAAAAAAAAATAAAATAAAATATTAAATATTGATCCGTTTCTAACCCACACCTGTCATATCGCTTCTGAAGACATGGATTAAACCACTAGTGTCATATAGATTACTTTTATGTTGCCCTTATGTGGATTTTGGAGCTTAAAAATGTTGGCACCCATTCACTTGCATTGTATGGACATACAGAGGTGAAATCTTCTTCTAAAAATCTTTATTTGTGTTCGCAGAAGAAAGTCATACACATCTGGGATGGCATCAGGGTGAGTAAATGAGACAATTTTCATTTTTGGTTAAACTATCCCTTTAAGGGTTTTGGTAGACCACAAACAAAGTAAAGGCCAGTATATACAAGCTCTCATACTGGACGGCATTTGAGCAATAAAAACGATAGTAGGGTCTTGGCAAATCTTTAAACACACGCTTTTCTCACGTTTACATTTCCAAGGAAATAAGCTGTCCCAGAGTAAAAACAGTACACTTATCATGACCTGGCAAAGCAAGCTGTCATAGAAACGCTTCATAAATCCCAGATCGTGGCTAGGAAATTTGAACAGTAAGCACTATAGCCATATTGTAACAACTGGGCCCCCGCTCCCTAAATGGGCAGAATGGCTAATGTAAATACTCTTTTCATAAGAATTAAAGACCTCATAAAATGGCTTGACGAGTGCAAATCATTAAAGTTTTCTTTTCTGTGTTGACATTTCATATTGAAACAGGAAGTTGATCCTGATTTTACTTCTTTTGGAACATTTTTCATTGGCTGGGTAAAATAATAGTGAATGATAATACAGCTGAGATTTGGCACAATCTCTAATCACAGATTCTGATTATAACTGAGACAAATCTTTTTCCAAACTGCAGCCAAACATATTTCCCAAACCCTGTAATTCCATTGAGTTATGAGGACAATACACTAAGCACAGACCTTCTTAATTTCTTAAGAACTAATGACGTGCATCCACACAGACCATATATAGACTTCCAGCAGGTCATTTGTAACTTTATAGCCAGTGGCCATGATACATTGCTAAATATCCATACTGGATTCCTGACAAAGAACAGTTTATGGTCTTTGATGGACCTTTTTACAAGCTAAATTAAACCACCATGGTTAAGGAAATGTTTACAACAGCCACGGTATTCTGTGGTGTCTTTATGCTTGTCTTTAAACAAAATATGTGAAAATTGGAATGCAAAGCCTATATTTAACAATTGAACTTTGGTATCATAAAAAACAAGCACATTCTGTCTATCCAGTAAACAATTTTTTTTCAATCATTCTCAAGACACTGGAAATACACAAGCAGTTTCCTGGTTTGTGCTAACAGCAAGAAATGTCACGCTTCTAAGCACTTGGAATGTCGACTGACATACAAATTAGCCTGAAGGTTGATCACTTAAAGGTAAATATCACACTGAAAAACATTTTCACTTTTCCCTCCTTCACAAGTATCACTGAAAAGCAAAAGTTTTACTGTCAAACAAGTCAAATGATAAGGTCTAATCATTACCTTTTGCATCTTTTAAAAAGCATGTAAATTAAAGGTGCACTCAGTAATTTTTTATTTAGGACGCCCTAAACTTATACTGAAAAGAGCAATAGTTTTCGGTTACCGATGGCATTGTAGAAATGCACTATTTGCAGTCAGCAATGATTAATTTATTCCCTGGGACAAAAATGTCCAATAACATGGGGGTTAACAAAATAAAGTGAGTATTATTTGGCTGGCCATGTGCTCTCAACATGGTGCCCTTCAGATGTCCAGACTTAAACAGTGCTGCAGGCAAATTTCCAAAACATAGAATGGCAGGGGAACAGTGGTTTATATTCATGAGGAAAGCGATACCTGATTGGACTAATCAATAATAATCAACAGGAAAGCACTCCCTGAATGGTTGGAGGAATTATAACCCAATCCTAACCCTACCCCTAAACCTAACCAGCTAGGTAGTGCTTTTTTCTTATAAATATGAAACAAAAAAAAAAAATGTCCCCCAGCATCCTACGTTTCAGTAATCCGTGCGCTGCTATCACAAACAAATTAAGCAATGAGTGCATTTACATGCACGTTCTTTCGACGATTATGTTTAATAAGCCGACAACGTGTGTGGTCATGTAAAATGCATTAAACGACATTTCTTTATCGGTGTAACGTCATAAATGGCGTAAGAATAAACTGATCGACACGGGTAGATTTTTGCCCTTTACGCTGATTTCACGTTGGATGTAAACACCTTAACCACCATTCTTACCGGCTTATCCAATGTGCATACGTGTTGTGCGCATGCCTCTTTGCGGTTTGATGTTAAAAGCAGAGAATAACGTGATTATTTCAAATGTCATGTAAACGTGGATTTCTAGCTTTGTCTGATTTTTTGAATAAGCTAATTTTTGGGAGTAATCAGCGTATTGGTGTGCATCACAATGTTTTGACAGCACCACCGTGTTTACACTTTGGGATTTTCGACTTTAACACTGAATAAATTACACATTTCAGAACATTTATGCAACTGATGTCCTGTGTTCAACCCCAAGTGCACAAACATCATAAAAACAGGCCCATCTTTTGAAGTTGATTATCTTACCTCACTGGGACTCTGCTGGGCTGAGGCAAGGTCGACCTGTAAAAAAAACAAGAAACACAGCCAAATTACACAGCTGCATCCAGCTGGCTTTTAAATTGCTATTCACTAACAAGTACCACTGTATGCTTCTTTAATGAAATAACGGGAAATCATCCTTTACAATATGTAATTTAATTGTGCTTTACACAATGAAAGATCAAAAGGAATTAAAGATGCACTTTAAAGCCATTTGGATATGAACTTAGATGTTTAGCAAGAACAGGGCAACTCATGCAACATATCAGAAGGTGGAACATCCTGGTTATTCACTTTAGCTATGTTTCAACCAATTCCAGAAAGTTCTAAACGCATTTTTCCTGTTATTATTCCATCAATCTGATTTCTGGAAACTGAATAAACAATTCAGTCTTAAATTGTAATCGCCATAAAAAATTGCGTAAAGCACTCATCTAAAACTATGACAGGTGCAGGCACGTTATGATGTAATACGATACACTGCAGGAAAAAAAAAATCTTCCTGTGAAAAAAAGAAACAACAGATGGAATCTGTTGAAGTGTGTGATATAGACGTCTTGCAAGTGAATTCCATTTCCTATAGGCTAAAGGGAATGAAGAAGCTTTTCACGAAAGTCAGGCGTTTTATTATATATGGTTTGGTTAAGTCCAGGATTTTCTTTCTGCATCCATTTCTGAAGACAACACAAAAGTCTTGCGCCAAACAGACATTTATCTTTTTCGCTCTCTTGCATCTGTTTCTTTGGCTCTCCACCAGCACACAAGAAGCCTCCAACATACTGTACACTGCTGTGTTTGGGCCAAAGCCTCACAAAACAAGATGTCATAATATCCTGCACAGCATAGGAACTACAGGAGAGAGAGAGAGAGAAAGAGATCTGGGCATGACAACATGTGAGGGCGTTTCTCAGCATCCCATTCTCCCAGCTCTGCCAAACATTTAAGTATGAGAACACCAGATAAGCAAATGAAATCAGGTGAACAGCAAACAATCTTGCCAATGAAAAAGCCCTTCTTTTTGTAGCAACTATACTGCCAGGAAAAAGTTTAGACACACATTTGACTGAATTTGTTTCTCATGATCATGAAACATTTTGATGCAAAGGGTTGTACAGTAAATGCTGGAAATGTATTTATAGACACATTCAATTGTGCCTACACGCCATTTATTTTCTTACCTTTTTATTAATTTATTTTAAATGAATACGTTAGACTGGACAGTGTCGGAAAAGCAGCCAACAAGTGTCCAGCAAACATGTGAACTTTTTAAAAGCATCCCAGGTGAAGCTGGTTGACAGCATTCTTAGTGTGCACTGTGCAGAGCTATAATTTAGACAGAGTAAGTACTTTGAAGAAGTTAAAACCACATTTGTCTAATGTGTCTTTTCTCCACATTTCTGGAAAACATTTATGGAAAACAGAGAAATGGAAAAGTGGTACTTCACCCACAACATTCATAAAGATCAACTTTGCCAACAACCAACATCTCCAAGATCAGCAGCCATATGAAGAGCTAGAATGACACTACATATGTATTTCCAGAGATAACACCTAGAGCACAATCTTAAAAACAAAAAGTTAATATTTAGCTAATCAAAGAACAGTAACAAGTGTCTACTCTGCGACATCAAGAAGAAACGCGGAGGCGTTGAAATGATCTACTCACGAGACAACACTGTTGTCGTTTAGCGTGCAAGGGGGCTGGGGTTCGAATCCCACACAGAAATACAACTTTTTTTTTTTTTAATAAGTCCAGGAAATTTTCAACTGCTCAGCCAGTGATCACCATGCATTTTAAGTATATGGAAAAGATCGACTTCATAGCTATTTCTTTTCTTCCATGGTTAAAAGATTCGACAGAGCAAATGTAGACACCGGAGGATTTTCCCCACAGCGTTTAAGACAACCACTTTCTACCTGCAGCAACCTTGCAATTACTAAAGACACCAATAAACTGCATTCAAAATGGTTCTGCGAGCGCGCGCTCCACATCTGATTTTGAAAAGCGTTTGAACAGCAGCAGCGCGTCTCAGAAACTTTGAACAGTGTCGCAAACGCTTGACATTCACAACACGCAACCATGCAATCAAAGAGTGACAAAACTGAGCAAAACTTCCGATTTCTGTACTTAAGTTACGAAAATTACATGAAACGTTTTGTACTTAAAGATCAGATCTATATCACATGTTATGAAGTAAAAGGCGATTGTTTTCCCCTTTTGCTTCCATGCAGTGCAAGTTTGTTTTCCCGAGTTTCTTACCTCTCGGAGATAACCGGTTAAGTGCAACAAAATTGCTACACTCGACACGACCTGCAGCAGTCCCATGACAGCGAGCGTGGCGTATATGAGCGCTCTGTGAGTGGAGCCCGTGTGCGAGACGCGCGCCGGAGCTTCTTCCATATCGATATGATTCCGCAGGTACGCGCGATAATCATTAGCTGCCATGAGCGCTCGATCGCTGCACAGGTCTGTTCTCAGTGGGAGGACTTGAGAAATGATCAAGGATTCATATAAACATGTGGGTGGGCAATACAGTTGGCTTTGGAGACAGCCAATCAGACAATAGACAGAGATGATCTATCTTTTTTTTTATTTTTTCATGCTTCCTTTTCTTTCTTTCCTTTTTTTTCATTCAGTTCAGTTCTGAACAGGTTGCTGGAGTAGGTTGTTTTATTGCTGTCTAAAGAGATTACCACATGATGACTACAATAACTTTGAAATGCCTGTCCTTCCTGCTCATAAATGTTTTGATTAGATCAAGTTTTAGGATATCATTTTTTTTTCTGCACAATATAAAACACTCAAAATGTTATGTGTTTGAGATTTAAGGGATATGTTCCTAACACCAGTAAGAGTTACGATGACTAGTGTGTAATTATAAAGATCTTGAACTTTAAACTCATTACAATTGTGTGTTGATAATTGCTAATACTTCCTGAAGTGAAATAATATTGTTGGCTCCTAATGTAATACTGAGACATCATAAAACAGTGGCTGTCTCAAAACCTAGTAAGCTGCCTACCTAGACACATGCCTAGTGAGCTGTCTAACTAGTCAGCACTTTTGGGTGTCATATCTACTGCAGTAAGCTGCACACCTAGACAGATAAAAACTAGTGAGCTGCCTACAGAAACAACATTCTTGGGTGTTCTACCCGGTGAGCTGTCTAACTAGACAGATAAAAACCTAGTGAGCTGCCAACAGAAACAGCATTCTTGGGTGTTATACCCAGTGATCTGCCTACCTAGACAGCATTTGTGGTGTCATACCTAGTGACCTGCATACCCAGACACAAATCTTAGTGAGCTCTCTAACTAATCAGCATTTTTGGGTGTCATATCTAATGAGCTGCCTACCTAGACAGACAGAAAACCTAGTGAGCTGCCTCTAGCATTTTTGGGTGTTATACCCAGTGTGGTGCCTACTTAGCATTTTTGTGTGTCATATCTACTGCAGTAAACTGCCTAACTAGACAGATAGATACATAGCAAGCTGCCTACAGATGCAGCATTTTTGTATGTTATACTCACTGAGCTGTTTACCAAGATAGCATTTTTTGGTGTCATCTCTAGTGACCTGCGTTCCCAGACAAAAATCCTAGACAGCTGCCTAACTAGTCAGCATTTTTGGGAGTCATGTCAAGTGAGCTGCCTAACTAGACAGACAGAAACCTAGTGAGTTGCCTACAGAACCAGCATTTTTGGCTGTTTTGCCCAGTGTGCTGCCTACCTAGACAGCATTTTTGGTGTCATATCTTGTGACCTGTATACCCATACACAAATCCTAGTGAGGTGCCTAACAAGTCACTGTTTTTGGGTGTCATGTGAGCTGCCTACCTAGACAGATAAACACTTAGTGAGCTGCCTACAGGAACAGCATTTTGGATGTTAAACATACAGTATTGAGCTGCCTACCTAGACAGATAAAAACCTAGTGAATTAACTACAGAAACAGCATTTTTGGGTGTCGTATGTAGTTAGCTGCTCACCTAGACCAATGGAAACCTAGTAAGCTGGCTACAGAAACAGCATTTTTGGGTGTTATACATAGTGAGCTGCCTACCTAGATAGCATTTTTGAGTGTCACACCTAGTGAGCAGCCAATATAGACAGAAAAACAAACCTAGTGAGCTGCCTATCTGGACAGCATTTAAGGGGTCATACCTAATGAGCTGCTTACCTAGACAACATTTTGGGTGTCATATCTAGTGAGCTACATTCCTAACCAGACCCATAACCTAGTGAGCTGCCTTCTTAGACAGCTTTTGTCATATAGTAAGCCCTCTATATTGACAGCATTTTGGGATATTCTCTGTATTGTCATACCTTCCTAGAAAGAGGGAAAAAAACAACCTAGTGAGCTGAGCTTCCTACCTAGGGCATCATGCAGTATGCATATTCCAAAAATGTTGTCTAAGAAGGCAGCTCATTAGTGCTGCTAAAACACACTTTTTGGTTCCTATACAATCCGTACTGCATCAAACAGCTCAATACTGAGTGCAGTATTCACAACTGAAAAACAGATTTTTCAAATGACACTCAGTTTGTAGATATCCGGTATCCATTCCTGAAGAGGACGAGTGATTCACTGAATGTTTATGCTAACTTTTAAACAAACTGAAAGTCCTCTTGTTTTTGCCAAGTTGAATTGATGTCACAAAGAACAGCTTACAAAACTAAAAATGTGGCTTTTCAATGCTGAAAAACTGTTTTTGAAATTATTTTAGGCAGTTACAATGGAGAAAACGTGAGTTTGTGAAATGTTAGAGAATCAATGATGTCAACACAGTTCATGTGCAGAGCTTGGCTTTTCTCCCATTCAGGCAGTCTGCAGCGGTGAAAACTTAGAGCAATGCTCTACCACTAGATCCGTTTTTTTCAGAACCACAATTATCACTCTCTGCCACACTGAATTTTGAGTGACTTCTGTGCAACTTGTGTCCGCTTGCAGTGTTTTGGGAAAGCAGATTCCTGCGGAAGACCATCAAGTCACCTGCATTCTCGTTCCAAAATTAGGGCAAGGCCAGACAAGCCTGATTCAAGCACCCTCCGTGACCTTGTGAACTTGGCTGGCCTTGCAGCGGCTGTCATCCCACAGCACGCCACATTCACTCAAGAGTCATTAATATACCGTGAGAACTCGTTTTGCCATGGGTTTCTCGTTCCTTCAGCAATTTTCCACAAAATGCAGGCGCTGGGGCTGCGGCAGGAAGGTTTGGGTGGTATTTATACCCTTTTGTTTTGCCATGTGAGCTGTTCTTGCCCAAGCCAGAAGGTAGTTGAATAAGCCGAACCCAGCACTCCATCAGAGTATGACAGACGGCCAAAACCAGGCAGTGTTGAAAGCAAACCAGCCAAAACCACTGGCAGGCACTTTTCCTCTATGCTGAGCAGGCCTCAGGAGGTTATTAATAGTTCTCCTGTAAGCGTGGTACTGTACACACAGGATGAGAGCGAGCACCACGCCAGAATCCTTCCCATGTTTCACAGACTGTGGAGTCACCGTGAGGATGTTTTTTTCTGCCTGTAGACTCCATGTGGCTATCTTAAAGGGTTTCAAGCCAACCGCTTTCTTTGCATAAACTTCATGATATTTCAACACTCAAGGAGAGGCAGGAAGCTGATTTGTAATATTATCATTACCACAGAACCCTGCACAGGGGAGATTGAATCCTCTGCCCATGGAAATTGCTATCTTTTAGCCTGTTCGAATGCTTAATAACAAAGTGACGGTGCTGCGGTTATCAATCATTTTAATCTGTGATCAAGGACAAAGCTGTATACCAGCCGAACTATAAAGCCACGACATTTTAGAATGCAAAACTCAGACATGAAACAGTGCAATGTTGTCCTTTTCCTTCTCCGCCACATCCTGTGTGGTAAGTCATCCAAGAGCACACAAAGAACACCCGCCTCTTCCCCTTCTCTCCTTTCTCGCTTTCTTTTACACACCAAATCACAAGAAGTCTTAAGAACGGCACTAAGCTCTGCTCTACATGTCGGTAATGCAGACTTAGATTATTGCATTGCATCCTACATACTGATAGACATGTTTACATCCACCCTAATCTCAGACGGCACAACCATTACCATTCAAATACCATCTGGTGCATATTGCACACAACTATGGGACTAGCTTTATGAAAACGCAAAGGTCCTATCTGATTGGCTGGCTTTTACACAATTTCCATGAATTACCCCATCAATGAAAGGCGAAAACGACCAATGAGGATTGGCCCCACCACCGCAAGCTGAAAATGACCGAGAGGGCAACTAAGGGGGAAGACAGGTGCTTTGCACTGTTGCCCTTAAGATTCAAGTTACGCAACTGGTTTAGGGCATTAAATATTCGAAAGATATTCAAGGACTTTGTTTGAGACATTTAGCAGCAAGCAAATAAGATATTGCTTATCGCCGAATTGTCGATCAGATGGCTGCTTCCTATCTAAGTGGCCGGTTCTTGGCCAGAATTAAATGCACAGTGGGCCAGACTTCATGCCGGTAGTCAGAACTCTGGCTATGCAAGGACAAGGGAGAGTATGTGGTTTTGACGAAGCACTGATTTGAAAAGATTACTTGTAAAATAAATGTTGTGCCAAAAATATTTAGGCTTCATGAAGTATTCAGTTACACTTTATGAGTAGGTTCACTAGTTGGAGTAGAAAGCAGATTATTTGAGCAGGAATTAATGGTTTGCGGGAGAAAGACTGGTGTGATGCCAGAGGAATCCCTCCACACTACTGTTTTAAGATCAGTCAAGGGATTATAATGTTTCAAATTGCCTCCAGGATTGCTAAGTATTGTTATAAAACTTGTGGCAGCAAGCACTATGATTGGGTTTACCATTCTGTTTGCAGTGGAGGAGATTAAGTCCAGCATGATCTCTCATTTTGATATGGGACTTATTTTATGGAATATTATATACAAGAACCTGTTTATCAACTCTAAAAGAACTGGCTGAGGTCATAGTCTACATTATTGAACCTTGGGGAGAACCTGATTTCTTATTTTGGAAAATAAATGGGCATATACATTTACTCATTTAGCAGACTCTTTTATCCATAGCGACTAAAATGAGAAGTGCCGCAATACAAAATTTTAAAATTGCAGAGATGAAATTGAGACGCGATGAAACAATAGCTCAAGAATTGCTAAAGAATAGATGTTTTCCATTTAGAAAGGGCTGTGCTTTGAAAAAGTGCATTAACAATTCAATGTCAAATGTTCATGGAGACTGACATTTCTTCAAGGTGGCGAGGGACTTGGCTCTTCAAGCAGGGTTGGGAAGATCATTCCACCATCAGCATGATTACACTGGAAGTCAACATGTTGCTACTACATGTTCCGGTACCCTAACATTGACCCTATTCTGCCGAATGGCTGACAAGCAGCATCTCCCATCAGACATCTTTGCATTAATTCAATGTGTTTACAGAGGTTGAATTTTCCCTCTAAGATTATGTTTCTACTCAACTGATGGCTGGGCTATGGGTTCGGTGGTATGGCTAATAATATATTGTGATAGATCACTAGCTCTCTCTGTGGAGGAAGCGAGGGCCGGGTAAACTGTAAAATGTTAGTCTTTATTTTTCCGCTTTTCTGTGTAACACAAAACGGTTTGCTTTTCAGCACAAAAATTGAACTCACAGATCTACACAGCTGCGTGCGTCTTTCTCTCTCCCCTCCAGTGGTCTGGACTGCCCTTTTATCCCTCTCCAGCTCTCACTGCAACACAAAACAACTGTTAGAAATAATTTCCCATAGTTGTAAATCCTTACCGCTCTTTCTCTCCCGGCCTTGCTCTCCACAGACATTGCTAGGCCACGCCCTCATCACCACATATATGTATTACTGTTGATGTATCACATCATTTACAACTAAAAGTACAACTCGCTTTTGCCGCCACTCTGTGGACCTTTCACCCATAAAATACAGTTTGGGTGGGACAGGTCCCTTGCTACCGATTGCATGGCCATATTGTATGTAAAACTTTTTTTATTTTTTATTTAATTCTTCTTAATAGAGCTCACAATCATGCTGTTGTACTAAATATGAGCACAGCTGTAATTACAGTGTGGAATTGGGTAGTGGTAGACCATTACAGCTCAAACACCAGTTAGAGACTTGCCCAGTCTCTAATTATCCAAAGATAAATTGTCACTGGCTCCTCAGTGAGTGCACAGCCGCATCCACGACTCCTCAATGCACTACCATTTATCCACAAGACGACAGATGCAATATGTCATCATTTTAGCACTGCATCCCTGCCTCTTCCTTCACTCCCCACAAACAGCTTCCTGCCTGTCTTTCCGCTAGTTAAGGCCTAATTTGAGTAGCCACAGAGCTGCCCAATTCAGGCCGCCAACAGTCTTTTTCCCCGCCTGTAACTCAAAGTGAATATGTCTTGAGTGTCCAGTTGGCAAAGAGATCCTGCCCTGCTAACCAAGGTATTACCATGGTGAAGGTAATAAAACTTGCAGCTGCAGCAAGTAGGAACATCTCAGTGGTTATTTGCTCAAATTGTTGGAGACATGATTCACACAAGGGGACTAGGAAAGACTCCCCATTCATTAGAAACCCCCCCCAAACGAATTCGTTATTCATGCCATACCGTTACCATGTAAATACGGAGGTACTTGTCTTTTGAGATTATGCCTAGGATGGCTACAGGAAAGTTGATGTCATAGAGGGGGATAGACGATTGTTTTTGATGCCGCACATGAGTCAGGGATGACATCATCACGAGACAGGAAGCAGATGGATAAAAAACGAGCAATAACACCGACATTATGATGTCAGACATTCTGATTCGAGTGGTGTGTGTAACACTTTACAACATGTATAAATTTGCCTCGTCTCACCCACTAGTGATTAATTTAATTTCAGTCACGATAATAAAAACATTCTCAAATATGGGAAACACTTAGTCCTCTCAACAGCAACATGTTGTCTTGTGTCTGAAAGGTCACTTTCTCATGTAGAACACTCTTTGGTGCTTCAGTAAACACTGATATTTTGAAATGACTCAGCTGCTCTATGAGTGAATAAGGGATCTTGAAGACTTCTTGAAGCTGAAGCTCTCCCAACCGTGGGATGATTCCATGATAAACAGGGCCAAACTCGTCTCGCTCTGGGCTGTGGGAGAGCCCATGTACCACCCACCCGAGAGTTCTCTTTTAGCCCACAAACACAACAGAAACCACTGACATGTGCGTCGTCGTGTTGTCTGACACATCCTGGATACAGCCACTCAATACTCCGTGCTGTGAGGTAAAACAATAGCCTGCGGTTACGAATGGAAATTAACTGCTGATAGATTCAGGAGTGATGGGCATAGAGTGTTAGCTCACAGCTGTCCTACTGAGCCATTGACTACCCTCTCCTTTCATGAAAGGTGCTGGGTGACAACGGCAGTGTGGTGGTCAAATATCTTCCAGTTCATGTTCTGAAAGACAAAAACAAATTGGGTGATTGTTGGAATCTTCTCAAAACTGAAATCAAAATCAAATTCCATGTTCTGTGAACAAAGCCAACCTTTAAATGTGAAGTGTTGAATTTCTGTGCCACTAGCATCACCAAACTGAATTCCAAACATAATTGCTGTTTTCAAATAAGTTTCCTGAACACTCCCTGTTTCTTCTATTGTTTGGCCAAACATATAACCCTGCCCCAAATTCACATTATTGATTGAGCCAATGTTGGTTTTTCAGGCTAGCTGGGATGCTCAAACAAATTGGTTGGCTAGCATCACCCCTTAGCCCCTGCTGGTAGACGCCGTAACTAAATCATTATGAAGGTCAAAAAGCATGCTTCCCAACTGATGACCATTCAAAAGTAAGTGTTTTTTGACAAAAAAATTTGACTAAATAATTACAAATGTTTAATAGCATAACAAAGCCACAGTGTCCTACTTATCGGGGGAATCAACCTACGAATGACTTACTTACAGATGTCTCTACATCTTAAGATGGAAACACTAAGCATTTTAACATCAAAAGAATTACATACGTCACCTTTAACTAATAAAAATGATGTGCTTGATTATAGATGCCACTGCACCAAGTGACCTTATTGAGAGATTTAATGTGGTAACTATTTTATTTATGTCTAAATGAAATGTATTGTGCCAAGAGAAATAAAACACATTTATGAGTGTTTATATCCTTTATGAAAGTTTTAGAATGGAGGAAATTAATTTTAAAAACTTTCTACACCCACTTGTCATCAGGATTTCGGTGATAAATCACGACAGCTTGACCACTGCCTTGGACTGTACGCTAATCATTGCGAGCCAGCATGTAGCCAAATGGAAAGCGTTCCAACCACTGTGGTTAAGCAGTTTTATAATCAAAAAAACATTCATTAAGTCTTTTATTGTGGAGACATAATAGAAAGCATTTCGAATGAGGTAGGTGGAGATCATTCACCATATGTCATGGTTGCAAGAGTTGCTTCTCCTCTACAATGGATTCACCCAGCAACCCAACCGTTTTGTTAGGGTTGGGAAGGAAGTGATATCATAGCCTGAGCTGAATCATGGCAGACCCAAAGGGGGATTCCAGTCTAAGACTAAGCCTGTGTGATGTCAGACCACACCAGTTGGGACGTGAGGCCAACATAATAAAGTCAATGGGTCTCTGCTTGTGTTGGCTCAGCACTGCTAAGAGCCACCTTGTCTAATGATGCAAGGGTTGGGAGTGGATGACAGCACTGAGAGCTCTTTCATTGGTGTTAATAAGCGCTTCCTTGAATCTGCTCTATTGTAAGACTTGCTGTCATTTTGCATTCTTTTGTCTGTGTGTCATTACTAAGCCTGAAATTAGTCTGAACCTCATCGCCATCTAACAAACATCTATCTGTTCTTGCATCTCTAGAGGACATCATATTTTTAAGACTTAGTTACAGTAAGGAGTGGCAGTGCAGGGTGAAACACTAAACTGGGGGGAAAAAATATAATTAAAAAAAAACTTTTTTTAATTAATTGTTTCCCTTGCGGCCCACGTATAACGTGTAATTAGTTTTCATAATTTTGTTTTTATGACCATTTTACAATTTCTCCCTGACCCTTAGAATTAGCCTGGTCTTTTTTTGCATCTGTGCCTTAGTCTCTTCGCATGTGAAATGAGTAGCAGTGCTATGTTGCACTTTAACCAGAGATTCTATTATACTGAGATACCAACCCCTGCGGCTCTACCACAGGTGAGAGCGCAACTGTTAACTAGTGTGTTAAGACAGTAAATCACCTTTTGCAGATACTACATAAATCAACTGGAAGAGACGTAAACAGACACCTACCTGTCACTAGATTCACAGAAGAATACACCATCGATGAACAACCTCAGATCTCAAGGTAGGTCTGTCTTGAAATGTTTTCATTGAAAATAAATTTATGGGATTTTTAATTTAGGAACCAGACTGTTGTGCTCTATTAAAACCAAGCAATCAACAAAATGTTCCGTTGCTCAATGCAGCTGGTCAGGACTCAGATTTACATGGAATACATAGCTTGTATCGCTTGTTTTTTGTTGCGTCGTAACTGGTTAGGCCACAGTATTTGTTCCTTTGGCGTTTTGGAATCATAGTATCTATGGTACTTTCTCCATATTATTTTGCCATAACTGGGCGGGGCCACTCACCAATTACCATAGGTGTTGCTGATGTGTAATTGTGGGCGGTCATCTTTTCAAACGTATTCATTTGAAATCAGAAAGCCACGAAAGAATGAGATTTTGTTTCCATTAGAGATGAAGTTTTGAGTTCTTAAAAATCATTTTTATAGTACAATGCACTCTTCACTCACGTCATTCCTCATGACATGACCCCTTTAATGCTCGGTCACATTTACTTTTGCACAGCGAAATTCCATGGGCGAAAAAGGCATGGGTGGATGTTAAGCGAGTGTGAAACCTGCAAAAACTACCTGCCAGGCAGCCTCTTTTTTTTTTTTTTTTTTTTTGCTAAACTCACCGCTAAAATTATTTCTATGTCGGAAGCACTGCCAAATTAAGGTCACTGCCAAACTAAGCAACTTCCTATTGGTCAACACTGCAAATTTGCATGCACCAAAATTTGAAATTCGTGTATTGAAAATCTTCTCCGCTGGATGTCCATCAGGCGAAATTCTTGATCATGCAGATTCCCATTGAGATGATTGCATTTTGTCTGTAATTTTGCTGTGGAAAGGTAAGTATGACTGCGCCTTTAATTTTGAGAGTAAATAAGCACAATACACAATTCAAATTAAAAAGCTTTATTACCCACAGCTTTTTACAGTGTACAGGTGTAGTGCATTAAGCTTTAATGTGTAAACTACTCAGCAACTTCACTGGAGGGACAAATAGTGTACTCAGCATTGCAACTTATACTTACATAAATTATTAAATATCTTATTTGGCAAGACTATACAACTGGGTAGGATAAAATAGAGAAGTCAGTGTGTATCATTTGCCCACTACACTATGAGATACTGGATGAAGGAACACTGCACAAGTAACAAAATATTCATCTGTTCAGAATGGCATGAACTCTGCATTATACAAGCAGCCTTTGATAACACAAAATAACAATAGATCATTTGTGAAAGATAGGAATGTACACAAAAATATGGGGAATAAGTACACAAGGGCGGACCATCTACAGCATGAATGATAACCATTACTGCAAGAGCACAGATGCACAATCCCACTCAGAATGAGGCAACGTGGATGGTTACGGCATGGTTGTGCTAACTCCTTTTCATTTCATCATCCACCCCAAGCTTCAAGGTACACATTTTCTTATATTTAAAGGGATTGGTTACCCAAAAAGAAAAATTATGTCATCATTTACTCACCCTATGTCGTTCCGAACTGGTACGCCCCATTTTGTGTTCCACATAGGATAGAAAGACATATGGGTTTGGAACAACATGAGGGTAAGTAAATGATGACAGAATCATCATTTTTGGGAGAATGATCCCTTTAACTTCGCATTCTTTTCCCACATTATGGTTTAGGTGATATTTACTAGTACTAACAAATAGGAAAATTACCAACTCAACACAGTGTATGGCAAATTTTTTGTTTGTAAAATATTTCAAAAGAATGTAAACAATACCATATAAGCCTAGAGCCAAACATATTTGGCAGCTCCAATGTTACATAACAGCAAAAATACAAAAATGTGCTTGCATTTTTTCCACTGTAGTGAATCACTGGTAGTGTGAGCATATATGGTGTTGGCTGGACACAAACCATGCACAAGAGAATGAGTCGGCACTGAAGATACCATGAAGAATACATCCATGCACATGTCAAGAGAAATACATGAAGCATGGACTGAAAGCACATCATGCACGCAACAATGCAAAAATATGAAATAATCCTCAAGACAGAACAATGGCCATCTTTGATTGCCTCCACAACGTTTCTCATTTCTCAGACTGTAACCTGTTGGAGCAGAATCATGAAAATACAATTTAAAAGGAAAACTTTAATAAATAATGTGAAAATTTTCTTTTTGGGGTGAACTACTCCTTTAAGCACAAAACTTCCTGATTTCTACTAGCCTTTGGCAATCTACAGTGTTCTATTATTTAAGCACTGCAATTAAACGAAAATGTTTTTGAGGTCTAGACAAAGGTATAGGGAAATGGCCTGTCTAACCATTCCTTAGTAAAGTGCAATATTTACGTGTAGTGCCTACGAAAGGGCAGGCAGTGAGTCAGAGGGTCAGCATGAAAGAGACTGTTGATTAGTCCCTGCTGTAGTGTTAAACAGCACCAGATGTTGATCTGTTAAGACATACTCAGTGCACGTGTCCTCATTTAGTAATGCACTATACAGTAACTAATAATGCACCTCACACTAACCTTCAATGTGTGGACAATACCAAGAGGCAATTAGAAAAAAATAGAGTAAATGCCCCTCTCTAGATACTTTAAATGCTTACAAGGGATTTCCTCATTTGGTGAAGCAGGTTTACATGTTCTGTAACTTGATTAGCAGCTTCTCAAGGTAGAAGTATACTTTAAAAGTATACTTGTGTTTTTTAGTAACTTGGCAACAAACATCACTTCTTTAGTAACCAAAACAAATTGTTTTGTTAGGGTTTATCATTCACAAGCATTGGATCATGTACACTCTAATTGTAGTGTTTGGTGTAAACAATTCATTTCAATAGCATATTTACTGAACCAACGTATGCAGAATGATTTTAAACCAAAGAATATTCAGTATATAGCTACAGGATTTTTTATTTTTATTTTTTTTTTAATACTAATTATGGCCTTATTGTCCTGAAATAATGATTGGAAAAAAATGTGACTCACAACAGGGGAATGTGAAAGTTAATATTTGTTGACAGATTCTTTAAACAGCAGCGTTTGATAAGTGTCTCTCTAATTACAGTGAGATTAATCAACTGAACAATATTTTTAAATCGTTATGACTGGTATCCAAGTGTTGTTGCCAAAAATGTGCTCAACAGGGCAAATATGATAATGAAATAATTGTCATAATTACTCTTTGTTATGTGTAATGTAATACCAACCAGAAACCCGGAGCAGTGGTGGATTGCTTGGCTGTTCCCTAAAACAAATGGAAACATCACCCTAAATGTGAGGTATGGAGGTGACATAAGCTTTCCTGCAGCAATGGGGATTCCTTAACATAACAACTACTCATCCGTCTTTTGTGTAGGAAAACTATGGCAGGGTGTGGCAGCAAAACACATGGGTAGGCATCAGCGATGGCGCACCAAACGAGTGATATGCAGTCTAACCTCAAAGAAAACAACGTGACAACAAAAAAGCGAGGTGAAAGCAAGCAAAAAGTACTTTTGGTCATGGCATGCAACACACACACTTGAACAAACGGCTCTTAGATTACTTCAGTTGTTTGTGTGGTGCCCCCTGGGTGGCCACGGGTGCATAAGCAATACACAACACATAAACACATTCCACTGGCGATGCCTGTATGTTTGGCAGATACAATGCAGATCACTGTAAAAGTGACTGGAAACTTCATCGTTTTAATGGCTGACAGATGACAGCAGTGTGTGATTGTGATTTATGCCTGTTCTAGAAGCCACTGGAACAGGCTCTTGTGGCTGTGCCGCACGTCTCCTGTCTCAGGGTCTTCTTCATTGTGGCATTCTTCAAAGTATCTCAGCAGAGCCTGCAGGAGCTCCCCGACCCTGAACTCTCTCTCCCTCAGCCTTTGAGCCATGGCTGGCAGCTGGAGACAGAGGAAAAACAGACATAAAATGAAGCTACACATTTGAATCTGAAACACCATGATAGATACTAATAGTCCTGGGCAAATATAGCTACAAAAATGTACATTTTTCAGATTTTTGGCAATATTCAATATATAATAGGGCTGTGAATCAATACATTTTTTTTAACTAATTAAATCGCACATTTCTCTGCGATTTATTACGATTAATCACGATTAAATTATGGTACCAAGATACATTACAACAAACATTAAAAGTCATCATAAATATATTTATAAATAATATAAATATATACTTTGTCTCAAAGAACTTGCAAGAAACTGGTTAGACATAATTTATTTTAATTATTTAAATATATACATGATAAAATGTACTGATTTTTTTGTTTTGTTTGCTTTTTGCAGATAGAGTTAATTAGACACATTTTTTACAGGTAATAATCTTTGATACAAATATATGTATACAGTACATGCCATAAAATCTTTGGACATGCTGTAGTTAAAAGCAAAATCTTCTGCCATTTCACAGTGGACTTTTTAAATAATAGGATCAAATGGGCAGATTCAATTCATATCAAAATTTATTGGCAAGAGAAACTTAAGTGTACATTGCCAATTCATTATTAGACACTATATATAAAGATATAAAACGTATTGAATGCTGAAGTTTAATTTGCTGAAGTTTAAAATATCAAAACAATTATTTTCTCTGGCTGCAGCTTGCTGAACGGCCACGTACTTCAGTCACTACCGCACATACGCTGGGTCTCCCTCTGGCGGTTTCGCTTTTAAAACTGGTTCAGATGAAAGTCAGTGAGCGCTTTCTTGCAATGCGAAGATATATGGCAGCTTGCCCATATCACTCGCCCGCTTGCGGGTGAGGTCTTCATTCTCCTTATAATAAATCCGCTCCCGTGTTTATTATGCCCAGGACATGCGTCGTGCACAATGAATAAGCGTGCACTGCTCCACACAATCAGCATTTGTGTGAGGATGTGCAGTTGAGTCGAGCGTGTACCTCCTGAAAATGTATATATGCCAATGTTGGGGGAAAGTGGGGAAAAACATTAGTGAAGTTTCGCCCATTGTACAAAAGTGCCTGGGTTTGTTCCTGGCAGGCAGATGATGCCCTAACCCTGCCCCCACCCTAATAGAAGCCTCTAAGGCAGAGTAGCCTGCCAGGAACAACTCGGAACACCTTTCTCCTGTTGCGTGACGTTTCATTCATTCATTTTATAAGTCGCTTTTCCTAAGCAGGATCGCGGGGTAGTGCTGGAGCCTATTCCAGCTGTCTCTGGGTCGAAGGCAGGGGAACAACCTGGACAGGTGACCAGTCCATCACAGGGCAGCACACACAGACATACACATTCACACCTACGGGCAATTTAGAGTCGCCAATTTACCTGAACTGTATGTCTTTGGAATGTGGGTGAAACCGGAATGTACATATACCTGGAGGAAACCCAAGCAAACACAGGGAGAACATGCAAACTCCTCAGAAATGCCGCCATGTCTGATCCCGGAACCTTCTTTCTGTGAGGTGACAGTGATAACCACTGAGCTGCCCAAGCGTGACATTTCAGGAAGTTAATTTTTTTTTTTTTACATGTTTTATATATATATATATATATATATATATATGTGTACAGTTGTGCTCAAAAGTTTGCATATCCTTGGAGATTTGGTAATATATGTACCATTTTTAAAGAAAACATGAGTGAGCAGGCAAAACACATTTCTTTTATTTCTTATGAGATTTATATTCAACTGTAAGTTATAACAGGATGGCACAATCATAAAACAAAACGTGGCAACCCTTTAGCATCAATGACAGCGTGCAGTCATTTGTAATAGTTGTCTATGAGGCCCCAAATTCTTGCAGGTGGTATAGCTGCCCATTCGTCTTGGCAAAATACCTCCAGGTCATGCAAAGTCTTTGGTCGTCTTGCATGAACCAGTCCGGAGACTGTGATGGCCACTCCAGAACCTTCACCTTTTTCTACTGTAACCACTGGAGGGTCAACTTGGCCTTGTGTTAGGGTCATTGTCATGCTGGAAAGTCCAAGAGCGTCCCATGCGCAGCTTTCGTGCAGAAGAATGCAAACTGTCTGCCAGCATTTTCTGATAACATGCTGCATTCATCTTGCCATAAATTTTCACAAGATTCCCTGTGCCTTTAGAGCTCAAACACCCCCAAAACATCAGTGAGCCACCACCATGCTTCACAGTGGGGGTGGTATTCTTTTCACTATAGGCCTTGTTGACCCCTCTCCAAACATATAGTTGTGAACATAAAGCTCTGTTTTGGTCTCATCACTCCAAATTACAGTGTGCCAGAAGCTGTGAGGCGTGTCAAGGTGTTGTCGGGCATATTGTAACTGGGCTTTTTTGTGGCATTGGCGCAGTAAAGGCTTCTTTCTGGCAACTTGACCATGCAGCTCATTTTTGTTCAAGTATCATCGTATTGTGCTCCTTGAAACAACCACACCGTCTTTTTCCAGAGCAGCCTGTTTTTCTCCTGACGTTACCTGTGGGTTTTTCTTTGTATCCCGAACAATTCTTCTGGCAGTTGTGGCTGAAATCTTTCTTGGTCTACCTGACCTTGGCTTGGTATCAAGAGATCCCCAAATTTTCCACTTCTTAATAAGTGACAGGACAGTACTGACTGGCATTTTCAAGTCTTTGGATATCTTTTTATATCCTTTTCCATCTTTATAAAGTTCCATTACCTTGTTACGCAGGTCTTTTGACAGTTCTTTTCTGCTCCCCATGGCTCAGTATCTAGCCTACTCAGTGCATCCACGTGAGAGCTAACAAACTCATTGAATATTTATACAAAGACACTAATCGCAATTTAAAAAGCCACAGGTGTGGGAAATTAACCTTTAATTGTGTGTGTCTGTAACAAGGCCAAACATTCAAGCCATTTGGGTGATTTCTGTTATCATTATGATTTAAAAAGGAGACAAACAACTATGCGACAATAAATGGCTTCATATGATCCTTATATAAAAGACAGTTTATTTGCATGATTTGTCATATTTTCAAAATCAATGCCAAAATTCACAATTTCTGCCAGGTATGCAAACTGTGTGTGTGTGTGGGTGTGTGTGTGTGTGTGAAATATATATATATATATATGAACAAATATTTGTATTTTATTATTAGGAACAAATGGCAAGTAGATATTTAATAAATTTATTATAAAGCGGATGTTAAAAAGTCTGGCAAGGGAACAAGCCCAAAATGGTGAAATTCTTGTAAATTTCACATTTAAACACACAAACTTTTAACACACAAAAAATACTGTAGGAAAAAGTTATTGAAGAGACACAATTAAAGGTTTAATGCTATTATAATCCACCTATTAAAAATGAAATATTATGTATTATATATAAATTATGATTTTTAGAGGATAGAAACGTTCCCCTTATGAAAGAATTACCCAAGAGTGAATTATTATAATGGTAACACACAATGTGAAAAAAGTCTGACCTGCTGGAGCTCTTGAGCAGAGTAATGGCTCAGCTGCATTAAAGGCAGATCAGCAATAGAGGCGGCTATCCACTGGAGCACTGCTGTCAGCTGGGGGTCCAGAGTCCGGCCGTTCACATCTGTACTGACCACCAGCAGAGCTCTTTCTGCCTGCCCATGTTCCCTCTCCACTCGCACTGCTCCTGCATGGAGAAAATACACACAATTTAATCCATACATACACACAAACCACAAACACCACTATCACAGCAAATAGCCTACTTCAGCAAAGCAGTTTCCCACGCTCACTCTGTAAACCAGGCCAGACATAGAACTGAGCCGGAGCTCATCTGTTGACCCACACGGAGCCGCTCTGACAGTCAGGGGACTCAGGGACGTCAATAAATAGCAATGTGGCTTTGATGACTGCGTGCCAATGGTGCTCAGCCAAGTAAGACCACTTGACATGAGTGGCAGTACAAATATAAGGGTGGATTTTAGTCTACAGTTCAGGATTTAGTACCAGTAGAGGTTAGAACAACAGACCACAGAATACAAACGAGGGATGGGAATCTTTAGGCACCTAACGATTTGACTTGATATGGACTCAGGGCGTCACAATCTCATTCAAAAACAATTCTAAATCCATCTTGGTTTTTTAGCAGCAGTTAGCAGAGGGGCATGTTGTCAAATTCTGTGTAAAGACCCCATATAAAAGCCAAACTAAAGAACTTTATGTCTGACCTGCCAACAGAAATAGAAAAAAGCATGTCTCATAAACAAGTATCTGAGGCAGCTCTGGGGCTTTTGTTACATGTAAATGAAATGTCAAATCAGGGCATCTTGTTTTCTGGCTGCATACGAGAATGATCAACTTTTGAGCATGTGATAGACTGTGTATCGCAATTGTGATTCCTACTGCATGTAAATACCAACCTAGTCTCATAGAATGAATGTACATTTTTGCAACTGCCTTTTATGTGCCGCTCTCTATGTTTTGCTGCAGTTTTTTGGTGAAATTATCGCTAGAGGTGTCAGACAAATCACGAGTACAATAGCTGATTATGACTTTATAAACACTTATTTTTCACACTATTACTCACACTGCTATATTATGATATCAACACACTTTTACTATAATGCATCATTTGAAGCTTGTTTTAGAGACCCACCTATATTCACTTATTCCAATGTGATTAGCTTCCACGGTATCTCACCTGATAAGAGTTTTGGACTTTGAACCTGAAAGACTGCGGTTCCAGACCAGTAATGCACGCAAACTGACACTTGAGACAAAAGTGTCTTAGAAGTGACATTAAATTACGTGGTTGCTACATAAAATGTGCTTTTCATGTCAAATTTGCTTTAAAAAACATTCGGTTAGGTTTAGGTAGTGGTAAAGGTAAAGATGTCTGTTTTTTCACCCCTCATGTATCATTTAGGACACTATTGGTTAGGTTTAGGCTAAAGTTTTAGGTTAGGGAGGTATGTTTTACTCATTAAAACATCCATCTAAAATTCACCTTACAAACCCCGTCTAATTACAACATAATTTCACTTGCTTTTGGCATCCCCCGCTGGACATTTCACTAGGAAACTGCACCAAAATGCGTAATACAGCACTTAATTTTGGGTTGCAAAAATGTTGCCATGGTCACATAAATTTCAGGTTTGGTAAATACATATTTCCCTTAAATATAGAGTTGTTTGGCTGTTTTCTTTAAGATGTTGTTTAATAAAGATCCGCCTTTTTGTTCTTGATGGCTCTTGAATTATTCTGAAGGCTCCCGTGTATGTTTGTTTGCACAGTGTAAGTGCAACTTTTCGTGGTTTTCTATGCCATTGCAGATGTGCCCCACATGCAATCTGTGTTTTGTCCCACGCATGCTTTTCAATTACCAAAATTAATAATGAATTTGAATTCTAATTATATATATTTTGTGGATCAATCAGGAATCATCCGAATACAGAATTTGTGTTTTGTGCTTGCTATTTACCACCCGAATCGTCCTTGGTCTCTGCTTCCTTCTCTTCAGTGTAGTCGCTGTAGGGTGAAAAATATTACAGCTGTAAGAGAATGCTACTGCCAGACTAAAGGGAAATGTACTACAAACCACAAGCAAAAGGGGCCACATGAATGAGTGCAACAGCTCCCAACATTCCCATTTCTCATATGAACCTAATCCACAATCATATTTCAGCTAGATATGAAAAACTTGTGGAGTTGAAAAATAATTAAATGATTGATTTGACTCCATTTTAATGGATAATTTTGCCTTTTCTTGATGGCTTTGACTAAAAAATGGATTTTAATGGACACAGTGCTAAGAGGTAAACTATAATTTATCTATAATCTATATTTGTTTTTAGTATTAAATCCAGAGAATGCTGACATAGACAAGGGCAACAGATGCAATTATCACTCCTGTTTTTAAACAATCCCATTGTAATTTCCTCAGACATAATTTTCCAGTGTCTGATGTGATGAATTATAAAGTGATCTCTGTTGACAATGTAAAGAGTGAGTCATGTTGTACTCAAATGTACATGATTCATGTGGACAAGAGTTCATATGAAAATTAGGGGCAGGGACATCTTTGATTCACTCAAGCAGGGAGTATGCGGCAAGGATAGATAGTTCATTCTCTAGTAAAAACATCACAAAACACTTGTGAAGTGAATGACCCCCCACACCCACCCCCTCCACGCACACACACACTTCCTACACCTACAATTCTACCAACATATACACAAAGATTCAATTGACTAATCCTATATAATATCAACTACAAAATGAAGAACAACACAGAGGCATTTGTTAAATGGTGGTGTCTAAAAGGTAAAATCTGACATATTCACAAAGACATATTTTCAGCACTTGCTGATAAAAAGTTACATGACAACATGCAGTCGCAAGCAGAGCAAGCCAACGCTGTCTATGCTATGCCTTCTTCCATAGACCAACCTGTCTGATGGAGAGAAGGACAAATGTTCTTCATAAACCTCGCCTTCTAAACCCAGACTGCTCCAGCTACTGCTGTTTCCATTACTGCTGGGGGAGAGAAGAGAGGACGACACACTACAATATAATTTCACTGTCATCTAGTGGCATCTGTGGCTGTCATATCATCTAGTATACCTACCAGGAGGAAATACTTAAAGGTAATACTTACTAGGGGTACATGATAGGTAGAGCTAGTGAATATAGATAATATATTTTGATGATATTCAATATGTCTTGATGTTTGTCTTGATAAGTGTTTTTCCTGAAATGGTTCTTTTTTTAAATCAGAGAAACCATCATTCCAACCGAACAGCCATAGCACATGCAAACAATCAGAGTCTGGATCAGAATTTTGAATAGATTCACTTAAATGAGAAATTTGAACTAACTTGAATCGAATTTACCTCAAAGAGTGCTTTTATACTGCTGTTTAAACAGAGATGCCATTAAAACATGTCTTTACACTCTGATCCTCACAAGTTGTGAGTCATCAAAGGATACCAAAAGTAGTCTTAATGACCAAATAAAGTCCATTAAAATCATTGCAATATTCTCCATGTACTGTATATGGCCTGCAAAATTCTTGCAAATATATTGTGAATATTCAATATACAGGTGCATCTCAATAAATTAGAATGTCGTGGAAAAGTTCATTTATTTCAGTAATTCAACTCAAATTGTGAAACTCGTGTATTAAATAAATTCAATGCACACAGACTGAAGTAGTTTAAGTCTTTGGTTCTTTTAATTGTGATGATTTTGGCTCACATTTAACAAAAACCCACCAATTCACTATCTCAAAAAATTAGAATATGGTGACATGCCAATCAGATAATCAACTCAAAACACCTGCAAAGGTTTCCTGAGCCTTCAAAATGGTCTCTCAGTTTGGTTCACTAGGCTACACAATCATGGGGAAGACTGCTGATTTGACAGTTGTCCAGAAGACAATCATTGACACCCTTCACAAGGAGGGTAAGCCACAAATATTTATTGCCAAAGAAGCTGGCTGTTCACAGAGTGCTGTATCCAAGCATGTTAACAGAAAGTTGAGTAGAAGGAAAAAGTGTGGAAGAAAAAGATGCACAACCAACCAAGAGAACCGTAGCCTTATGATTGTCCAGCAAAATCGATTCAAGAATTTGGGTGAACTTCACAAGGAATGGACTGAGGTTGGGGTCAAGGCATCAAGAGCCACCACACACAGACATGTCAAGGAATTTGGCTACAGTTGTCGTATTCCTCTTGTTAAGCCACTCCTGAACCACAGACAACGTCAGAGGCGTCTTACCTGGGCTAAGGAGAAGAAGAACTGGACTGTTGCCCAGTGTTCCAAAGTCCTCTTTTCAGATGAGAGCAAGTTTTGTATTTCATTTGGAAACAAAGGTCCTAGAGTCTGGAGGAAGGGTGGAGAAGCTCATAGCCCAAGTTGCTTGAAGTCCACTGTTAAGTTTCCACAGTCTGTGATGATTTGGGGTGCAATGTCATCTGCTGGTGTTGGTCCATTGTGTTTTTTGAAAACCAAAGTCACTGCACCCGTTTACCAAGAAATTTTAGAGCACTTCATGCTTCCTTCTGCTGACCAGCTTTTTAAAGATGCTGATTTCATTTTCCAGCAGGATTTGGCACCTGCCCACACTGCCAAAAGCACCAAAAGTTGGTTAAATGACCATGGTGTTGGTGTGCTTGACTGGCCAGCAAACTCACCAGACCTGAACCCCATAGAGAATCTATGGGGTATTGTCAAGAGGAAAATGAGAAACAAGAGACCAAAAAATGCAGATGAGCTGAAGTCCACTGTCAAAGAAACCTGGGCTTCCATACCACCTCAGCAGTGCCACAAACTGATCACATCCATGCCATGCCGAATTGAGGCAGTAATTAAAGCAAAAGGAGCCCCTACCAAGTATTGAGTACATATACAGTAAATTAACATACTTTCCAGAAGGCCAACAATTCACTAAAAATGTTTTTTTAATTGGTCTTATGATGTATTCTAATTTTTTGAGACAGTGAATTGGTGGGTTTTAGTTAAATGTGAGCCAAAATCATCACAATTAAAAGAACCAAAGACTTAAACTACTTCAGTCTGTGTGCATTGAATTTATTTAATACACGAGTTCCACAATTTGAGTTGAATTACTGAAATAAATGAACTTTTCCACGACATTCTAATTTATTGAGATGCACCTGTATATCATCCAGCCCTTATGAGAAGTCTACTATGTCGAATGAAAACATACCTGATCAATACAGCATTTGGGGGCATAAAAACTCACTTCTGCTACAAATCCATCTAAAACTGTCTATGGAGTTTTTTTTTGTCTTTTTTAAAGACATCTGTTTTCAGAAACAATGAGGACTTTTGGAGTACACAGTGATCTATTGAGGAATTGGTTACACTAGAAACACTGCCTCAAGCCGACAACCACAACTTTCATAAATTTTGTGATACCTTCATGGTATCTTTGGCTGTCAAAAACAATGGTTGCTCATACTGGATATATTAGTATGTTGATCAAATTTGGTCCCATTAAGACATAAGAGCCAAAAATAATCCAAAACAATGCCTGCCTTTGAAAGACAAGACCGTACAAGTCAGTTGTCATCTTTTGAAGCCAAAGACAGCTATATTTTATTAAGGGCGA
Organism: Myxocyprinus asiaticus; assembly: GCF_019703515.2. Classification (NCBI taxonomy): domain Eukaryota; kingdom Metazoa; phylum Chordata; class Actinopteri; order Cypriniformes; family Catostomidae; genus Myxocyprinus; species Myxocyprinus asiaticus. The sequence continues at coordinate 11,415,017 of NC_059354.1, read as the reverse complement.
AAAGCAATACCCCTAAATGCCTGTTTGGAAACCGCCCTAGGTATTCCACAGCAAATTTGGACAATGGTGATATAATCGGAATCTTTGACTTCAAAGAAACCATTAAACAGTTTTTGTACAAATATATATGTGTACACACTGGTAGCCAAAAGTTTGGAATAATGTACAGATTTTGCTGTTTCGGAAGGAAATTGTTACTTTCAAAAATAAGTGGCATTCAACTGATCAGAAAGTATAGTCTGGACATTAGTGATGTAAAAAACAGCACCATCACTATTTGAAAAAAGTCATTTTTGATCAAATCTAGACAGGTCCCATTTCCAGCAGCCATCACTCCAACACCTTATCCTTGAGTAATCATGCTAAATTGCTAATTTGGTACTAGAAAATCACTTGCCATTATATCAAACACAGTTGAAAGCTATTTGGTTCATTAAATTAAGCTTAACATTGTCTTTGTGTTTGTTTTTGAGTTGCCACAGTATGCAATAGTCTGGCATGTCTTAAGGTCAATATTAGATCAAAAATGACAAAAAAGAAACAACTTTCTCTAAAAACTCGTCAGTCAATCATTGTTTTGAGGAATGAAGGCTATACAATGCTTGAAATTGCCCCAAAAAAACTGAAGATTTCATACAAAGGTGTACACTACAGTCTTCAAAGACAAAGGACAACTGGCTCTAACAAGGACTGAAGGAGATGTGGAAGGCCCAGATGTACAACTAAACGAGGGTAAGAGTCCCTATGTAACGTTTAATGTGTGTGTTCATGTAGTTCATGTCTTTTATTTTGAAAAGTTTAGTTCCTGTTTCATGTCGTGTGTTCCCTAGTCATGTGATGTCCTGTTTTCCCTCCATGTTCATGTGTCTTGTTTTCATTGGTTTATTGTTTGATTATCTTGTTTAGAGTTCTGTTTGTTCATTAGTTATGTTCTCCCATGTCCAAGTATTTAAGCCCTCATGTTTTCCATTGTCCTTTGTCAAGTATTGTAGATGTTTGGTAATAGTGTGTCATGTCAAGCCATGTTTATGTCAAGTTTTAAGTCATGTTTATGTTTCACATTTGTAATTAGGTTTTTTTTTTTGGATCTCATGTTTGTCAATAAAATTGCACTTGGGTTCTTCACATCTTCGTCATTGCCAGTGTCAGCAGTGTGTATGTATATATATATATATGTATTTCTTTAGCAATGAGTCATAGGCTTCCCGAATCAAGAATCTTAACTGATAAAACTTAGACCAAACATGAGAATTCAGACCAGATATCTCAGTTGAAAAACAAACACACCTGCAAATGTTCAAAAAATGGACAAAAACACTTTGAAAACAAACTTATAAAATGTCTGATATTTGACACTGACTCAGTTTTACCACTTTATTGAAAAACAAACTCTCCATATTGCTTTGAGGGTTTGCAAAGGTAAAACCATTGGAAATGCAGTCAATCCTTTGTAATTTTCCCTTTTTCACAATGGTTAGAGCCACATGCTTGTGAAAGGTGCAGTAGAAAGAAAGTAGAGTGTTCTGAATGGGAGTGTGGTATATTAGTCAACCAGTAATGCTTTCACAAAAATTTTAAAATAACTGCTCAAATTCTACAGCTTGTGTATATCTTGTGGTGGGACCTGTTCACCTGTCACTTAGATGGTGAAAGCTGCTGCTCTCATCTGGGTGGTCTTCTTCAAAGCTCAAATTGGACCAGCTACCAAGACTGTCATCCCCAACACTCAAACTGAGCTGCTGACTCTCAGTTGATTCTGTCACATTGATACCCTCTCTCCTAGGAGTACTGAAATATAGAAAGTAGCCAATCATGACCAATCAAGCCACTGACAAAAAAAAAAAAAGTTTCAAAATCCAGGAAATTCAATTTTCTTGAGTAATTGATGAGCAATTTTACCACAGAGCCAAATAATTAAATTTATATGTGAAAGATGTGTCATTTTACCCAAGGTTGACCATTTGGCAGATGTTGGATAATGCAGATGTCATAATCTCTGTGGTGAGGCTTTCTGCAAAGCTTACGCCATCATGACCAATCCCACTGTCTGCATTCAGGCTGGAGCAGCTCAGTTCATTTTTTGCTTTCTCAATTGCACTGGACACCATTTCCTCAGCAAAAGCAGATCTCTTATCCAAATCAATGTGAATTCTAGGAATTTCCAGCCTGGTCACTGCATCAGAATCCTGTTGCCTCCTTTTTTTCAGTCCCTGGAAACTGCGACGACCTTCTCTACTGCAAAACAGGCAATCTCGACCATGGCAGTATCGGCAGGCTTCATAAGCCTCTGCCAGCTTATCTGTGAAAGAATTCAGTTCTTGTGCCCTCCTGTCCCCGGCAGCCTGAAAAAATCCCGGGCCCAGTGTCATTTCCAAAGTGTCATCGACAATTTTCCTGGCATAATGTTCAATCACTTGCATGACACCGTTGTTGCATTTGCTGTCATTCAGGCTGCCAGTGCTATGATACAGCCTGTTAGTCTCTGTGTTAGGTAAAAGAGAGCATGAAAATTTGCTTTTTATTACATTTTCTGGTAAGTCCCCTACGTTGGATTTCCTGTAGAGGCAAGAATCAGTGAGAGATTTTGGCAGTCTAACTGATGACATTCGAAGCTTTCGTGTAACGTCACATGTGATGTTGTAGGCCAGTGACTCTGCGAAGTTCACAAGTTCTACATATTCATTACTGCTCATGTCTTGACCATCTTGACAAGCACATGGCAGGGAATCACAAGAGGATCCATCTTTTCCATGAGTAAGTACTGAAGACTTAGATATGGGAATTTGAGAAGCCTCGTTGCTGCGATCATTGTGTAGACGCCTAGAGGAGTGAAGCCTCAATGGGGATCTCTGCTTTATTTTTCGTGCTGCATGAGCCAGGCCTGATTTAATCGATCGATACGCCAAACGAGTGGCATACTGATCCAGTATAAGCTCTCGGTTGCCTCCCTCTTTCTTCAGGACCTTAATAATGTGTCCTGCATATTCATCAGTGACACTTTCACAGCTTGGATACTCTGATGACATCCCACTGGAACCGCCACTCTGAGAGTTATGGACTGATGCTTGGACATCACCAGACCATTGATGAGCCAAGCTTCCCAGAAGGGAGTCTTTGTAATCTCCACCCTGACACTTGTCCACAAAGCTTGCAGATCCTCCTTTTATTGTTTTGTGATGACAGTGGGTTGAGCTCATCATCCTCTTTACATCATTGATGACTTCTCCAGCTACTTCACCAGCGTACGTCCACAAAGAATTCAACGTCTGCTCTGAAAACTGTGCGCTATGCAAGGCAATGCTGCCTTTGCTTTCATCGCCAACAGGATTTTTTACCTCTCCAAAACTTAGTGTGTCCATCTCAGTTGCCATGGAAACAATGTGGCACGCTAAACGCTCAGCATAATGGAGCGCACCCCTCTCAATCACTCTGTTCCTTACATAAGGGCTCAGCTTCACCTGGGAGTTTCTGGAATGAGGGCCATCTTCCCGGTCATCCTCATCATCTTCATTGCTACCAGCTTCTTCAGAAAGAGACCTAATGAGCTTTATCACAAAATCTACTTTGTCTGAAACTGAACCTGCTTCATTGGAGTCGGTGGCAGGTGGGTAATAAGGGGTGGGTGGAGGGGTTGCAGGAGAGAATTCTTTTGCAAGTTTACCTTTGAGCTTTTTGGAGAAATGTTTGATCCGTTTCTCACTGTGCTCGTCTGATGGCTGCTGAGGGCTTGAGGGTGGAGTGCTTGGAGTTTCAACTGATTTCATTCCAGAGTTGCTGCTAAAGAGCTCCTCTACACCTACCTTTCTACCACCACAGGAGGACACTGCAAAACTGGGCACTTCTAGTGTGTCCCTTCTCGTGACAGGACGGACTTCTGAAGTGGGTTTGGAGACTGGAAGTATACTTTTGGCTAGTTCTGAGTCACATGTGCCCTTTGACACCAAGTGAGAGGGAGCTCTCTGAGCTTGTGAACTCTGTGTTGATTTGTTATGTGATTTAACCGGTCCATGGCTTGGAGAGGATATATGCGCAGCTATCGTTTTGCTCAGAAAGTCTGCGCAATCCTCCACTTTTTTCTTTACTTTTGTTGAAGAATGCATAAGATCGAATGCTTCACCTACTATGGTGTCCACCATATTGCCAGAGAAGTTCTGAAAAGTCTTGCCAATTGAGGGTTTGCTACAATCACTTTCAGTGGATGGATTGCCAACAATTTCCTCATCATTAGCATCCTGTTTTTTTGCAGGACCTGGTAATGGTTCAGACTGAGTTGCAGCAGAAGTATCTGAGGTTGAAGCATCCCCTTGGCAACAAATGGTTCTTTTACGGCTGGTCTGACATGTGGGACCAATACTGGATTTATACTGAAGTTCTTCAAAGTTTTGTACATGAGATATGACCTGGCCTGCCACAGGTACTGGAACACAACTGGCCATACCTGACACACAATACAAGGCTTTCTTGACTGTGCAACCATCCTGCTCTTGGTTACCAGCCTCTACTAGAGCCTGAGATCCAGGATAGCTGGTCTGGGCACTGCAGGTCTTTGTAATTAGAGAAGTATCTTCAGCACTTACATAGCATATGTTATCTACTGACATGCTGATAGCTGCCTGTGTAGTGAAAGTCACATCAGCTTGTGAGAGCTCTATAAAAGCCTCTTGGAGAACTGACTCTGAAAGGTCAGAAGCATAGGAAGAAACCACTTCCTCCTCTTGTTCGATAGACCAGTCACTTGGTGTGAGAGGTGTAGAGGGATGTGAAAATTGGCAAACCTCCATAATTCCTTCAAACACTAACTCCTCAGCAAGATCTGCTGCAAATCGAGTGACAGTGTTGTTAAAAATCTGCTTTTTCACAAATAGAAACTCTCTGAGGGCTCCAGATATGGCTTCCCCTACTAGGAAACTGGCCAGTCCATTTATGGCACGCTCTTTTAGCACATATGCATGGCGCATGCCTATCTCATGAAAGGCCATTTGAAATACTGAAGAAGTCAGCCTTGCAGCCAGATGGCAAAGTGTAGTGGTACAGGAGGACACTCCTTTTTGCAAGTCCCTTAAGGCACTTCCCAGGCTCATTTCGACCAAGTCTGTGGCAAACTTCTGAATCCCGTCCTTCAGAGACTGTGATTTGTTGATTGTGACTGTCTCTTGAATGTCTGACAGCTTCATCAGATGCCCATTAGTGTTTTTGAACTCTTTGTGACATACACAGCTCAGGTTCTTATTAATGTTAAAATCAACAGGGGAAGAGTACCCACACACAGATCCAACGATTTCTCTTGACAGGTTATTGGCAAAGTCAGAGTAAGTTTTGTACAGCGAGCAAAGGTCCTGTGGTTTACGTAATTCTGAGCTATCACCATCAGCTTTCCAAAAATACACCAAGGACCCTCCTTCTCCCAGGGGGCTAAATGCTGATGAACTAACTGGACTGAAGAGTGGCCCACTTTCCTCACAGGGAGTTCGTGCTGGTCGTGGGGAATCTGGTGCATCGGAGTGAATACTGTATGGTGATCTTGGCTTGAGTGGAGTCGGTTTCTTGACATTGGCTGGGAGAGTTCTATGATCAAACTTGTGAGGATTCATTGCTGTGGTTGAGCACCCTCTCGACACAAATTTACATCCTGAGTTGTCAATATGCTTCTTCTCAGCTTGACCAGGGAGGGGCTGTTCTTTATGGACCATGATGTTGGAATCAAAAGTCTGGTTGAGCTCATCAAACTGATCAAAGCTGTCAAAAAATTCACTGACTTCTGAGTCAGAGTCTTCCACGCCATCCTTTAGAACAGGAATCTTGGGAAAGTCAAGTTTTGCTTTAAGACTTTTCTGATACCCAACTTCATCCAGAAATATAATAGGGCTGGGACTGGAGCAGTCGGAGTCATCTGACTCTGTGGGGGTTGTGGAGGTAGCACGTCCCTTTGGTGGACTACCAGGTTTGTACGATGTCTCTGAATCCTCAGGCCATACGGTTGACTTCAGGACAGATTCCGCCACTTCTGCAGTGGCCTTTTCCTTGCACACTGATTTTTTGGGTATGGAACTTATTATGATGTGAGATCCTGGGAAGTCTTTTAAGTGAGAGGGGGCCGTCTGGGAAGCCACATCTCTAAGGTTCCGCTGACTATGGGCACCTGCAAAAACATTTTATATGAGCTGAATTGGTTTTGAAATTAAGATGGAGATAAAAGCAGAACTAGCATTTGTTAATGTTCAGAACTTTTTCTCATAAAGCTTTTACGGTAACTAATTTGGTCACTATTGTAAAAATGCCAATGGCGGAATCCAGTTAAGTGGTGAAGGTATCTGCGTGTTCGTCTTTTTTGGCGCACGTGGTTTTGTGTCTTAAACTAGTTTGTTTAAGTTAAGACTGAATCTGACTCCATTAATAATTTTATCTGACTCCAATTAGACCTCGAATTTAGTTTAAGATTCCAGTTATTATTGATCATCAATTGAGATCAAATTTGGATACTTGATTATTCTAGTTAATTCTATACTTCTAAATTGCACTCATTCATTCGCAATCCCGTCGCTTAGGGTCTCATGCCATCCATGTACATGGACCCCACAGTCACAAACTTATCAGTTTGATCTTTAGCCAGAGGTAAAATAATACTAATACTAAAAATAATGATTACTACCGCAGCTTATCTATTTCTAATTAGTAGTTTTGCTTAGTTCTACAGATCTGTATACACTTAATTAATGTAATATTATCTCTAGACAGAGGTAAACAACTAATACTAGTTGGATAAGGCCGACCAATTTACCATTACCCAAATAGTAGTTTTGTTTAGTTCTATAGTTTCCTATTACACTTGACTAGAATAATATTAGCATTAAACAGGGGTCATGACTAGTGCTATCTGGACAAGTCGATCAATATTACATTGTGCAAGATAGTAATTTATTTAGCCTTTACAGTCTATTACATGTATTAAACCTGAGCACAGATTTACGGCAACAGGAATTTAACGTGATCTACTAAAGCCAATAATTTCAGAATAAGTCAGAATAGAATCAAGTTTAACAATTTATTAGTCAGGTAAATATGTATCAAGCCAATTACATAATCAATTCAGAAATAATCAATACAAAACATCTAATGCTTAAAGATGAATCTTAAGGGTAACAGATGCATATCTGACTTCAGCAAAATACATCGTGTAAGCACCACAGGGATTTCTGGCTACAGAAAATTCCAATGAACAAAGTGTTACATTTCCTTAAATACCCAAACCAGGGAAAACATAAACAAAGGGAATTTGGGAGTGGTTAGGTTTGGAAGTCCTGGGGTCATACTTTATAATTTAGATGAAAGACCAAGGAGGTAGGCGCACCCCCAAGCAGTGGCCAGAATTTGTCTACATTCTTAAAACTGTATTATGAGATATTATACTGTTGTGGGGATGAGACCATAGTACCAGTCGCACTGAGACCTTTCAAATGATACCAAACGTGCCTAGTTACATTTTTTGTAACCTAACAGATCTTAGGTGAGTTTGAGGTGATTTTATGCTGAAGGGGAATGAGGGAGGGGGAGAGAATGGGACAGATGTGGAAGAGCGGCATTGAGGAGTGATTTTGCAATCTTCATTCAGTGGGGTGTGATGTCTCAGGAAGAGATCCTAATTGTGAGAAAGTTCATATGTTGATTTTCTCAGCATACATTTGCTCTTTGCCTCCCTGGGGAGTTTTGCCCTTTGAATGCAAACACCTTGGCACCCCGCCTTACACTATACAGTGCATCCGGAAGGTATTCACAGCGCTTCACTTTTTCCACATTTTGTTATGTTACAGCCTTATTCCAAAATGGATTAAATTCATTATTTTCCTCAAAATTCTACAAACAATACCCCATAATGACAATGTGAAAGAAGTTTGTTTGAAATCTTTGCAAATTTATTAAAAAAAACAAAAACGAAAAAAAATAAAATAAAAATCACATGTACATAAGTATTCACAGCCTTTGCCATGACACTCAAAATTGAGCTCAGGTGCATCCTGTTTCCACTGATCATCCTTGAGATGTTTCTACAACTTGATTGGAGTCCACCTGTGGTAAATTCAGTTGACTGGACATGATTTGGAAAGGCACACACCTGTCTATATAAGGTCCCACAGTTAACAGTGCATGTCAGAGCACAAACCAAGCCATGAAGTCCAAGGAATTGTCTGTAGACCTCCGAGACAGGATTGTATTGAGGCACAGATCTGGGGAAGGGTACAGAAAAATTTCTGCAGCATTGAAGGTCCCAATGAGCACAGTGGCCTCCATCATCCGTAAACGGAAGAAGTTTGGAACCACCAGGACTCTTCCTAGAGCTGGCCGCCCAGCCAAACTGAGCGATCGGGGGAGAAGGGCCTTAGTCAGGGAGGTGACCAAGAACCCGATGGTCACTCTGACAGAGCTCCAGCGTTTCTCTGTGGAGAGAGGAGAACCTTCCAGAAGAACAACCATCTCTGCAGCACTCCACCAATCAGGCCTGTATGGTAGAGTGGCCAGACGGAAGCCACTCCTCAGTAAAAGGCACATGACAGCCCACATGGAGTTTGGCTCCAGTCACCTGAAGGACTCTCAGACCATGAGAAACAAAGATTGAACTCTTTGGCCTGAATGGCAAGTGAAATGTCTGGAGGAAACCAGGCACCGCTCATCACCTGGCCAATACCATCCCTACAGTGAAGCATGGTGTTGGCAGCATCATGCTGTGGGGATGTTTTTCAGCAGCAGGAACTGGGAGACAAGTCAGGATCGAGGGAAAGATGAATGCAGCAATGTACAGAGACATCCTTGATGAAAACCTGCTCCAGAGCGCTCTGGACCTCAGACTGGGGCGAAGGTTCATCTTCCAACAGGACAACGACCCTAAGCACACAGCCAAGATAACAAAGGAATGGCTCCGGCACAACTCTGAATGTCCTGGGTGGCCCAGCCAGAGCCCAGACTTGAACCCGATTGAACATCTCTGGAGAGATCTGAAAATGGCTGTGCACCGATGCTCCCCATCCAACCTAATGGAGCTTGAGAGGTCCTGCAAAGAAGAATGGGAGAAACTGCCCAAAAATAGGTGTGCCAAGCTTGTAGCATCATACTCAAAAAGACTTGAGGCTGTAATTGGTGCCAAAGGTGCTTCATCAAAGTATTGAGCAAAGGCTGTGAATACTTATGTACATGTGATTTATTTTTTTTTTTCATTTGTTTTTTTTAATAAATTTGCAAAGATTTCAAACAAACTTCTTTCACGTTGTCATTATGGGGTATTGTTTGTAGAATTTTGAGGAAGATAATGAATTTAATCCATTTTGGAATAAGGCTATAACATAACAAAATGTGGAAAAAGTGAAGCGCTGTGAATACTTTCCGGATGCACTGTAGATTTAGTAAATGCTTCTTATTCAAAATAGCTAAAAGGGCTTTTTGTGCACACATAGTCATACTTGAGAAACACGGGGTTACATAATGACAACAAGACATCCTAGTAATTATTAAAATATTTATTTGCAATAGTGATCGTCCGATATGGTTTTTTTTAAATGGCCAATGCCGATATCCAAAGAGCAGGGTGGCCGATATATCACACAATTTAATATAGTAAATAACAAACATAAAATTGCTAAAAAATGAATAAACTCTTATTTAGCACTATATTTACTCAATTTCACACTAAACTTTAACTTTGTAAAAAAAGAATCTAAAAAAAGAATATTGTATTTTAAATGGTAGAGTTTCTTCTGATTTCTGTTTAGTCATCAAATATTTGTAATTGATTTACACATGAAGAAATTGTTAATATATTAGGAAGAAGGAAATAGGAATAAGAAGGATGGCATGTCCACATTAGCAATCGCATTTTCTCAAAAAATACAGAATCAGAACAATTGCACATACATTGCACAGTGAATATGACATTTACTTATAGCACACGTGAAGCGCTTTTATTTGAAGTTGCTCTAACGCGTTTGTGTGGATCCAGCACGAGCAGCAATCTCCTGACAGTTTAAACGGCCTTTATCACCTGTTTGGATTGTCACGGAGTGACCGTCATGATTTGTGAATCAGAGGAACTTTTGATCCTGATCCTGAAGTTTTGATTCTGGCTAATAGAATACATGCTTCAGAGGAAGAAATTAGATGAGTGCTCGACAGGAAAAAAATGCTGGATTTTCGTGAGGTTTGTGAATTACAAATATATAATAGAAGTTTAATTGATATTTGCCTTTTATCATTAGAAAAATTACAGGGAACTGTTGAGGAGAGACTGCTAGAATACGTGCTTCAAAGGAAGATTTATGAGCGCTCCACAGGATGCTGGATCTGCTCAAGTTGTGTGAGGTTGGTTTATTACATCTGTTTAAATGAGATATGCACATATTTGCAGACAGCATTTGATATTAGTTTTATTGATATTTGCCTTTTTATCATTAGACAAGACAGTTAAAAGTTACAGGGAACTGTTGAGGAGAGAGAGGGAGAATAAAATATGCGAGCACTTTAACGTTATGAGCTCAAATGCGTCTGCTGCGGCTCTGATATGCAGACCATTTAAACGAGACTGTGTTGCACGCTGGTCTATTGTTGTAGTAACATGATGTCACGTAACAACAAAACGAACTGTGACTGGTCGTTTACATGTTTCTGTCACTTCAAATGCAAGCAGGTGATTCTCAGCTCCCTCAGGTAACAAATCGGCCAAAGGGGAAAATTTATCGGCCGATGCCAATAATTAAAAAAATTCAGAATATCGGCTGATTTATCGGCCTTGTCAATATATCGGTCGACCACTAATTTGCAATAAAAGTACGTTTGTAAAGTAACCAATAACTAATCACCTGTATCCTCCTCTTCAAGATGCTCAAAAGCAGTAACAAAGTCCTCTTCAATAGAGGAGACAGACTGGTTGGTGTCATCGTCCTCAGCTTGACATGCTTCTGACATGCTCCTCTGCAGAACCTGTAACTCCAGGGCATACCTTATCCCAGCGGTGTATCGAGCCAACAACCCCAGCAAGGTGCAAACACTAACCTGAGGAGTGGGGCTATGCCTCAATATACACAAGGCTCTTGACCAGCTGACCTGAGGTTGGGGAAAAAAAGGTTTCATTTAAATATATTAATATCAATATATGAATCAATTAACTGTTAGTATGACATGATCAAAGCCTTTATTACACAGCTCTCTACTTAGTTTTGATCGGTCAATCATGGCATTCTGTGTTTAAATATTTAAATATGTTTGTATACTGTATTGACCACTAAACTGTATAATTGACAATTGTCACAGGCAACTAATGTCCTACATAGCTGTGTTAGTGTAATATCTCTTGTATTACTGTGCAGTCTCTTTCTTCTGATATATTAAATTAAAAAAAAAACTTGAATCAACATTTTGTTTCCATTTATTTATACATTTGGTGAGTAGCCATGTAATAAGCAAGATAATGTATAAATAATGACAAATATAACATATAATATCAATTATAGCAAATAATTATGCTTTGCATCAAGGTCCTGATCACCCTGTCAGAGTTTATTTTGCAAAAATGACCAGCTGATTATGCATTATCTTTACTTACATCCTGTGTAGTCAAGATATATTGTTATGATAACTTAATGTTGCTCAGGAAGAATAAATGTAATTCACAAACGGTCTGTAAATTGTCAAGCTCTGAACTGATATAACTCCGTGAGAAGTTGTGATTTGTTTAACTTCTCACAGACAGCACTCTTTTTTTACTGACATGTGTGTAAAAACACATGCAATCTCTTGTTATGTCTGAAAAACATTTGTGGTTTGATGTAATGTTCAATCAGAGTACAATATAATTTAATACCCCTGGCTGTGTTCCACAAGGTTAGTTCTGCTCAGACCCAGTTTCACAAAGACAATACACCCAGACACAACAATGAAGACACCTGACACCAAAATAATGAGAACATCAAATACTCACCCCAAACAGAACATAACACACACACTCAAGTATACTATACATGTATGCACTAAATACCTCGGAAACACTGTCTTTTTTCTCAAAGGGTCTTTTGGGGTCTTTAAGGAGTAGAATCTCTTCATCTTTAAGGGTATGTACATGAAGTGATCTAAGCATCTCCATCATCTCAGTGGAGAGAGAAGTCAGAGCCTGTGATAATCAGAAAATAAAACATATTAATCGCACTGTTAAAAAAAAAAAAAAAAAAAAAGAATTGGCAAATCTAAAATCCTTATTGATGTGCCCTGCTTGGACAAACTTTCAGAAACTGTTTAAAAAGACATGGCACATATAGAACTTGCCTGTAAAGTGAAATCTTCCCCCTCCGTGTGACTAGGTAAGCATACATAATGTAGCTATGAAAGAGAGGAGGAAACAATCATGCCATTTATTAAGATTACATGCATTATACATTCTAAATATTCTGTTGTGCCACAGTCTGAAAACCAAAAATAACTGAAAATACTTTGAAATTATTATAACGCAATATGGATGAATAGCATTTTAGTATAGAGAAAACCAGTCATACTGCAACTGCAAACTGCAGGGGTTTTTTTCAAATGTATAGGTTCAGCCAAACCTCATGACATGCAATTATGTATGTGATAAGGTAAGATGCAACTGTCCCAGTTGACTCTAACCACTCTCTTATCATCTTATCTGTTGGCTTTCAAAATCACTCAGCTCAAAAAGAGGTCACAGAACATTCGAACTGACACATCTGTATGGTCAATTATTCCATTAATTGTTAAAAATGCTACTTAATTTATTTCTTTGCAGCTGCATTCATGCATAAATATACTTCCTTGGAATTCTAAAGTGCAAAAACCAAAAAGTACATAACATTGCAGTTTTGTTCTGTTTTTTCATTTATGCTGATGTGTGTGCTCCTTACTTCTGATAGACACTGTGGTTCTTTATTATGCAGCTCCACGACCACATTGCACAGCTCTTTCTTGTGTTTCAACAGGCTCTTCAGGCACATATTCGAGCAATCATGGATGGTCTGCTCAAACAAACAAAGCGTGTGGGAAATTGCAAGAGCATCAGAACAGAATGCATGTAGAAAAATGGCAAATAAATGCCACCTTAAGTTACTGTAAGTACTCATTCAAAGAACCATGGTGAACCAGTGGCTCACAACTGGTGGGCTGCGGCCTAAAATGGGTCGTAGGGAAAAAACAATGCTAAATGCATATAATAAACCGCAACTCCCCACATAATTGTGAATAGTCAGATAGCAAAATAAATATGCTTATTAACTTAATAAAGGGAGGGGGAAATGGTTACCAGTATCTTTTGTGGTTGACGTGTGTCCAATCCATCTGTATTCTGGCAAATTCATGTGACTGTGACTTGGTAGAAGCTAGCCAAATTAGACAGATGCCAACAAGGGCAGGTTGTGTGACATGCCCTCATCCTTGAAAGCATGAACAAAACAACACAGGGTAAAAAATAAATAATACCACCCGGACTACATTAACTGCAGGCTCACCTTCAACGAGGATAACCATGATCTGAGCCAATCACAATGTGTTTTGTTTTTGTGAAATACTGACTGAAACCAACGGAATTAACTTTTGTCCTCTAAACAATTTAGGTCCTATGTTTGGAGACCTCTTGATGTCCAATGCAAAATTTGGGTCTGAAACAGAGCCAGTTGAAAGCCACTGTGGTAGACAACCTTATACCTCTTTCCTCATAGTGGCACGGCTCTTCAGTGGGACCCCTCTGATCCGTGCACAGGCATCCATGATGTTGGAGGACTGGACGGGAGGCAATCCTCTCCTATAGGTGAAAAGTGTGGGTTAAAATATGTCAAGTTCATTATATTTGTATAGCTTAAAATACATATTGTTGCAAAGCAGCTTTATAAAGAATAGTGCCTTCAGTGAGCAAGCCAAAGTGGAAGGGAAAAACTCCCTAAGATGTTCAAGCAGATGAAGAAGAAACCTTGGAAGGAACCAAGACTCATCTGGGGATGCCCTCCTCCACGAGCTGTAATCCACCACATAACATTATCATGACTTATTTTCTTTTTACTTAAATATAATTATAATGACGTATTTTAGAGTACAAAAGTGCCCGCCCACTTTTTGAGCCATATTGGTTCAGGAAGTTTTTTTTTTCATAGGGATTTCATAAAGTACTTCATAAAAGGTTATAAGCCTTGAAACAAACCAACCAGCTCTGAGGTGAACCACAAAATTACAAACTTGATTAAAGTATTAAAAAAAATCAGACAAAAAAGTAAAAAGTACAAGAGTGTTTACTTAACGTCTTTCAAGACAGAATGAACTACAATCCAAAGAAGCACTGCAAATGACGTAATCAAATTAAAACGACGGAAAAATATAAAATTATTTATTTAATGTTGCTGATTATAAGTATAGAAACAATACATTTTAATTTTATTGTAAAATATGCAAATATATCAGTGTGTAAATGAAGTGGGCAGTCGCTGCAGAGCTCTTTGCCGTAATTTGTTTGAAGTGATTCTCTGATTGGTGGATCTTTCTCTTCAACATTCATGGTAGTGTAGTTTGGTGCATTCAAGTCAAGTCTAAATGATCGTATTTTATGAGTTGAATGCACATGAACATCACCGCAAATCGTATTTACCAGTAGTAAACAAGTTGAGGTGTGTCGATTAAAGAATCATAGTGGAAGCAAATTGGTATGGTAATAATTAATTTCATAGATTGTATACATTTTTGTACTGTTAATGAAGAATAGCAATAAGGTTTGCCAGAAAGAAAGAAATAAAGTGTCATTTAGCTAGTTTATGAGGTTACTGGAATGTGCAACAAAACTACATTCCCCATTATTATGTGTGGTGGTACCAGAATGCTAAAATAGATTATTAAGAATAAGTTATGAACCTACCATGAGTTCAGAGGTTGTTAACCGCTGGTATATGCTTTTGTTGAAGCCATCAGTGTGTTATTTCCAAAATAAATAAAATAAAATTGTTTAATAAATGGAATGTCTTGCAAAGTATTGCTGCGCTCAGGTCCTTCTGGAAAGTTCGTACGAAGTCAGAAATCATAAATACAATGTGATTTTAGTTTAAATAAAATTAGCTATTTCATATTTCCTTCTCTCTTTTTCACTTACTGACAAAGACAGAAAGCTTTTTTAGCACCAATGCCTCGCATTAGGTGTTTAATTGATACGCTATCTATGACCCTAGGGAGAAAATGTTCACTTCTGGAATCAGACTGTTGCGCTCTGTAGTATTGGGATCCATGTGATATGTTAATAGACGGGGTGACCATGACCATTGACATTTTGGCTCGCAAATTTGGCTTGCGATGTACAGCACTGTGCAAAAGTCTTAAGGCGCATTACATTTTTCAACAAAACTGTTAAAAACGATTATTTTATATATTCTGCTTTTAGTGCATCCGTATGAAATATCAATTTTAGATTTCAACGTTTCCTTTGCAAATAAAATTGAATAGAAGAACAAGGAGCCCTACAACAGATGTTATGGCCCCCACAGAGCCCGGATCTCAACATCATTGATTCAGTCTGGGATTACATGAAGAGACAGAAGTAACTGAGACAGACTAAATAGATAGAAGAACTGTGGAAAGTTCTCCAAGTTTGGTACATCCTATCTGCCAACAACCAAGAAAAAATGTCCAGGTGTACCTATGAGAATTGGTGCTGAAAGCCAAATATTGATTTAGCTTTTTTAATGTTTACTGGACTTTCTATGAAGTGAATTGATAATTAAAAATTCATCATGGCATTATCTTTTGAACACATCCTCACTATGCAACATTTTTCACAAGTGCTTAAAACTTCTGCACAGAACTGTAAATGAGGTTTGTGAACTAGAATACTGAAGTATCTTGTAAAATACACATGACCTGTCAAAAAATGGACATTCGAGCTGCTCCAGTTAGACAGACACTTGAAACACAGGTGTGAATGTATATGAGATAACTTAAGACAGCCTTACTATGTGAAAGTTTAACAGTCTGTACATCTTCAACACGATACGGTATACAGCAGGCAAATTATCTAGGGCTATCTACATGTGTATGGTGTGTATGATGGCTTCTATGATGAAAAAATACAGGCCAAGACAGTGTCTACTCAATATCAGGAAATTATCACATTCTCACATAGTCTGAACCGCCTGATGTGAGATATTATCTGTGCACTGCAAAAGCGTATGTGAAACAAGCAAAGAGTGTTATGTTTGAGAAAAAAATAAAGTGCCACACACAGCCTAATTGGTTAGAAGAGGTTTAGTCTGCTCTTGTGGTTTAATCATTAAAGCTGGAAAATTGAAATATCTCCCTGTAAGCTTGCTCAGACTAATTTTAGAATGACATTTGTTAATGGTTCGACAAACAAATTTGGTCAAGGACTTTAAACTGATGGCATAATAAAAATAGCTGGCACTGTAATATTTACTTTTCATTAGAGATTGTGAAAAGTCATTATATTACTCAAAATAACTGTATTCCTTTAATTGTATAACTTATCATTAGAGACTATGAAAAGTCATTATATTATTTGAAAAATAATTGTATTCCTTTTAATTATATAACTTTTCATTAGTTTAACTATTTGCGGTTAATGGCAAAACATGATCTAAGAATCTCAGACTAAACTTCCTTTTCAAAATGCCCTTATTTAAGCCCTTGTTTCCCCTGGTTAGTTTGTCAGTCTTCACATGTATTGTCATGTTCTATACCTGGTTCCCTGTGTTTTGTTTTCATTTTATTCTGAGTTACCTTGTTCATCTTTTGTTTACATTAAAAGCTGCATTTAGATCCTCCATCCTCGCCTGCCTCATTACACATCACAGTATAATTACAGTAATACTCTATTTAATGACTGAAATGGCTTAAAGGCAGTACAACAAATAGTAATTAATTTGCTCTTAATCTTTTAGAATAATATAGCCTAATATAAGTAGTTATTTTAGAAACATTAAAGGAATATTCCATGTTCAATGCAAGTTAAACTCAATCAACAGCACTTGTGGCATAATGTTGATTACCAAAATTTATCTCGACTCGATCTCGACCTTTTCTTTAAAAAAAGTAAAAATCGGGGCACTTAAAATAGAAGTGAAGTCATGCAGAAATGTGAAGCTTATCATTTTATAAAAACACTTACATTAACTCTTCTGTTAAAACCAATGTACTGTTTGAGCTCTAAAGTTGTTTAAATTGTCATTTTTACAGTCAATTTAGGGTTTTATGGTTATATCGTCAAGGTAACGAATTTGTAAAATTGGCTATAACTTTACACAGAAAAGGTTAGTAAGCACTTTTATCACACTAAAATCATGCTAACACGTATATTGTTTGTGTCTTTTCACTATACTTTTGAAACAAAGCGTATTATAACGTTCAAAATTTGGGCCCCATTCACTTCCCGAGAGTTCCTAGCAAATTCGCCACTGATCATTTTCACATGCAAATGAGCTTTGCGGCAAACTTGCGGCAAATTGTTGCATTTCGGCAGAGAGAGAGCTACAGGCAGCTGCCCTGTATGTGTTTGTGTTTTATGTCTTTTGCTTTAGGTTAATCATTAACTAGCTCTGTAGCTCTCTCTCTGCCGAACTGCCGCCTCCGGCCGCCTTTATCCCACTCTTGGGCTTGGTTAGCCTAAAATCATCACGGCCCGGCCCCGCCCTCCTCCCTGCAACACTTCCCCTGTAAGTGCCTCACGGTAACACAGATTTTTGCTTTTTTTACAGAAAAGAAGGGACAAGTCAATTAATTTTTGTGGTAATTAATATTATGCCACAAATGCTGTCGATTGAGCTTAACTTGTATTGAACCCGAAATATTCCTTCAATATTTCTGGATTCTTAAAAAGATTATTACTGTAATGCATCTGAATGTTTAACTACTGAGCTTTATTTTTATTCCACTTATTCAATGCTGACTCATAGACCGTAATAACTGTAATACTGCAATAATTTAATGCATATTGTGTGTTGACATTCAAAAAAAAATTCTTTCTTTTTATTACTTGTTTGTAAATCTTATTCTCTACAGTGATTCTCATTTCTCAGAAAGTAGGCAGGTTTTCCATGAGTATATTTTTAGTTGATTGGCTAGTTGTATTTAAAGCTTTTTTAAGTGTTTAAGCTTAAAGTTCCACTTTCAAGTGATTTTAATAAGTAAAATATATACGTGTTTACCAAACAATTCGGGAAAATTAACTTAAAAAAAAAAAGCTTCACAAATTAAAAGCATTACAACAAAGACTAAGTCATACACTCTCATTCTTTTTGATGAATGTAAATATCATAAAATTATCCATGCTCCTTTTCAAATAACTTTTTGGACATTTTGATAGCAGCACACTTCACTTTCCTCTTAATCAAATGTTCATGATTAATTTCTATAGGCTAAACCATCGATGGAAAAACATCAGTTAATTTCAACTGAATTTTACACAATTAACCCCTGTCTGCTTAATACAGCCCTTCTTTTGAAGTTCACACCTGAATGCTGAAATAGGTCAGGCGTTGATGCATTTCAGCAAGCGTGTGGGTGAGAACTGCAGAGGTAAGCAGTACTTAAAAGAGAAAGCTCACGACCAAGTCTAAACCCCAGAGGCATCTTCAGTGAAGAGGAAATAAATATTAGCTCAAAAAAAACTTTCTTAACATTTCTTAAGAGTCATGTTGATACTTCCTAAAGTTATGAGAGATGATTATCAACAAAAATCCAAATTGAAAACAAGGCATGAAGAAACAGAAAATGTTACATGACTCATTTTTGAGGTCTCAGAGACTCCAGATTAAAATAATAATAATAAAATAAAATAAAAATGGACAAAACAAAAGCAATATTGGATATGAATATCTGAAAAGTGAATCCGTACATTTGTGATACAACAGACAGGTTAGATCGTCAATAATGTCTGTTTACTGGGAGATAAGTCAGAAGGACGTATTAAAAGACTTAAAAAGGAAAAATCTCAGAAAAGTCTCTGGGCCCCCAAACTTAAAGAGAATACAGTCAATCTCAACACAACATGAGTGTTAAAATGACAATGTGATGGCTTTGGCTGCTGCATGTGATCTGTTTTGTGTCAGCAGGGAGATACAGAGGGTCAGATGACTTCCTGAAGTCAACAGATGTTTATGGTAATACTGACCATTCCCATTTTGCAAAGGGGAGTGGCAGTGAATTACTGTGATTTCCGCAACTGCTGACATAATACTCTGATTTCAGTACTCAATGTTTGCTTACTATCTTCACTGCTTTTAACATTTCACACCTCAAAATAAATGCATCACAACCCAAACAGCCATGACAAAACCTCCATTTGACTATTAGAACAACAGTATACAATGTTTTGACCAATTCACCGCTTCACAGTTCATCTCCAGACATGTATTCGTTATAACTGGTGCTGTCTTTAATGGCTCATTTACGTTGTTTTCATTCTCAAGCATCGTCATACACGGCAGCTTCAGTTCCTCCAGTGCGGGATGAACTACTGAATAACCACAGGTGAAAATCGTGATAATCTGTGAAATGTTTATATGATGCTAAAGCCTGATGATGTCATGACAGACGCAGCTGGCTCGCGCATTAGCATCAGGCCTGAGCTGATCATACAGTTATATATTATCCACGGTTAACAGACCGTTCGATTGGTTTTTAACTGTTCTGTGATATGTGATGTTGGGTGTCGAATTGCATTTAAATGAAATTGTCCGAGGCGCATCTCACCTTGTAGTGTCAGAGCTGTGCAGTGAGCAGTGAGCAGCGAGCTGCTGTGACGTCCGTTCAGCTCATGAAAACAAGACGAGCAGGCGAGATTCATCAAATACCGATCGCACGATACGAGCAAATTGATCGCAGAATCACTGATAGAAGTCAACTACACCGCAGGGTTTGATGTGCAAAGTATATTTCAAAGGTGCACTATTTGTATATTAATTAGATTGTCTTGATTTCTATATTTAAAAAAAAAAAAAAACAACTCTAACCCTATTTTTAAGGGTGCACTCAGTAATTTCCCCCTCATTTAAAAAGTTGTACTTCTAAAGAAATGAATTGTAATGTTGAGCACTCACATGAGATGAAGACTTCAGTCATGTCAGTAACCTTATAAAAGCTGTTTTATTCTACATGGAGAGGGTCTCCTCATGGGGGGCTGCCATGTTCACATGACCAGCCAAATACTACTAGCTTAATCTCAGTAACCGCACTGTTATCGAACACTTTCACTCATTGGTTATAATGATCATGGCTGATGATGGTAACTAAAAAGTATTGTTTAAACAATTCTGCAACGTGAACATAAACTGAGTGCACCTTTAATTGTATTGTCAGCTTTTCATGTTGTAACATTTGAAATTCAGAGGGCAACACTATATTCTAAAGAAAACATTTTCATGATGCATGAATTATTAAATCACAAAGTGGGAAATGCCTTAAAGGGATAGTTCATCCAAAAATAATAATTCTCTCATCATTTACTCACCCTCATGCCATCCTAGATGTGTATGACTTTCTTTCTTCAGCAGAACACAAATGAAGATTTTTAGAAGAATATTTAAACTCTGTATGACCCGAATTCTGAAGCTCCAAAAAGCACATAAAAGCAGTATAAAAGCAATCCATAAGACTTCAGTGGTTTAATCCAAATCTTCGGAAGCGATGTTATAGGTGTTGGTGAAAAACAGATAAATATTTAAGTCCTTTTTTTTTTTTTTTACCATAAATCTCCACTTTCACTTTCAAAATCTTAAAGAGTGTGAAAGTGAAAGTGGAGATTTGTAGTATAGGGGCCATGCCATGCATTTTTTTTACTTTATAATTTTTTTCTCGAGGTTCACTTATAATGTTAGTAAAGTTTTTTGCACAAAAAAAGTTATAATATAGTATAAAATGACCTTTTTTCCACCCGTCTCTGGCTCTCTCTCTGAAACGCTCAGTATTCTGTGCTGTCCCCTTTAAGACTCTGTTTTTATAGTACAATAAACTCTAATATGTCAAAAGATCCAGGGAAATTTGATCCCTCATAACATGACACTTTTAAAATGAATTAGAATAATCAGATTACAGGAATCAGAATGGATTTATTTATTTTTTTGATCTGCCCCCTTAAGTGACAATACATTTTAAATACACACGAAATACTCTTCATGTTGTGATGATGGCCTGTAACATGCAACAGGGTATTAATAGTTGGTAATTGACAAACGAATAGCTGTCAAATAATATAACTTCATTTGGGTCATCTGTTTTGTGGTAGGGTACAATGAGGCTAAAGGCTCTGTGGGGTAAAAGACTCCACTGATTTTATTTTCTTACAAAACACTAAATAGCAACAAAAACTACCACAGTACTTTCTTAAACACCTGTTTGTCACTATACACTGGAAATTTTTCCTGATCCATGAGATCTTTGCATGTGTTGTCTAAAGGTTGATTTTGAGGCAATTTGATCTATTTTTTTTATTATTCTTTTAAATGTTGCAAATTTATGTAGCTAATGAAAATCCCCGAAATTAACACATTTCTATTGAGACAAAATTCTTATTTATCATTTTCAGTTTTGTTTAAGGTCATCAAATCAAACCGTTTTAAATAACTCTCCAATAAGTGAAAGGAAAGTATTTGGGGTAAAAAGGCCATGATACATTTTGTGACCAGAAAAAAGCTACATTTACTTAAGTGGTGCCTTTAGCCCCGTTGCACTCTGCTGTTGGTATGTTTGGTATATTGTTGTTATATATGAGTCATTTGTCTTGTGGTGCTGTACAGTACATGGGCCACATGTATGCTCATCACCTAAACAACTTTATATGCACAGCAAAACAGTTAACTGTGCAGGCCTTTCTGATACGAGGTGCACGGCTATCACACAAGTACAGTTGTATGTATATTTATGATAATGGTGCTGACCTAAACAAATTCCTACTGTATGGTCAGCAAACATAACAGTTTGTTATTCCATTATTGTTAATTTAAATGTATATTACATTTAATGTAATCAAAAATTCAAGCACAGAAGTAAAATACAGATAAACAACAACGTATACTTTGTATGCATTCAGTTTTATTGAAGAAGGAAGATATCAACTGGCAGCATTTTACCACCTCAAAATGTACATCAAAACTGAAACATTTATTTAATCAGGATACAAAAATACACATCTTAGTGACCTTCATATTGTAATAAATAGTTAACCATGCATCTACGATAAAAAGGCACAGAAAACAGTCACTTAGTAGTCATAAAAATTACCTACTATTTAGCAAAAAATCATCCAGATATCAATACAAGTGACTACTGTAACATTATATTCCAATAGTGAAAACGAATAGATCAGTTGTTTAACCTTAATAAATATGCAAGTGTTGTAAATATACCTATACATGTAGTCTTAAAAATGAAACTGTGCCATTGTAAACACAATGTAAACAAATGAAACTCACATCGCACTTCTCTTAAATGGATAGAAACCACACCAAAGATATGTTTCCCTGCCCTACAAATTCCTCAAACAAATAGTTTTTCTAAATGTCAGGCAGTTTACAGCTTTATGTTCTCTATTATCAATAAGCCAAAAGCCCACGATCATTCATAGTCAAAAACACATGGTCACTTGAGAACTCTCTGAGGTTGATATTCATGGTTTGTGTGCAGATGTATTCACTGTGGCATGAGAGGAAGACTGCACTTGTGTGATTTAAGTTTGGTGGAAACAAATCAACTATACAGAGGCACCATAAACAAGGTCAAACTGCTACAGCTTTCTTAACAGATACAGTGTAAGGCCAATTATGCAGGGCTTCAAGGAGCTTCATAATCTCTCGACCTTTCACAAAGGTGTTCTCAAACTGAAATTGTGTCTTTGGTAATGATTCTAGCTAGCTAGTGGAAATTACCTTTTTCAATGGGAACTTTCAGCCACTCAGTACATTCAGTCACACTCAGCAATGCACGGAGATGTGTTAGATATATCATGTAACCACAACAAGTATGGTTGCTTAATATCAAATGCAGCATTTGATTGTTGGATAAAATGTTTATCTTAGAATTGGATGCTGTTTTTAAAATTCAGATTTTCAAATGTTCTATTACAGATGCACAGACCCTGGCTGCATTTGTTGAGGATATTTTTGGGGTAAAATTTGTGGAATTCTGTGTAATAGATTGAAACATTGAAAAATGTCTTAAACCAATGTCATTTTATGAGTATTTATAGGTACTGTATTCTTATGTAAGTGTTGTCCTTGCATCCGTACATTTACTTACATTGCATAGATACTGCAATGTACAATATTGACAGCATCTAATCGAATGCAGCTCTTGTCCGTTTGGACTACTTTTTGCCATTTTTTAAAATTAATTATTGTGATTAAATGTATCTGTTTCTTATATATATATATATATATAAGGGGTAAGGTTAGTGTAAAGGGATAAAATAGTTAATGTGTCACTGTACAAATGTATTTATAAAATAAAATATTTGTAAATATTTTTACATTTCTAAAACTTGTAAAAAAAAAAATCAAATAAATAAAAACACACACACACTGCCAATTTGTCCATATTGTACTTTTCAGCGTCAATCCAAATGAACAAAAATGTATGTGTAAATGCTGGCTGGTTAAACTGAGCTGAGAGTACAACACTTTTATTGGGAGTTAAAAGCATGATTAATTAGCTACAATATGCAAGTGTTGTAAACTGCAAAGGACATGCGGTTTGCCAAATCCTGTGGATCTTTTTGAGGAATTCAGTCAAACCTAAATGAACTCAATGAATAAAGGGAGGGAGAGACATTAATTTGCTAATAAAACCACAATGAACAGATAACATGTATTGTGGAACAAAAAGCAGATTTTGAGTTATCAAATCCAACATCCTCGGCACTGTTCTACCATCATTTTGCACACAATTTCAACTATTGATTAATGAATTGCTGTCATGTAATTCAGTCCTACTAGTTCCATTGTTTGATGATAATGAACTAAACTCTAAATGAACTCTTCAAATGTGTATTTTCCTTTTTATAAACAGGCTGCATTTTTTTTTTCAAGATTCCACCCAACAAACCAAACCCATCCCTCTAGACTTACGCTCATTCTCCATATTTGTTTTAATTCTTACTACAGATAAATTATGGGTGGAATTACATTTCTTGGCTGGGAACAACACATCTTTTCCAAAGTCTATTTCTCTCTCTCTCTCTCTCTCTCTCACACACACACACACACACAAAAAATTCTTTGATATTATCTAACACCCTCTAGAGGAAAATTATAATATAACATAAACTGAAGTCTACTGTTATGAGTTCCAGATGAACTGTCAGTTGGGTTGGCTAATTTACAACGAGGTGTAGGGCAAAGTTCAAAATCCCCCTTTTTTTACAGAAAAAATAAAGAGGTACATAAGTTTAAGAGTCGGTCCGAGGAAACATCCAGCCGTCTAGCAAATTATCCTGGAAGCACAGTTAAACATGATCAAAAATTTGCTTATGGAAGATTTATGAATTTTGAAGAGAACATGGCATGAATTGTATGTCTACAAGACCACCTTTTTTAGTTTTCCATGGAAAAACATCGCAAAATAAAGCTTCATCGAGAAAAAAATGTATCAAAATAAATAAAATATAACAGCACTTATAATGTAAAGGTGATTACTTAAGAATTTACAAAGGTGTTATGGTGCTCTGTACACAATTCAATGTGTAATTTGATAATAGCATGTAAGCATTCTACTATACAAAGGCTTTAATCATAACAGGAGTTAACAGTTTAGACTCTTCAACATATTTACAGTGCATATATTAACAAACAAAACATCTCTTATACCCTGTAATGCCACCAACCAAACGCAGATATAGGTATCCTATCAAACTTGCACTGGATTCCTGAACTGTGTTTGAGGAGCAAAAATCAACAATATGTAATGTATTTGCAGGTCAACTGTAATTTCTTATTTAAAACACTATATTTCCTTTTCCAACTAATGCATTACAATATCTTAAGTTTTAAGTTACACAGAGAGGAAATAGACACTGTGGGAATATTCTAGAGATCTTAGTGTTTTTCTATTCTCATTTACACCCTCTTGTCTTTTCAAATCTGTATGACTTTCTTCTGTCGAAAACAAAAGCAGAAACTGAAGAGTGTTTGTTGCTGCTCTTACCCATATTATGAAAGTGAATGGTGACTGAGGCTAATTTTATGCCTAACATTTCCTTTTGTGTTCCACAAAAGAAAGTAAGTCTTATGGGTTTGAAACAACATCAGGGGGAGTAAATCATTAAAGAACTTTAATTTTTGAGGTGAATCTTTGTAGTGTCCTCTTTAAAAAAAAAAAAAAAGAAAAAAAAAAGAAAAAGAAAAGAAAAAAAAAGGGGGGGGGGGATTTAAAGGGATAGTCCATCCAAAAAAGAAAATTCTCTCATCATTTACTCACCCTCATGCCATCCCAGATGTGTATGAACTTCTTTATTCTGCAGAACAGAAATGCAGATTTTTAAAAGAATATTTCAGCTCTGTTGGTCCATTCAATGCAAGTGAATGGTGGCCAGAACTTTGAAAGTCCAAAAACTACATAAAGACAGAATAAACGTAATCAATATGACTCCAGTAGTTAAATCCATAACTTCACATGCGATATGATAGGTGTCGGTGAGAAACAGATCAATATTTAAGTCCTTTTTTACTATAAATCTCTTTTTATGTTGGCAATTCGCATTCTTCGTGCATATCACCACCTACTGGGCAGGAAGAAGAACTTATAGTGAAAAAGGACTTAAATATTAACCCGTTTCTCAACCACACCTATCATATTGCTTCTGAAGACATGGATTAAACCACTGGAGTCTTATGGATTACTTTTATGCTACCTTTATGCGATTTTTGGAGCTTCAAAGTTCTGGTCATTATTTACTTGCTTTGTATGGACCTACAGACACATCTGGGATGGCATGAGGGTGAACAAATGATGAGAGAATTTCCATTTTTTGGGTGAACTATCCCTTTAAGCATTTAAAATGTCACACTTATTAGAAGATCTAAAATTTGATACACTTTGGTACTTATTTCACCAATATGTAGACTTACCTAAAGTCCTACTAAAAGGTTAAAAAAAATTCTTACCAATAAAGCTCATTTTACAATAAATATGGCACATGACACTGCTTATTGACACAAAGTTTCCATGCAGATAGATAAATAGATATAAATCAGCAGTCTACTTTGACCAAAGGGATGCTTCAGTAGTAACAAATGGCATTATACTAAATTCATATAAAACTTGTTCAAGTGTTAATTTGTACAATAAAAAACAAGACGCTGACCATGCATTAAAATAGCTATACAAATATAGCAAGCATACCCATGCATCAGTATTTCACTATCGAGAGAAAACCTTTGCTGAACTTTGTGGAGTCCTTGTTGGACTCCACAACCATTCTACGATGATTGCAGTTTGACTGCAATACTTCAGCAGCCTTTTTTCCTCGTCTATGTAAAATGTAAACAGTGCTGTCGAAAGCAGAATATTGCTGACACATCAAATCACGCTCCCATTGTTGCCATTTACCGCAATGCAAAGGGCCAGTAAGCTATTCAGAGGCCTTCCTTCTCTCAGAGAGAGCGTTTTATGGAAGTCCTGTTTTGCTACTTGGTTTTGAATCTTTTGAAGAGGCCAAAGGTTGCCTGTACGATGAGAATTGCATACCTGATTGTGCCATTGACGTGATAAGTGAGGAATGGCTTTTCTATCTAAAAGCAACACAAAGTCTCCGATACAGTCCTTGTCATTTTGGCACCAGCGTTTGCTCTAAAACAAACATTCCTAGCTTTTCTCCAAGCAATCCTAAATAAAGGGCAGAAAGCCCTCTATCCACATGACCAAAGAGCTTTCATACTGTACACCGGAGCTCCGATTCAACTCCTCTTCGCTCACAAAGGGAATTTGTGTTGACATCTCACAGGTCCACCATTGAACTCTTGGCCAAGTCCTTAGTTCCCTGGAGAATTCTCTTCATATGACCCACCTTCGAGATCCCCAGATCCTATGGGAATTAGCAAACAGAAGTGCACTCAGAATAACGCATTTAGAGAGGTCACACCAGTCTGGAAAAAATAAATAAAATTGCAATTCAATTCAGTACATGATGTAAACATTAATAAAAAAACAATTAGGATTAAGGTCAATAGAAAGTTATTATGAGATGTTTATGTATGTGTTTATGTATCATTTATGTCCATATATCTACAACCACTAAAGCAACTTTTTTGATACAACCGTTTTTTTTGATTCTATAAGCATTTTTTCATGATCTTTAAAGGATTTAAGATCAAAGCTGACATATAATGTTTAACTGAAAGAAATACTTTTTAAATGCACTACATATAAAAATCCAGCTTAGCTACAGCAAAAACAAGTTCAAACCAAGTTCTGCTAACTTCACTTGGTGTTTTCAGATTTTTAGTGCGAGTTCAAAGTTATGGCTTCATTTCAATGTCAAAAGTAATGTCCAAAATATTTTATGATAGACCAGAATTGTATTGAGAAAGAGTGGCATTTTTTTTACAAACATTATTAACATTTATTAGCATTTTTAACAGTAATGAATTATGATTGATACTTCAACAACAAAAATTAAATCTACAGCAAGCAAAATATATCTTAAAAAATCACTAAAAATGACTACCGAATGAAAATATAAATATTCACATTTCTTAAGTAGGCCAATAATAGTTCACCTAAAAATTTAAATTCTCTCATCATTTACTCTCCCTCCTGTCATCCCAGATGTGTATGACTTTCTTTCTTCAGCAGAACACCAATGAAGATTTTTAGAAAAGAAATTCAACTCTGTAGGTCCATACAATGCAAGTGGACGGTGATCAGACCTTTGTAACTCCAAAAATCACATAAAAGAATCATAAAAGTAATCCATACGACTCCAGTGGTTATATCAATGTCTTTAGAAGCAATATGATAGGCGTGGGTGAGAAACAGATCAATATTTAAGTCATTTTTACTATAAATCTCCACTTTAACTTTCACTTTCAGATTTGAAAGTGAAACTAAACAGGCACCACATGTGACTTTCAGATGTGAAAGTTAAAGTGGAAATTTAGAGTAAAAAATGACTTTTTGGAATTTTGATCTGTTTCTCACCCACATCTATTATATCACTTCAGAAGATATAGATTTAACCGCTGGAGTCATATGGATTACTTTTATGCATCCTTTATGTGATTTTTGGAGCTACAAAGGTCTAATCACCATTCACTTGCATTGTATGGACCTAAAAAGCTGAGATATTCTTCTAAAAATCTTTGTTTGTGTTCTGCAATAGAAAGAAAGTCATACACATCTGGGATGGCATAATGGTGAGTAAATGATGAGAGAATTATTATTTTTGGGTGAACTGTTCCTTTAAGATATAAAAAAAAATAGGCTATGTGAACATGTTATTTGCAGTTATGTGTTGTGCAGTATTACCATTAGTAATTAATCAATTGATTTATCGTTGATTTAAATGACACTGTATTATGGAAATTCCTAAAAACTGAGATCCCAAATTTGGTATCTCCCCAAACTATAATTAAGTCAAGTGAGCAAAAGGCTTGAGTTAACTGTAGAAAAGTGACATCTAGTGGCAGTAAAGTCACTCTAAATGATTGCCACTGTGTTTAGCACTAAAGCACAAAATAGTGATCGACCACTATAAATCAATTAGATTGATTTATCAGGTGGTAACTGACCATTTTGAAGTTAAAGGCAATTAGATGTGTCTGACTGGCCGAGTAAAACTGTAAACATTAGCTAATCAACTGAGACAGTAAATATCCAAAGTACTGTTTAATTTGAGCTTAAACTATTTGAGACTTGACTGGTTTATCATTGAAACACTTAGTCCTATTTATTTCCTAAGCAGTTATGTTTTCAGTATTTTTTGAGGACACCCCTATAGACAGAATGACGTCAAACCAGATAAATGGTAGGAACATTTGAAATGGGGGGGACATAACAGAGGCGAAAAAATGGCACAGTCCAAGGTTCTTGTGATAAGTGTGACCAGAGTGCCTTACATTTGTTAGGACATACACATACTGTAAACATTTGGCACTACACAACACTGAGCCATTTCATAACCCTTTTGTGTGTAATTCTTTAACTTGTGTTTCGAACAAAGATGTTGGATGTGTTATGATGTCCTGGTTCTAATTGTTATATTTCCAGCAAGTCCAAATGAAAGCAGAATTTAGTTTCTGGTGAGAATGTTTAAAGAGCTTTATCTTTTATCAAATTGTCTGCTTTATTATGGCATCAGTGTGGTAATCCTACACAATTCAAGTGTGCAACTGAACTTTACAGCTAGTAACACACAATAGTCTAAACTTGTACCATTAAGATTGCCCTTTAAATTAAGCCTGATACAAATCTGATGTGGTCACATGCACTTGAGTGTGGAAGAATGATCACAAAACGTTTTGGACCACATTTACACCTGCATTTAGAGCTGCCCACATGTGATCGGATCACCCGAGACCAGTGTCAAAAATTAACTTTTACATTAAGGGGCAATATTTGCCACCTGGATTTGATTTTCAGGGAAATTTTTACCTTTATGCGGACATATGTTTTCTAACAATTTAAAACAAGCTGTCTCATCGGTGTACTGTACGTCAAATACACCAATTTAATAAATTCATTAATACAATTTCTAGATAATTAGAATGTATTACCTCTCACCATAGGAATTAAATCAACATTAATTTTTATGCCATAATATGTACAACTAGGACTATAATAGAATATTAAAGGAAACCCAAAAATGACAACTGTCTCATCATTTACTCACCCTAATGCCATCCCAGATGTGTGACTTTCTTTCATCTGCAGAACACAAACAAAGATTTTTAGAAGAATATTTCAGCTCTGTTGGTCCATGCAATGGAAGTGACTGGTGATCAGACCTTTGTAGCTCCAAAAAGCACATAAAGGAAACATAGAGGTAATCCAGTGGTTAAATCCATGTCTTCAGAAGTGATATGATAGGTGTGGGTGAGAAACAGATCAAAATGAAGTGCTTAAGTTTTACTGTAAATCACCACTTTCACTTTTACATCTGAAAGTTTTTGAGTAAAAAAGGACTTAAATATTGTTCTTTTTCTCACCCACACCTATCATATTGCTTCAAAAGATACGTATTTAACCACTGGAGTCTTATGGATTACTTTTATGTTTCTTTTATGTGATTTTTGGAGCTCTAAAGTTCTGGTCACCATTCACTTTCATTGTAAGGACCTACAGAGCTGAAATATTCATCTAAAGATCTTCATTTGTGTTTTTCAGAAGAAAGAAAGTCATACACATCTGGGATGACATGAGGGTGAGTAAATGATGAGAGAATTTTCATTTTTGGGTGAACTATCCCTTTAAGAACTATAGCAGATTCAAAAAAAAAAAAAGAAGAAAAAAAAAAAAAGAAATTATATATATATATATAATTCATTTCAAGGGCATTTTTTTGCCTCAACAATTTAAATTTCAGGGGCATTTTTGCACCTTAATTTTGGACTCTGCCCGAGGCGGTTTTTAATACCAGTTGTAAACAGGACCTGCTTGCTTAAAGCATTCACCAAATCACCCACTGCAAAAATAATTGTTTTAATCAGTGTTTTTGTCTTGTTTCCCATAAAAGTATCTTGACATCTTTTAAACAAGATAAATTCATTTGAGAAGCAAAATTATGTAAGATATTAAAACTTGTTTTCAGAGAATATAACTTCAGTTAAAATAAATTAAGTTAAATAAATTAATATAGTATGCCCCATTGGCATATTCTCTTTTTCTTGTATCAAGATTAAACATTTCTGTGACATTTACACTTAAAACAAGACAAGAAAATTGCCAGTGGGGTAAACCTAACTCGTCTGAAAAACAAGACAAAAATACTAATAAAGAAAATGAATTTTTTGCAGTGCACACACACACACACAGGTTGCACACACAAACATTTGTCACTGCATTCATGAGCATCACAAACAAAGGCAAATCAGTAAGGAGCTGTGTCACAACACTCTGCAGGTGCATTCATTCATCTCCCTTCACTGCGTGCCTCTGGAACCCCTGTTTGCATCTTTCAAGCCTAGCTGAGTTATGCAAACATACCTTTAAGACTCTACTCTATGGGCGTCAGGGACAGTTAGTTGTGAAAATCCAAAGACACTTACACAGAGGAAGCCAAGCAGAGCAGTGCAGCACAAAATAGCAAACAGGGTGACAGTTAAGAAGACAGAGAGAGAGAGAGAGAATCAAAGAGCGAGATTCGGTTGTTTGAAGGGACATTGTGAGGCACAGAAAGGGGTTGAGTGTATACCTTGAGGTCTCTCCTCTCCAGGTGCAGGAGCTCCGAGCCGCGGATGTCGTGGCGGATGAAGGTGTCTTTGTACTCCCCCAAGCTGAGCTGCTCCAACCAGGCGGCCACCTCCTCAGTACCCCACCTCTGAACTACACAAGTCAAGAGCAAGAAGCCCCCTTGAGTGTCCAAAGCCTCATACACTCGCAGGACACAAGCAAACAGGGTCAGGCGAAAGAAGGAACAAATGAAAAACAACCACAAAATAAAAAGGGACCGATCAAAAGAAAGAAAAGGGAAGACACAGAGAAGTGGCGGCAGCAGCTGGCAAAGAGAGGGTTAAACAGGTTTGGTTTGGCACGGGTCTCTGGTCACTGGCACACCCAGAGCGTTTCTGGCATGCAGGTTATCACAGTGGGACGTCCACCAGCATCCCATGAAGAGCAAACAAAGAGACAGGAGGGAGAAGAGGAGGAGGGAATGGGAGGCTTAAGCCTGTGCAACCTAACGCTCTAATGTCCTGAGCTGTGACACGTATCTGTTGGCTGATTCCCAGGCCGAAGCACCGAACAGCTAATGTCATGCTTTAGAGTTGAGATAGCATATTACACTTCAATCTGTTGTTGAGTTAACCCCATAAAAGACATACATGTCAAAACCAGGGCAGAATTGCATTCAGTTTAAAGCTGAAGTGTGTCATTTTAAAATCAGCCTACAATACAATATAGTAGATTGATTTCCCTGAAAAATGAAAACAATGTGGATTTGTGGTGCTATCAAAATATTGCTCTGTTTTTTTGAGCATCCAAAACAGCAACACTGGCTTAACCAATCGCGTGAGTTTGGGGCATGACTATCTGACCAATAGCAAACAGTTATTATTTTGCAATTGCGTTAGGTGATGCAAGTGGTGCAGAAATTACACGTGCTGCAGCTTTAAGTGTTTAGATATTAGGGCTGCACGATATATTGCATTTATAGAAACATCGCAAATTTACATATTACGGTATGCATATCGCAAGGGCTTGCGATAATACTTTTATGGTGAGGCAGATTGCAGAGAACAGACTGGGTCACGTGGTATATGTGCGTGCAGTGTGCACAGGCGCATTTTCTCCATGTAGTAAGTTGTACTCTATCTTTCAACATCCCCTCTAATGATCTCTCATGTTTTTATTTTGTGCTATAAGTCGGAGTGTGTTGCGCCCCTCTCCTTTTGAACGGGTAGCAACCATGATCTGTCACACATAGCGTTAAAGAGCATCAAAGCAACATTTATTGTAAAATTTTGTGATAAAATTATAAAATAATTTGAAAGCTCAGACTAACATAGTGTTTCTCCCAGGACTACAAACGAAACGTTTTTCATTTTGATTTGTTCTGTGCAAAAACAGAATTTTTTCGTTCTGGTTAAGAAGTTCCGCAGCCTCCTTTCCAAATGTTTACCGGTTAGAACAAAATAAAAGAACGGTTAATAACGTTCTTTTTAAAATGACAGTACTCTGCACTAAGGGGTTGGTGAAATACCAGTTGCAGTGTTGCCAGATCTTGCAAGAGAAACAAGCAACCTGGTCTGGAAAAACAAGCCCAAAATAGACACTTGCCTCACCAAAATAAGTGAAAATAAGCAATTAAATTTTTTCTGTGCGAAGGATTAATCAGCATAGAAATCATAACAAGCATACAGTTAATTAACAGTTACTGTAAGTATAATTTTAATTACAGATATGCTTCTCAGTCAAAACCCGACAGCATCAAATCTGTATTACAGCATCATATTTAACAGTAATTCAGTGAATATTTGGAAACAACTGAGAAAAGTACTTTTTACCTCTAATAATGTTTTCCTTGTACCTGGATTAGCTGTACATGTACATGTAGTAATTATTCATAGTTCTTAAAAAGGTCTTCATTCACAGAATGCGACATCCACAACGGGCAATTAGGCAAAGAAATGTGTGATGCAGCAGTTTCCTTCAGGATCAAAGCACATGTTTCATTTTTACGGGCAACATGAAGTGGTGTAGTACAAAAACATTACTGTGAAAAACCTTTGGCCTTTTGTTCCATGAAAAAACTATCGGAATGAGATTAACCAGTTATAACCGGTTACCAGCATTTAAAAATAAAGTTTTCACTCTGGAACAATTTAAAATCACTTTGTTCCCATTTTGATCACATTCTGCAAAAAAGTTTGTTCATTTTTGGTTTTCGTTCCTTGAACCATTTTTAGTCCCTGGTTCTCCAAAAACGACTTCTGACTCAAATGATGGGAGTCCGTCACATTTGTGGATATGCAGCAAATGGTAAAACAGTATATTAAACACAGTCTAAATGCAATTTGGAACTATTATTGTGATCTCTGGCATATATGTCCTTTTCCCACCCAATAAACTTTAGTATATTTGGGTTGTAGGGGTCCCATGTTCCATCCGCTCCGATGACGTCGTCATAGGATTTTCGCATCGCATATAGATTATCGCATTATGCAGTTACTTATCGCATATCATATTTTTCCTCCATATTGTGCAGCCCTAGTATACATGCAACCATGAAAAAGAAAAAAGTGTATGCACTAAAACAGACTTCCTTGATGACAAAAAATAATAAGAAAGTAAATCCTCCATATCAGGTCTATTTCAATAAGGTGAAGCGTATGTGTTTTTTTATTTTTTGTTAACAAAAAATACTCTTCTCCTATTCCAACTTAATATGTAGAGACCATAAATGTAAACCATGGATTGGGTAAACATATTTAATTTTACTTGAATGAACAGAGCCAATCATAGACAGACACTGCTATGCAATTATTGAAATTTCTTGCTGGTGTTTTATTGTGGTATCAACAGTTTTACAAAAATTCCACCACTAAACATCATCAAATGACAGAATGAACTGTGGTTGGTCTGATTACGTTTCACCTACTGTAAGTAGGCAGTTTTTGGCC
The DNA here is from genome assembly GCF_019703515.2 of Myxocyprinus asiaticus. Lineage (NCBI taxonomy): Eukaryota > Metazoa > Chordata > Actinopteri > Cypriniformes > Catostomidae > Myxocyprinus > Myxocyprinus asiaticus. Next base: position 11,380,722 of record NC_059354.1, on the reverse strand, counting down.
AGAAAAAGCTGCAATGTGGACCAAACTTTGTCAAACGTGCTTGCTCAGCCAGTGGTGTGACTTTGGAGTGGGATTAGCTTTAATAAGTTGTTTGCCCAAACAATGAAACAATAGTTTGGGAAGCCTGTTTGAAAACAGTAATTATTTTTGCAATTCCGTTCAATGCCACTAGCATTGCATAAATTACAAACTTCGACTTTAAAGCTGAAGTATATAACTTTTCAGTGTTAAAAAAAACTTTCTAATATTGCAGCTTAATGTGCAGAGACAGCTATAAGTAAACCATTCAGACGTTCAATTTCTTGAAAACTATAAACACTGTGTCTCTGTGGGGCTATGAAAATTCCTCTGTTTTTTTTGAGCAACCTGCCTCAAGAGGGACAATAATATTGACTCGACCAATGGCGCAAGTTGGGGGCGACAGATGGGGGGTGTTTACAGAAAGCTGTTTCGAAAACAATGTTTTATTTTTGCAATTCCGTTTGGAGGTTCAATTACATTGAACTAATGAAAAAGTAGCACATATGGAATACAAAAGTGTTTGGGTCTGCAGCTGTGGGACTGTTATCCTTCTGTGTGGGACACCTTGGTTTGTGCCTGCTGTTCATGTGTAGACACATGGACTGTTTCTGACTCACATGACAACATCATGACCAGAGGAGGGCAGGGGTGCTCATGTATGATTGGGTTTGACATCACAGAACAGAGAAAACTAAGAGGATGTAGATGATGTATGAAGCTCTGTGTCTCAGTGCCTTGATGAGCTTCAGAGATCTGACATCACTTCCATTAACATTTCAACTCACGTTGTCAACAATCACGAATAATCATGTTTTTTACAGAAAAAAGAGAACAGTTCAGTCTCCATATCCTACTCTTCTGCATTACTGTCACAGTCTCAATCAAATCATAAAACAACGTAAAACTTTTGAGGCATCCATGATTTTATTGTACCTCTCATGTGAAGATGTTTGAACAACACACACAAACACACTCTTACCTGACTGTGGGCTGAATTTCTTGGGGAATTTCTCCTTCTTGAACTTTGGCACCATGCGGAACATGCCAGTCCTACTGTTTCTCTTTCCGTACTCCAGTGAGTGATCCTATTTTAAAGAAAAAGACCATCAGTCTTAAAGTCAAGGGGGTGCAAGACACTTCATAGTTCATATTTGCTTTAATTAAGTTATGTTTTGAAAAGAGCATAGCATTCATATCATCATATCATCTCGAAGTCCTTCCTTTTCTCTCGACTTGAGAGAATGTGTGTTAAGACAGGTGTTTTAAAAGTGTCTTTATTGTCTTTAAACTTAAGTAAAAAAAAAACAAAAAAACAGCAGCAGCAAAGTTGGTAAGATCAATTAATTTCCAGGAATCAGTTCAGCTCTCCAAGTGAATCTAAATATAAATTAAAATTTTTACATATTCTTGTGGATAGTGGAAAACATGTCTTGCTTATTAAAACTTGTTATTGCTTATTTTAGTTACTGTATTTTACTTCACGCATTTATTTTTATTTAATTTATTTTTATTTTGTTTATTTCTTTTTTTTATTTCAGTTTATTTCTTTATTACTTAATATATTTTACTTTCAATTTACTTAGCAATAATGGCTGTTTGGTTGATAAATTTTTTTTTTTTTTCTGAAAAAACAAACAAACACTCTTTTAAGTCATTTTACAGAAAATAAATAAATATCGCAATGTGTATTGATGTCGTCAAAAGACGGAAAAATATTGCTCAGATCTAGAGTTCTATTTTTGTGAATCCCGCTAGGCGCTACGTGCAACGACCGTGTGCTACGTCTTATCCAATTTTTGTGAGAGCTCTAATTCTAAGAAAAATGTTTGTGCCAGCACAAAGCGCAAGTGGCCGTGGGTCGGAGTGTTTGCGCTATCTGTGGGTGTATGCCCGCAAACTGTGGGTGCATTGTATGGATGAAGTGGCGCAAAGCGCAATTTGCTATTTTCCCAAGAAATAGGTAATTGTGTTAAGACATCCTTGAACCACGTCTATTCTCGGTGCAAAGTCTAAACTCAGGTCCTACATTTGCAGTTTCGAGATCCCACCAACAGATGGTAATAAAGTTCTTGTCCAAACTCTGAAAATATAGTGGAACAACAAATTATGTCCCTGAAAATTGCAGTTAATACATGATGCTGTAATATGCAATATGATTAAAAATACTTCTATTCTCTATAATTTAACAGAGCCTCTGTCCAATAAGTCCTAACGAGCACCACCTTTTCCATGCTTATAAAGATTTACGGCATTTTTACTTTCTTCTTTCTTCATTTTTGGTGAAAACTGCTGTTGCAGTGAGCCTTTCAATCTTAATTTTGAACAAATCTAATATGCGATTATCACTAATTTATTTTTGTTTTAGTCTGAATCCTTCTCTTACCAGTTATAAAAACGTAAAATTTCACCACAATAAGTATTATCCTTCCCTAGTCAGTAGGTATCACATCCTGTTTCCTCTCGATTGTTCAGGACACCCAGCTGCAATAAAATAAATCTGCACCTACGTACAGCCCATTTACTCTAGCTACTAACGTCTTATAAATCGCTTGCGCTTTGTGCTCCCGATTTTGCCAGCCCACTTGCTTATAGACTTAGCACATACTTGTGTGTAAATATCAAATGTCCTTGGCCATGCCCACTGACTTTAAGTGTATGGCACATCACTTACCACTGCAATTAAGATGTGGCACTTATAAAATATGGCCTCTAATATCAATGTACATTAAATTTTTCATGGATATAAGCAAATTTTGAGAGATATATTCGTTTTGTTACTACTTATTCTCTCAGCCACAGTTTCAAGATTTTCTGTAGTATGTTCTCACCTCCTCGTCATTGGGCTGTAAGATGTGATAGAGCCAGGGGATCTCAGCCAGCTTGCCCAATTCCACCTCCACACTCTGCAGTGCACTGGACAGCAGCTCTTCATGTGGAGGATCCAGTTGCTGCAGAGAGACACTCAAAGCTTATATGGAGTGCCCTATCAAAGCCATCCCTGCTAACAAGACAGGCTAAGACCAGAATACATTTCAAGGTTTTGTGCTGGTGGAATAGCCTAGCCAAACTTAGCTGGTTAAACTGGTTGACCAGCATGGTTATTCAGGTTGACTAAGGGAGTCTTGCTGGTTAAACTGGTCAAGAAATCTAAAGAGGGAGACACAGAGGTAAATTGTAGCTCTTGGGGGGTGCTCTTTCATAGCCCAGGAGACTTAGAGAATATTAATTTATCTAAAATGTTTAGCCACAATTTTATTTAGGATAAACGATTAAAAAAAAGAAACAAAATTGGATAATTTTTGTTGACATACAGTAAGAGTGTAGACCTATAAGTTAATGCAAAAAGCATAGGGCAGGCTATTTGGTCTTGACAGAATTTGATGAGTAATGCTTGAGTTCCTTTTGAAATCTGGTTTTGGCATCTTGGCAAAGATGACAAGCAGTTTAAGCACAGTCTGAGATTGTTGATATGATGGTTACCAGCTTGGTATGCATGTTGTTTAAGCAGGGATAGCACCATACATACATACTTACTTTCTTGAAAAGGTGAATGGAAAAGGCTGAATCATTGAATTGAGATCATTTTCACTGCAAACTCACCAATGGCACCCGTCCTACTAGCATAGACTCAGTCTCATTGTGCAGGGCCTTCACGTTGCTGGCCACCTCGATGGCAGTGTTTCTTGTCAGGCTCTGACGAGAACAGATGGCATGGATAATCAGTCATCTCTCAAATCAACAGAGTCATGCACTTTATGTCAATGTGATAGGCATGAGAATTCATCTATGACCAACAGTACCAGAGCTTTAAGCCTGTGTTCAGAATATGAGACTAACTTACATACATAAAATCAAAACTAGAGTTTTGTGTCTTTAAGTCTATGTCTATTAGCTTTGAGGTCAACTATATGCTAGTGTATTAATAAAAGTTGACAAAATGATCTTTTAGTAGATAATCATTTTATTTATTTTTTTAGAGTACAGGATGACTCATCTTGCATTCACAGGGTTATCAATTGTTTGTCCAATTAAATGCTCTCTAGAATGAAAATGTCCCACCTAATACCATGCCATTCCATTGGGTCTTTGTTGGAAGTTGGAAACATGAGGACTATTCACACCAAATAAAAAATTTTGGCACAAAAAACAATGCATCTCTGTTTATTCCTTCTCACTGAGGGCTCTACTTTCTTAACTGCACTAGGTGCAGCGCAACGCGCAAAGACCTAATTTTCGTTAGAGCGCTATTTCTAAAGGCAGTTTTTGTGCCAGCGCAAAGTACAAGTGGCCGTGGGTGGGAGTGTTTGCGCTGTCTGTCGGTGTATGCTTGCAAACTGTGGGTGTATTGTACAATCAAGTGGTAAATTATATTATTTTAATTATATTTTTGTTTAGTTTGAAATGTAATTTGAATTTAGAAATATGTTTGGTATAAGTTTCTCATGTTTAAATAAACAAATGTAATTTTTAAAGTAAAATCGACTGGTAGAGGTGAAGTGCATGGTATACAATCCATGAAGCCGATACAATCACTGTTAAAACTAGCCATGACTTGTGTGTCAGCAGATCTATTTGATTAATAATATGTACATTCTCTATAATTTAACGGAGCCTACATCCAAATCCTGATGAGAACCAGATTTTCCATGCATATAAAAGGAGCGTGTTACTGTCATGGTAATATGCCTGACATTCAACAAAGATGCTGCAGTTACTGCACAAAAGAATGTAAGTCTATATTTGTGTCCTTCTAATTCATTGCATACAGCCCATTTACACTATATAAACAGGATGCAGACAGTGCTGGAGAAGAACCTTGCAAATTAATTGCACTTGATCCAGCCCATTAGCACTTTGCACACGCAATTTTCACCAAACCCACTTGTGCCTAGGCTTAGCTCATGCTTGCGTGAAAATAACAAAACTTAATGGCCATGCTCACTGACTTTGCACATACAGTATGACTTATCGGAGAGTGCTGCGATTAGCACTCTTAAAATAGGGCGCTGAGCCTGAAATTTTGTACTGTGATCTGTCATTGTTTTATTCGGAGGCTATCCTGTTGAAAAGACAGGTAGACCAGCACCAAACCAGCACTTACTATCATAAACCAGTCTAAGCTGGTCTTTTCTGCAGGCTAGGTCAATTTTGAATTGTATGTAGGATGAACAATGAACACAGGTATCCAAACGTTTTTCAGAGAGTGGTGAAAATTTAGCACCAGACTCAAATCTGTTAATAGTTTTGTGTGAAAAACTTCAGTTGCATCAGACTTGGTGTAAAAATTCCTTAAGTGCTGATAGCACTCTCACCTCAGGAAACTTGGGATGTGTTTTGTTGACAGCATGGGAGGAGGCATTGACAGCGTGGGCGAGCTCCTGCTCAAGGAGTTGGCAGTTTTCGGCAGCCTCACAAATCCTGGTAATGAGATCTTCAGTGGCTCGAGCACACATCTGGATGAGCGAGGCCTCCTCCTCTGTGGCCAGATCCACAGACTGCTGAGAATACAGGTGTGGCCTCAGAGGAGGCTTGTCATACTTCAGTTTATCCTCCCAAGACTTCAACGTGTTTTCAAATGCCTTTATTGAAAAACAAAGACAAGACCCCCCAAGAGGTTCCCTTTGAGATGAAAACGAGATGCAAGGCAGAATGTCAGCTTCTGTTTTCCATTCAGTGAAAGTGGATGGTAATTTACACAGTCAAGCACCAAAGAGTACAAAAAAACATCATAAAAAGAAGTCCAAATGACTCGTGCACAATATTACAAGTCGTTTGAAGCCATATAATAGCTTGGTGTGAGGAACAGACCGAAATTTCAAGCCGTCATTCACTGATCTTCCCCTTTGCTAGACCTCTTAAATCTCATTTGTGCTTCTGTTCAATTAAAAATGTGCCTTAAGACACAATGCGCTAGTTTGACATCACGGACACCAAATGCCACTGGTTCTCGCATTTCACATGGCCAATCGAGTCATGGCTAGCTTGAAAACACACAACCGCAAATTCGATTTGAGAGTGACGGCAGAGGGGAAGAATATCAGTGAACACCATCTTAAATTTTGGTCTTTTCATCACACAAAGTTATTGTATGGCTTTAGAAGACTTGGAGCAAATGCCATATAGGTGACTTTTATGGAATTTTGGTACTTTTTGGAGCTTGGCAGTAAAAATTAGGAATTCGTATTTGTTATTAGGATTCCACTTTCCATGTATAGAAACCAGAAGCTCGGGATTCTGCTTCAGATCTTCTTTTGTGTTTGAGAGAAAATAATACTGGATAGGAATGATGAACAATTTTTATTTTGGGATAAACTATTTCTTTAAAGTATTCATGTGGTGATAAATATCGACTGTGTTCTAGAAACACTTACCCGGTCTCTTGTCAGCATCTGAGCACGGTTCTTGTGTTGAATCTTGATGACTCCAGGAGGTTGAATCCAGGCCTCTCCATCCACCTGCACAGGCATGCCTTCATCTCCTAAAATGGTGATCTTCACCGTGCGACACTGGCAGGGTTGAGGTAAGATGGAGATTAGACTTTAAATTAGGTTGGTTGTGATTTAAACTACACACTCCATCACCACGAACCACATACTTTACACATGAGTATCATTCGTGTGATGCGTGGTTACCTGTGCAATACGGTGATGCTGCAGTTTAATCACCCTTGAGACGGCCATTTGCATACTACCAAACACAGCCACCACTTCCAAGATTTTATCATCAAATGAAGGGGCACAAAATATCTGCATAAAAAAAAAAAAAAAGCAAAAACACTGAAAAAATTATTTGTATTCTTTTTGTTGTTTGCACTTTCTTCTCCAATCCCGGCTTAATATGCGGAGACAACTACTAATTAAGCCTTTAGTACAATAGGTTGATTCCCCGAAAAGTTTAAACACTGGCTCTTGTAACATTATACTGTTTAATTAACTCTATAACTTCTCTTCCAGCTTGGAAAATACTTAGTGGAATTGAATTATGTTTTTTGGACTAGGTCCCTTGAATGTCCTGCCCAAGATCACAAGCATCTAAGCATTCTACCCTTATGTAGGGATGGGCATTATCGAGTAATTTTGTATTGGAGTACTCTAATAAACAAAAAACAAGTAATTGATTACCTGTATCAATTCAAATGTAGGCTAAAAATAAAATTGAATGATACAGCGCATCCGGAAAGTATTCACAGCGCTTCACTTTTTCCACATTTTGTTATGTTACAGTCTTATTCCAAAATGGATTAAATTCATTATTTTCCTCAAAATTCTACAAACAATACCCCATAATGACAACGTGAAAGAAGTTTGTTTGAAATCTTTGCAAATTTATTAAAAATAAAAAACGAAAAAAATCACTTGTACATAAGTATTCACAGCCTTTGCCATGACACTCAAAATTGAGCTCAGGTGCATCCTGTTTCCACTGATCATCCTTGAGATGTTTCTACAACTTGATTGGAGTCCACCTGTGATAAATTCAGTTGATTGGACATGATATGGAAAGGCACACACCTGTCTATATAAGGTCCCACAGTTAACAGTGCATGTCAGAGCACAAACCAAGCCATGAAGTCCAAGGAATTGTCTGTAGACCTCCGAGACAGGATTGTATCGAGGCACAGATCTGGGGAAGGGTACAGAACTATTTCTGCAGCATTGAAGGTCCCAATGAGCACAGTGGCCTCCATCATCTGTAAATGGAAGATGTTTGGAACCACCAGGACTCTTCCTAGGGCTGGAAGCCTGGCCAAACTGAGCGATCGGAGGAGAAGGGCCTTAGTCAGGGAGGTGACCAAGAACCCGATGGTCACTCTGACAGAGCTCCAGCATTTCTCTGTGGAGAGAGGAGAACCTTCCAGAAGAACAACCATCTCTGCAGCACTCCACCAATCAGGCCTGTATGGTAGAGTGGCCAGACGGAAGCCACTCTTCAGTAAAAGGCACATGACAGCCCACCTGGAGTTTGCCAAAAGGCACCTGAAGGACTCTCAGACCATGAGAAACAAAGATTGAACTATTTGGCCTGAATGGCAAGCGTCATGTCTGGAGGAAACCAGGCACCGCTCATCACCTGGCCAATACCATCCCTACAGTGAAGCATGGTGGTGGCAGCATCATGCTGTGGGGATGTTTTTCAGCGGCAGGAACTGGGAGACTAGTCAGGATCGAGGGAAAGATGAATGCAGCAATATACAGAGACATCCTTGATGAAAACCTGCTCCAGAGCGCTCTGGACCTCAGCGAAGGTTAATCTTCCAACAGGACAACAACCCTAAGCACACAGCCAAGATAACAAAGGAGTGGCTCCGGGACAACTCTGTGAATGTCCTTGAGTGGCCCAGCCAGAGCCCAGACTTGAACCCGATTGAACATCTCTGGAGAGATCTGAAAATGGCTGTGCTCCGACGCTCCCCATCCAACCTGATGGAGCTTGAGAGGTCCTGCAAAGAAGAATGGGAGAAACTGCCCAAAAATAGGTGTGCCAAGCTTGTAGCATCATACTCAAAAAGACTTGAGGCTGTAATTGGTGCCAAAGGTGCTTCAACAAATTATTGAGCAAAGGCTGTGAATACTTATGTAATTTTTTTTTTTTTTTCGTTTTTATTTTAAATACATTTGCAAAGATTTCAAACAAACTTCTTTCACGTTGTAATTATGGGGTATTGTTTGTAGAATTTTGAGGAGAATAATGAATTTAATCCATTTTAGAATAAGGCTATAACATAACAAAACAAAATGTGGAAAAAGTGAAGCGCTGTGAATACTTTCCGGATCCACTGTACGTGCATGATATTTTTTATTTAGTTTTATTCACAAACGTTAACAATAATGGTTTTAAAATTAGCTAACTTCACCTATGATTATCTTTTAGAAAAAAAAAACAAAAAACTAAACAATTTGCATTAATAAAATGAAGTATTGTATTAATAGTTCAAATAATTTGCACTCACCCGGAGCTTAAATAGAAAACAATTTTGAAAAAATTATACTGACGCCATTTGGGTAATATATAGGGCAAATACATAAACTCTATATCAGAGATGCCCAAACCAGGGCCCACGGGTCAAAGTTGGCCTGTGATGACCTTTTGATTTGGCCCACCTTGCTGTATATGACAAGAGGGGGGGAGACAATAAAAATGGTATTGACACAGCTTTTCATTGCATTAATTTAGCAGATTGCAGAGATTTTTGTTTTTTTGTTTTTTGTATAATGAAATCATAAAGGAGGGGAACCAGGACAACTTTCATATATTAATATAATGCTGTATGAAGAGCCTGAAATTCGGTGCAGGATTGTTGGTATTGCGCACAATTTTAATCATTCCTGCTTGTTCCGCATTCATAATGTGGAAAATTCCCTCACACTTTTATTCACTTTACAGTGCAGCTGCGAATTAGTAAACCAATAGATACAGATGAACAAATCAAATCAATAAACTTGTTTTTGTATCAAACTCTAATTCCAGAAGCTGCACGAGTAAATCCGCTTTGTCTCTCACTTTCTCTCTCTTGTAGCTGACAGCAGCACCTTGAGCACTTGTTGAATTTAGTGAAAGCATGCGCAGCGAGGAAGTGCTTTGTCACATAGTTACTGAACTTAAAATGTTTCAGATGTATAAACATTTCTAAACCTGTTAATTCGACAGTGAGCGACACGATAAAAGTATATTGTTCCCGTTTAGAATCAACAAAGCTGTTAACATTGCAAGCGCGTGATGGTGAACGTCTTTAATATCTTGGCGCTCACTCATTATTCATAATGCAACACATTTGCAAGAGAGGCAGAAATAGCAAAAATGATTTGTGTAATGTACAGCTGCATGGTGAAGAAAGACACTTAAACACCTGTTCCATCTCTCATCTCCATCTCTAGTTCCATCCAGGGTTGGAAATTAATGGAGGCTCTGGGCAAAAAAAATTCCCCTGCAATCTGATATAGTTCCAAATATACCCATCGCGATCTTCATTTACATTTTTGCAAAACATTATTTGTTGTGTGCCGTCCGTTGTGCAGATGTTGCTGAGTCTGTGGCGGATGCTCGCGCCATAAACGAGCACAGACGGACACTTCACTTCTGAGGCTCCACATCAGTTCGGTGTTGTGCTCCCGCACTAAAAATACCAAATGCACAATATACTTAATAATAATATTAACAAAAATAATATCTGGATGTGTTAAATAGCCATGATGTTAAATAAAACATTATTATTGATACAATAATAATTTTACAGAACATTAACCACTTTTGGTGTATGAATCATATCTCTGATGTTCATTGTTATTTTTGCATAATTTAATAGCCATAACATTTGGAAATATGTGAATGAGAAAAAAGTTTTGTTTCAGTAGCAATGCACATTATGCAATGTAGAGATCATGCAATTTTGTAATTATTGAAACATGCCATTTTAAAATGGAATTAATTGTTTCAATGAAAGTATTTGACATAAAAGGATGACAGCATCACAAGGTTGACTTTTGACTTTTGTAAAGGTAAACAATGCCCCCCATATGAGCCGTGTAAAATGAATTTCAGGCCTGGAGTTTGTTATAATGCAACGTTTACTTTCGGCCCACGGCCCTCAGTCAAGTTGGATTTTTGGCCCTTCGTAGGAAAACATTTGGGCACCTCTGTTCTATATAAAGGCGACAATATTTAGAGTTTCTTGTGCCAATGCATATTTTCTTTTTTCACCATAAAAGCAGATCCTCATCCGTTGGTATACATGACTCTTAACAACAACCAAATATATTAATTGAGTAGAATTTAACAGGAATCAAAATATTAGCACATGCCATAAGCACACGCCATCATCTCTCAACATATTGAGGACATATATTTATAGCGTCCCCCAATACACTCAACTGTAATTGTGAGATTTGGCAAGAGATTCAGGAAACAGCATAATTCATTGTTGCCTACGGCCAGCAAAGGAGCACAGAATAGTCAATTTGCGATATTTGAGTAGTGTTTTTAATAGTCGAATAGCTGGTACATAATGAGTACTCGCTAGGGATGCTAATGATGAATTGATAATCGATTAATCTTTGTTAATAATTTGATCAATTAAGCTTATTAATTGTCAATTAATTAATTTCATGACAAATGCGTTCAGTAATCATGCCAGCAGACATTGATAAGGCTGTCTATACAGTCACTCCTTGCTAGAGGGCACTTGCGCGCTGTATTATGTCACGTAATCTCGGCATACAAGGCGACGTACAGATGAAGATGAAGCAGGCCAGAGAATATTTAGCAGAGACAGGCCACTTCTATTAAAATTACTATGAAAAATTGGAATGCTTAACCAAGGAGATCTAGCACCCAACGGTCAATGGATGTAGAAAGGAAATCCTGCCTTACAGGTAAAAGAGTCAATCACCTTTTAGATACAGACATCACCTGTCAATCATCTCGAGAACGCGCATGCGCATTAGCTAAACAAGCCGGGGAAATTTAATTTTTTCGTGTACTATGAGGTCATGAAGCATAATTTATGATACCAGCATTGTCAGATTTTACTGCTGATTTGAAATATGTTCTTTGTATATGTTGGAAATATCCTCCCGGGAACATTCCAAAGATGGCTACCAGTGGACTGACTTACTATAAAGACTTTGATGTTATGCAGGCTACTGTGATTACGCAGCATGTTATGATTTGACTTAATTTCGAATACATTTTTTTCCGAAATATGGTCCGAAATATCCCACGGTCCACAATGTGAAGTTTTAATGAACTCAAATGTATACAGGTAATACAGTATATCTTGTATACAAATTATTACTAACAGTAATTAAATAGTTCACTAATTCCTACTAATACACTAAACTAAGAATATTTTAAGAGGAAAATGCCAATACTTTAATTTCTAAGTGTAATAACTTTAATTATATTTAAAGAATAGGCTACATGCACGTCCGTTTTGCGGTATTAACATTAACGATTAATTGATCGTTAACTTCCATGACGATCGATTATGAAAACGTCTGAAAATTGACATCACTAGTACTCGCTTAGTACATTACTCACTCATATCCCTAGTAACAAAATCTTATAAACATTGTCCAAACGTAATCTCTTTCTGAGTCTGTAGATAGGAAAGAAAACGAGACCATGTGAGCTAAAACAAACCAGCTCCCAAAAGGCCACTTGTTGTGAACAAAGATCTGTGTCACACCAGGTTCAAAAGGTTATTTTACGGTTGACTTGTTCGAAATCTTACTATGGGACACGCCTCTTGCGTAATTATCCATGAAGCCCTATGCAATCACGCCTAACAGGCTGCTCGCCAGTGCACCAGGGAAGCCCGGCCCCTTCCCTGCATAATCAGTAGCACTGGCCCAAAATGGCATCCTACATATCTTACCACTTGTTGTAGGACATTAAGCCAAGTAAAACAAGAGTTGTACTGAAGAAATCAGAAAACGCTTAACCAAGCAATATAAATTTAAAATTAGATCTCAACTTATCAGTTGAAGATAGCTTCTCCCAAGAAGTCTGGTAAGACCAAACTGCCGTCTCGCACTTGTCCTGGAGCGTGTGGATTTTCTATGTCAGCCAGAGATCCACACGTTATGTGTCCAGCGTGTCTGGGCCTAGAGCACGCCCGGGCAGCATTATGGTGCAAACCGGTCTCCTGCACATAGTGCAGCAAACTCTCACCTGGAGTACTGCGCAGGAGAGTGATGTTCATGAAGAATGTGTGTTGTGATCCCTTACAAGGAGGGGACATGACGGCATCCACCGAAGCAATGGACATTGGGCTGCCCAGCTTACTCCATCGGATGAGCTTGGTGAGTCAGTCAGCTTCAAAATGGAGATCAGACCATTCCCGAAAGTCCTACTGGATGATGATTCAGTTTCCATCACTGCTTCAGGAGGGCTGTCAAAAGAGGATGATGGCGATGGTGAGGAGGATCCGTTTGTCTCCCAAGCGGATTCATCTAGATACCTTACAAGGTCGGAGGAACAACCATCAGCAGCAGGGTATGCAACTCTGCATGATGCTTGCCGACGGGCAGTGTTTAGATTGGGTGTCAACTGGCCAACGGCTCTCCCCGCCGCAAAATGCTCAAGACTAGATGGGAGATTCCTCCTCCCCACCACCCTGGTAGCTCATCAAGATACTCCCACCTTTCCAGGACTGCATGGAGGATCTGAAGAAGTATTGGGAGAGACCAATTTCATCTAGAGTCCCGGTGTATGGCTTCTCCTCGCTGGACATGGCAGGTATGGAGGAGAGGGTCAGGTCTCATATGCCACCAATGGAAGCGTCTTTGGTGGGCCATCTTGATCCTCGATAGAGGTCTGCATGGGCCTTAAAATGAAACCCAAACCCAACTCGTACCTGAGACCGTGTGGCCCAACCCTACCCGGCCCAAACAATACCATCAGATTTTAAGCCGAACCCGACCCAAACCCGTAATTGCGTCCTATCTAATTTATACTCCTAGCAAGTACTGTTGCAATAGGCTGTTTTTATGTAAGCATATACTGTAGGAAACATTCATAACAGTATTGAAACAGTAAACATACAGTTTTAACAAGGCACGGCAACCCATTAGTACACTAGAGCAGAAGGGGAAAAAAGCATTGCCTTGCCATTTACTTGCTGAAACTTTACTTGGTGCAGAACAATCCGGAATAATATGAAACATTGCAACAGTCCCCTCTATGCAGCCTGAACTTGTTTAGAATGTTGAATCGTTGTGACAACTGTACTGAAAACAATCCAGACGCAGTGCAAAGAATGAAACAGATCGCAGGTGTCTCTGGATTTTTCCCCTTTTTCTCCCAATTTGGAATGCCCAATTCCCAACGTGCTTTTAAAGTCCTCGTGGTCGCGTAGTGATTCGCCTCAGTCCGGGTGATGGAGGACGAATCCCAGTTGCCTCCGCGTCTGAGACCATCAACCCGCGCATCTTATCACGTGGCTTGTTGAGCGCGTTGCCACAGAGACACAGCGCGTGTGGAGGCTTCACGCATCCACCGCTGCAACCATGCTCAACTCACCACGTGCCCCACCGAGAACGAACCACATTATAGCGACCACGAGGAGGTTAGACTTATACTCCACCACCCGCATTGAGGTGAGTAACCATGCCACCACGAGGACCTACTAAGTAGTAGGAACTGGGCATTCCAAATTGGGAGAAAAGGGGATAAAATAAAAAAAATAATTAATTACAAACCCGAACCCGACCCGAAGTCTTATTTGAAAAACTGACCCGAACCCAGCCTGAAACCCATTGGGTTCTCGGGTCCCTCTAATCCTTGATCGCCGTTCGGTTTATCCACAAAATAAAAAAAAGATAATTTAAGTAGTACCGACAGAGGAAACACAAAGTTATTCAGCTGGTACTTTCGCATTCCCAAGAGGGGGGGAGGTATCCGTCCTATCTTTGACCTCAGATTTTTAAATAAATACCTGAGGAAATACAGATTCAGAATGCTGACACACAAATCCATGCTTCATTCTGTACAGAGGGAAGATTGGTTAACCTCAATCGATCTAAATAATGCATATTTTGACCTCCAGATTCATCCCCAACACAGACAATTTCTGAGGTTTGCATTCGAAGACATGACTTACGAGTTCAAAGTTCTTCCGTCAGCCCTAACACCGTTAAGACAACAAGGCATGAGAATTCTATCTTGATTATTGGTTAATTTGTGCCAGGTCAAGAGAAATGGCAGAAGTGCATACGATGACCGTATTGGCACATTTGAATGCTCTGGGATTCGTGGTGAAACAGAGGAAGAGCTCGTTAACAATTGATTGTGTTCCTGGGGTTAAATCTAAACTTTGTAACTTATCGGACATCCCTGTCTGAACAGAGAAGAATAAATCTGTGGAACAGTGAGGATCAGTTTCGTCTGGGAAAAATAGACTCTTTTCACCTGTGTCTAAAACTGCTAGGTCTTATGGCATCTGTTATAGCAATAGTGCATTGGGACTGTTGTTTATGAGGGATTTTCAGAGATGGGTGACTTCTCTGAAATTGAATCCCTCCAGACATCTACGCACGAGGGTGCGTGTATCAGCCCAGTGACTCTGGGCGTCTGGTGAGACAGGAACCTTCTGAAGGAGGGGATGACAATGGGCATGATATCAGACCGCAAAGTTGTCACTACCAACGCATCCTCCCATGGCTGGGGAGCAGTCATGGAGGGACGTCTTGTGAATGGAATATGGGGGAGGACGGTCAGACTGATGCATATAAACTGTCTGGAGCTCATCAAGGTGTCCTTGGCACTCAGACATTTCCTCACTCAAATACGAGGCTGTCATGTGTTGATCAGATTAGACAACATGACAGTTGTTGCATATATAAACAGGCAGGGAGACACTCACTCGAGGCATCTACATGCCCTGGCAAGAAAATTGTTGTTATGGAGCAAGAAACACCTGCTATCTATCAGAGCGATACACGTTCAAGGCCTGTTGAATATCGGGCCGGATCTGTTGTCAAGGGGAAACCCTCAACCAGGAGAATGGAGGCTCTACCAAGACATGGTACAGCAGATATGGGACAGATATGGCCAGGCGGCCGTACATCTGTTCGCCTCAAGGGAAAATGCGCATTGTCCACTGTTCTTCTTACTGAAGGAACAGGATGCTCCATTAGGTGTAGATTCACTGGTGCATCCCTGGCCAAAGACTCTGCTGTATGCTTTTCCACCAGTCAGTCTTATCCTCTCCACTCAAGGGGATGGTACTTTTAATTGCTCTGTTATGACCAGGGAGGCCATGGACAGCAGAAATAATTCAGCTGCTATATTCAAACCCATGACGCCTTCCTCAGTGCAGAGACCTCCTCTATCTCGCGAGAGGGATGATCTTCCACCCACATCCACAGAGGTGGAATCTCTGGGTTTGGCCTGTGAGAGGAGAGCAGGATCCACTAGGTCTCTGTACGAGATAAAGTGGAGGAGATTTGAGGTATGGTGCCAGGAGAAACAAATAGTGCCATTTCTTTCCTTAGTACCAGACATTCTCACTTTTCTTCAAGAGATGCTGGATGAGGGGAAGGCATTCTCTACTATCAAGGTCTACCTGGCAGCTATTTCATCTTGCCATGTAGGGTTTAATGACAAGTCAGTAGATACACATCATATCATATGCATATTAATGATTGGTGTGCGCCTTCTTCGTTAAATTCATGTTACCATCATGGGATTTATCTTTGGTTTTAGAAGCATTCGGGGAAGCTCCATTTGAACCATTGAAGGAAGCAGATATAAATATTGTCTCATATAAGCAAGTCATATAAGAAGTTTTATTGCTTGCTCTGACCACTGTGAAGCGTATCGGTGAGTTGCATGCATTTTCAATTAACCCTGCATGTATCAGGTTCACATAAAATTTCTCCAAGGTCACTTTACACCCAAGGTTCCCAAGGTGATTAAACCTGGCTATTCATATACAGAAACAGAAATTCAAGCATTCTACCCTCCTCCATTTGGATCATCAAACAAAGACAACTTGCATCACTTATGTCCGGTGAGGGCATTGCAAATAAACTCAGCAAAAAAAGAAACATCCCTTTTTCAGGACACTGTATTTTAAAGATCATTTTGTAAAACTCCAAATAACTTTACAGATCTTTATTGTAAAGAGTTTAAACACTGTTTTCCATGCTTGTTCAATGAACCATAAACAATTAATGAACATGCACCTGTGGAACGGTCGTTAAGACACTAACAGCTTACAGACGGTAGGCAATTAAGGCCACAGTTATAAAACTTAGGACACTAAAGAGACCTTTTTACAGACTCTGAAAAACAAAAAGAAAGATACCCAGGGTCCCTGCTCATCTGCGTGAACGTGCCTTAGGCATGCTGCATGGAGGCATGAGGACTTCAGATGTGGCCAGGGCAATAAATTGCAATGTCCGTACTGTAAGATGCCTAAGACAGTGCTACAGGGAGACAGGAAGGACAGCTGATCATCCTTGCAGTGGCAAACCACGTGTAACAACACCTGCACAAGATTGGTACATCCTAATATCACACCTGCGGGACAGGTACAGAATGGCAACAACAACTGCCCAAGTTACACCAGGAATACACAATCCCTCCATCAGTACTCAGACTGTCCGCAATAGGCTGAGAGAGGCTGGACTGAGGGCTTGTAGGCCTGTTGTAAGGCAGGTCCTTACCAGACTTAACCCGCAACAACGTCGCCTATGGGCACAAACTCACCTTCGCTGGACCAGACAGGACTGGCAAAAAGTGCTCTTCACTGACAAGTTGCGGTTTTGTCTCACCAGGGGTGATGGTCGGATTTACACATATTAAGTCTGCTGAAAAATAAAAGCAGTTGAAAGTGAGAGGATGTTTATATCTGAATAAGACGCAGAGCTTAAGATGATCTGAAAATCTCTTTGTGTGCTTCGCAAATCCGGTGAGGTGTAAGGCACTATCGAAACAACGACTCTCTCACTGGATAGTGGAAGCCATTAGGTTGGCTTATTCAGTGAAGGGACACTTGTTATCAGGAAGCCTGAGAGCCCATTCTACAAGGGGAGTGGCTGCTTCTTGGGCTTTATTCAAGGGAATCTCCATAGAGGATGTATGCGTGGCAGCTGATTGGGCTTTCCCGCACACATTCGTGAGGTTCTATAAGTTGGATATCACAAGATCCGCTTTAACACAGGCAGTGCTGGAGGCACAGTCTTAAAAAAAAGAAGAGGGATGGATAGACCCTAATTATTCAAGGTGCCCTGATGGTAGGCCTGTTCTGATGACTGAATAAATGGCTATTATCTATATCCCATAGTGAGATGTCAAAGAGAACTTTGGGTTACGGTTGTAACCTCGGTTCTCTGAGGGAGATGAGTGAGACATCTCACCAGAGGGCCCATTATTCATCCGCTCGGAAGAGCTGTAACATACGCCATTTTGGGCCAGTGCTACTGATTATATAGGGAAGGGGCGGGGCTTCCCTGATGCACTGACCAGCAGCCTGTTAGGCGTGACTGCATTGGGCTTCATGGATGACCACGCAAGAGGTGTGTCCCATAGGGAGATGTCTCACTCATCTCCCTCAGAAAACCGAGGTTACAACTGTAACCCAAAGTTTTGTCCTGAGCCAGCTGCATTTAAAGCAATATTAGTCAACACAGGGCCTACTCTTCTTCAAACTCTTATTTACTCTTTGTTAAACAACAACTTTTTGATATGATATTTCAACTTTTTAGATGAAGTGTGTCATTTCTGTGCCACTAGTATCTTTAAACAGAACTGCAAAACAATTATGGTTTTCAAGAAGTTTTCCTGTACAAACAGACAGAACAGCCTAAAACTTGCACTATTGGTTGAGCTAATGTTAATGGTTAATGTTGGGCTGGTCAGGATGCTGAAACAGTAATGTTTTGATACTGTCACAGAGCAACAGTGTTTACACTTTCCAAGAAATCAAACAACAAATGGCTTACCATTAGTTGTCTATATGTTGTACATTGAACTGGGACAGGAGAAAGTATTTTAACTGAAAATGAAACTGAAAATTTAACTGAAAATGACAAATTTCAGGTTTAACAGACTTCAAAGGGGGCTGAACAGCTCAGAAACAGGGTGAGAAATGCCATGTCCTGACTCCCAGAATCATCAGACAGACTTACATCATCCTCTTTGGTACCGCCCCAGAAGTTCGTTCCCCCGGCGTAGCTGGGGATGTTGAGCACAGCAATTCCCTGGAGACTGGGGAGTGGGATGTACTGCCCATCACACTGCAGATTCAATCATAAAACCATAAATCATGAGCAAGGCCTGCGGTCATCAGCCAACAAAACCACTTGACCCCTAGCATTTCAAAATAATAGATAAGAGGCCCAGTTCCAGCAGCTTTTATCTATAAGTCAATAGACAAACTAGCAATGCGTTTTGGCACATTCCATAAATAGGGTACAAACTGTCCAATTACATATTGTAAAGCAATAAAACACAAATACCCACTTTTTCAGAGTGAGAACTATAGGATATGTTAGATATATGGTAACACTTTACAATAAGGTTGCATTTGTTAACATTAGTTTACAACAGTGAATAATTTACAGCATTTATTAAACATGGTTTTTGTTCATTTTTACATGGTAACACTTTACATTAAGATTGTATCTGTTAACATTAGTTAACTACATTAGTTAACATGAACTGAGAATGAACATGTAACGTTTGCAAGAAGGAGTCGAGAGAAAGAGGATCTAAGTGCAGGCTTATTTAATAAAAACTCAGGAAAATAAACACAGGAAACTAAAACATGAAAACAGAACAAACCATAACATTCTTGAAGGGTAACAACTGACAAAGAACACAAGAAAACCAAGATATTAAATACACAAAGGGCAGATGAGGAAACAAGGAACACCTGGGAATAATCATTACAAGGACCAATGAAACAAAGACAAGAACTTCAAAACCCATAATCAAAACACAAGACAGGTAGGGAACAATAAACATACAGAGGTTATGGCAGCTGTGGACCCAGAGGTCAGAGCTGCTGGGGATTCAGAGGGATCATATGCATATTTATGAAAGGTGTGCGCTGTCTTCGGTGGGTCGTTAAACCCATGTTACCATCGTGGGATTTGTCTTTGGTTTTATAAGCATTCGGGGAAGCTCCATTTGAACCATTGGAGGAAGCAGATATGAATATTGTCTCATACAAGACAAGTCATAAGAAGTTTTATTGCTTGCTCTGACCACTATGAAGCGTGTCGGTGAGTTGCATGCATTTTCAGTTAACCCTGCATGTATCAGGAAAATAAACAGGAAACTAAAACATGAAAACAGAACAAACCGTTACATCCATGAAGGGTAACGACTGACAAAGAACACAGGAAAACCAAGGGATCAAATACACAAGGGGCAAACGAGGAAACAAGGAACACCTAGGACTAATAATCACAAGAACCAATGAAACAAAGACAATGACAAGAACTACAAAACCCATAATCAAAACACAAGATTGGCAGGGAACAATAAACATACATGGTGTCCCCTAGTGGACTCAGAGTTCAGAGCAGCTGGGTACTCAGGCAGCAGGGAGCAAGGCAGCAAGGCAGCAGGGAACTCAGATGGCTCAGAGGCCAGAGCCATGGAAGACTCGAGGGGCAGAGCCATGGAAGACTCGAGGGGCAGAGCCATGGAAGACTCGAGGGGCACCAGGGGCTGGACAGGCTTGTCGACAGACTCAGGGAATGGAACCAAGTAAATGTCTGCAGGGAACAGGGCAGGCTCGTCGACAGCCTCAGGGAACTGGACAGGCTCGTCGACAGCCTCAGGGAATGGGACTGAGTAAATGTCTGCAGGGAACAGAACTGGCTCGTCGACAGCCTCTGTGGTCAGGAGCGCTGGCAGTGACAGGGGAACGAACTCCGTGGCCGTGAGCACTGGCGGTGGTAGTGAAAGGGGGACGACCTCCGTGGCCGTGAGCACTGGCAGTGACAGGGGGACGACCTCCGTGGCCGTGGGCACTGGCAGTGACAGGGGGATGTCCTCCGTAGCCGTGGGCACTGACAGTGACAGGGGGACGACCTCCGTGGGCACTGACAGTGACAGAGGGATGACCTCCGTGGGCACTGGCAGTGAGAGGGGGACAACCTCCGTGGGCACTGGCAGTGAGAGTGGGATGACCTCCATGGGCACTGGCAGTGACAGGAGGACGACCTCTGTGGGCGTGAGCACAGGCAGTGACAGGGGAGCAGGAGCCCTTCTCCTCCTCTTCCGGATGGCCAGGAGCACTGCTGTGGGAATGGCCTCCATGGCTGAGGACACTGGTAGTGGGATGGACGAGGCTTCAGGCGCTGGCTCTGGGATGGTCGAGGCTTCAGGTGCTTGCTCTGGGATGGTCGAGGCTTCAGGCGAGAGATTACGGTCATACCCCACAGTGTAAAGAGAAAATGTGAGCCTCAACGCATAATCAATGAATTCCATCAGGAAAAGTTCACATCTTCCTCCAGGCAGACAGGATTTCACATGCTCATTGAGCTCAAATCGATAACAGTCTTTTAACGCAATGTCTCCCCAATTGAAAATCTGGGCGAGACTGCAGAAATGCTCAGTATACTGCTCGATAGTATCATCACCTTGTTTGAGAGACAGTAATTGCCGCTAGATCCATAGTGATGGTCAGTTGTTCTGTATGGTTTGCAGGAAGGAGTTGAGAGAAAGAGGATCTAAATGCAGGCTTATTTAATAAAAACTCAGGAAAATAAACACAGGAAACTAAAACATGAAAACAGAATAAACCATTACATCCATGAAGGGTAACAACTGACAAAGAACACAGGAAAACCAAGGGATTAAATACACAAGGGGCAAACGAGGAAACAAGGAATACCTGGGACTAATAATCACAAGAACCAATGAAACAAAGACAATGACTAGAACTACAAAACCCATAATCAAAACACAAGACAGGCAGGGAACAATAAACATATATCCCTTAGTCCCTTAGCGCCCCCTAGTGGTCACCAGGGTAATCGTGACAGAACAACACTTTTATAGCACATAATCTTCTTAGTTAATGTTAATTTCTAAAATGTTTACATTTCAAACATTTTTAAAGTTGTACAAGTTTTAAACAATGGAAAGTTTCTGCCAACCATGACACAAGCCCGGATCAGTCTGATTCTTAAAAAGGACAAAGACCAAGCGAGTGTAAGAGTTACCGTCCAATTTCCCTGATCCAGCTCGATGTAAAAAATATTGTCAAAAATGTTGGCTAACCAATTAAGTAGTTATGACATCTCTTATACATATAGAACAGGTGGAGTTTATTCGGGGCCGCAGCTCTTCTGATAACATTAGGCGTTTCATCAATATCATGTGGTCAGTGGCGAATGATCAGACTCCGGTCGCTGCCATCTCACTTGATGCCGAAAAGGCATTTGATATGGTAAAATGGGATTATCTTTTTAAGATTTTGGAAATATAAGGGTTCGGGAATCCTTTTATTGGATGGATTAAGTTATAGACACCTGGTAGCGGCGGTACAAACAAATGGATTAATTTCAGATTATTTTACTCAGGATAGGGGCACCCGGCAGGGTTGTCCTCTTTCCCCATTATTGTCCTGGAACCATTAGCAGCCACGATAAGTAAGGAAGATGATTTTCCAGGGGTGGTGGCTGGAGGTATGGTGCATAAGCTTTTGCTTTACGCAGATTATATTTTATTATTCATCTCCGACCCTACTAGATCTATGCCTTTCTTCCACAGAATTATTCATTCCTTTTCTAAGTTCTCGGGATACAGAGTTAATTGGTCTAAATCCGAAGCTTTGGCTCTGACAGTGTACTGCACGGTAACGGCTTTTCAGCAAAGCGCCTTTCAGTGGCCCAGACAGTGCATTTTATTCCCAGCAAATTATTGTGATTTAGTTAAGAGTTAATTTTGACCCTTTTATAAAAAGGTTTTCGAGCGATGTGGGCAGGTGGGCTTCATTACATTTATCTATGATTGGGAAGGTTAATGTTATTAAAATGAATTGTATTCCAAAATTCAACTACCTGCTACAGTCTCTCCCTATAGATGTCCCACTCTTTTATTTCAAGCAATTTGATAGCATAGCGAAGTCCTTCATTTGGAATGGTAAAATACCCAGATTACATTTCAGTAAATTACATAGGCCGATTGACAAAGGTGGGCTAGGCCTACCCAAGATTTTGTTTTATTATTGTGCATTCGGTCTCAGACATTTGGCTCACTGGTCGCTTCCACCTGAGAGAGCCGCTCCCTGGTTTTGTATTGAACAGGAAGTTCTTGCCCCTATTTTGCCATTGCAAAGCCTTTCTGTCAAACTAACCGGAGAAGTTAAATTACACTCGTTATCTCGCATTTGCACTTGGTATGGACAAAAGTGTCCAGAGTGTTTAATACTGACATTTATTTAAATGTTGCCTCGAGCACATGGCTGAACCCAAAATTATGTATTAATAAGTCCCCTTTCTGCTGGTCAGAGTGGATTGTGAGGGGGGTTACTACACTCGGTATCCTATATGAGAGTGGAGTGTTGAGATCCTTTGAAAATTTGGTTCAACATTTTGCGATTCCCAGTCTGTTAGGTATTTACAGCTACACCCCCCTAAAGCCGACACTCTGGGAGTGGTGATTACTGCTTTTGGAAAAGGTCATAAGGCATCAGTGTATTACTCCCTGCTAATTCAGAGTCTGGGGGATGGAGCTTTAACTTCTATCAAAAGATTATGGGAGAAAGATTTAAACTTGGTATTAGAGGAGGGAGTGTGGACTAGGATTCTAAAAAAGGTCAAGTCTGCATCTAGAAAAGCAAGGGTGCGCATTATGCAATTCAAGATTTTACATCGTTTATTTCATTTTGCCCCAGACTCTGTATTTTAGGTGGGGCAGTCATCAATAAAGAGAATAAATGCAAGAAAAATAGTTTTAAGGGGATGGATGTCGGCTGGAGCGCCCCCATTTCAGGAGTGGTGCTCGGAGATGGGGAGGGTGGTGGATTTTGAAGAAGGGTCATCTAGAACAGTGTTTCTCAACTGGTGGGTCGCAACCCAAAAGTGGGTTGCAGGTCTATCTGGACTGAGTCGCGGACAGCAGGGAAAGAACAATGTCATGGTTCTCCCATTGAAGATATTTCAGCGGCCGCCCAAGTGATGGCCTATTTAGGACTGCCGAGGCAGATTTAATGATAATCTCGCAATCAGCTAAAGGCTTCTCATCTGCACTTTCACACGAGTGTAATGGAACCAGCTCACGATCACGATCTACTCTTCTCTCTGGCGCGCGTGTGCAACAACCGGGCTTCCCTCGATATTGCGGAGCACAGACCTAAATACTGATGTGACCGATTTCAATTCTAGTGAGACTTTTCTAGTTTAAAGCATTACAGAGGAAGTCAAGTCAAACCTCTCAAACAGTAGGCAGCCCTGACATGCCAAACAGCACTGAGGAGGAAATGGGGCAAATATATGGCATTTTTGGAGGGCTTTCGGGGAAGGGCAGTGGAGAGAGAGGTGTAGTTGTTAATGTGTGTGGTTATTATATATATATATATATATATATATATATATATATATATATATATATATATATATATCTGTGTGTGTGTGTGTGTGTGTGTGTGTGTGTCTATAATCATGTGTGACCACTGGGATGTTGTTGAGGGTCAGGGTGGGGTTGGGGATTGGGAGGGGTAATAGTGGGGGTTCAATTTTGATTCTGTTTATATATGTTTTGCTTTTCTTTGTTTAATATATGAATCAATAAAAAATGTTTATCACAAAAAGTTGTACAAGTTAACATTAGTTAACGCATTATAAACTAACATGAACAACAGTACATTTTAATAGTATATTTATTTAGGGGTTTTCAAACTTTTTGGTGCCAAGGACACCCAAATTTAATGATCCCCTTGCGAGGGACCTCTTCTGTGATAAAACTAGTAAACATGATATTATGAAGAACTTTTGTTTGCAAAATTAAATAATTGGCTTTTATATTTTCATTTTACTAAAGCAAAAATATATACATTTTTTTTAATATTAACTGGAAAATAATTACTTTTTGTTGAGTTGACAGTGTATTTTTCTTATGCTGGAGTAATGTTAGATGTATAAACCCAAAGAGAAATATATATACAGTATATATTATTGTAAAATCATAATATTAAATTATTTATTTTAATTGCGCTATACAAATAAATGAGCAAAAGTATACAACAAATATTGTTTCAAACAGCTTTACAGAGAATAGTGAATTACAACCCTTATTTCTTACAAATAAGATTTATTATCACAACATATGAAACTATATACCATTTGATTTTGATTTCTTGCTATGGCTGCCAATACAATAAAATTTATTGTGATTAATAACTTCAGAATAAAACAGTAATAATGTCAAATAATGTCAACATTTGTACAAATGTTTTCTCTGAAATTGTTTGTGAACCCCCTAGCATCCCCTTGCGGCCACCTTAATAAACACTTTACAATAACGCTGTATTTGTTAACATTAATTTTGACATTTGTTAACATGAATAACAATGAACAAAACATTTGCAGCATTTATTTGTCTTGAATAATGTTAATTTCAACCTTTGCTAATATATTTTTTTAATTAAAAGTTGTTTATGTTAACATGGGATTATGAACTAACATGAAAATGACAATTTGTGTTTTTATCAATTTACATTAACCAAGATTAATAAATGATGATACCTAATCCGTTAATGTTAACAAGTTGAATGTTATTGTAAAGTGTTACCCTATTATCTAACATAAAATTAACATACAATAAAAAAAAAATATTTTAAACGCATCAGATCAAATGTCTGTACTCCCTTAAAAATTGTACATTGCTTGTACTATCTTAGAGTCTAGACTAATTAAAATCATACACCAGTGTCATGAACTTCATATAACACATTTGTTAATTCAGTACATCTGGTGATTGTAAAAAGTGAACTCATTGTGGTAAAATAATTTGTAAAAATTAATTTTTTTTGATTACCAAAACAAATTTTTGTTTCCCATCAATTTATTTTTAAGTTTCAATCACTGTTTTGTATCCTATTAGTGGAAAGTGCCTTTAATTAACTATGTCGACATTGACGACTCACCTCTAACTGAACTTTCTGCTCTAAGTTCTTATAGGTCCGTTGCAGAAGCTCTTTGGTTCCCAAAACTCCATACCACATCATGTTCTTAGTGCGACTTCTGGATGATTAAAGAAATGTTAGTCAACCAGTTCAATGTTAATGGCACACTGTTGACAGCACTCACATATGGAAGACCTGAAACTACAGTACCTGCACTTCTCTGGGTGCTCCTCGCGCTTGTTGTTGAACTCCAATGAGATCTTTGCATCTAACCCGATCCCAAAGTAGTTATTCATCACACACTTCTCCAAATAGCCCTCTCTGTTAGAGAAAAGACTTGTGTGAGTTTTGTGAACACCTTCAAAGATGAGCTTTAAGAAGAAATAAATCAAACAGAAGCTCTTACAATGAGTCCAGGTCAGGATCTATGAAGGGTGTGGCACCAAACGGATCTATGTTGGCAAGCAGCATCTTACTGATAATGGAGCTTCCAGCTATAGAGGCAGCAAGACCTGCCCGCAGCCCTGAACACCAGTCAAAGGATGAATGTGATATTTCGGGACACTCAAACCAAGATCAGCAAACCAAATTTAAACACCTCATGGAATCAAAACGTTTTGTGGCTTTTAATCTATCTTTGTCAGTTTTGGCACCATCAATTTGCTAGTGTACTTCTTAAAGATAACAACAAAAACTTTCAGCAGATATATGCATTTAAAACCTAAGTTTCAGCACAAAATACATCAGCACAAAAAAGAAAACTGCACTCACGAGCCATTTCATGAGGTCTTTTACATGTTGTGGCTCATGTTTAAGTTTTCTGTGTTTCTGTTGTTTCAGTGGTCACAAATGGGTTAATGTCATGTGGTCATACCGGGACAGATGATGCGTGTGTTGAGGACAGGCAGGTTCTCTTTGCTTGTGGTGAAGGGAGTGATGGAGAAG
Source organism: Myxocyprinus asiaticus (assembly GCF_019703515.2). Taxonomy (NCBI): domain Eukaryota; kingdom Metazoa; phylum Chordata; class Actinopteri; order Cypriniformes; family Catostomidae; genus Myxocyprinus; species Myxocyprinus asiaticus. The sequence goes on along the minus strand of NC_059354.1, from coordinate 11,354,168 downwards.
GAGCCACAGGATTGTGTGCTGCGACTGATACGTCTCTCAGGTGGTGAGCATGGTGACTTGGCCACTGCAGACGCAGAAACAACAAAACAAGATATCATATGAGGAACACACTCATTCATCACAGCAATATCTCTCCATTAGCTTCAAAATATAATTCTGTGGAGCACATGTAATTTACTCATTTTATTTTTCTGTGGCTTTTATTATATTTAGCCTACTTAGTACAACATTTTTAATTTGGGAATATTAATTAAACAAAACATTCATACCAAAATAACAAGCCATCAAAAACTGAACAGAGACCTTTTTTTGGAACGCAGATGTAAACGTTTCCAGGGTAAACTTCGACAGCGGTGAATGGGAGTGAATGGGAGATCACAGTAAATATTTTTTTCACTTACCTATTTGCTCCAAGACCAAAAGAAAAAATCCACTATTACATTAGAATTTCTTTCCAGAAGAGGACAAAAATAGAGAGCGGTGGATTAAGCAAGTCAGATGGGAGAAGATGCCAAATTTACTGTCTCTCCCTCAGGCAGCTGTAATAGCAACCCCCTCGCAGCTGTGGTAATTCTTTTTTTAAAACTAATTTTTAGGGTAATATAACAATAAGCATAATGTTATAAACTTACACTTAATAATTAAAAAAATTTACAATATAAAAGTTTGTTAGATTTACACATTATTGCAGTCTGTGAAAAAGGTCTATTAACACAGTAAGTAATAAATAAAAAAAAACTGTACTTATAATTACAGGCCTGTTTCAGTCAAAGTCTGACACAGCATCGAATCAGTATTACATTTATATGAGTGTGTGGCAGGGTGGAGGGCGGGGCCGGGTCGTGATCCCTCACAACCGGCCCCTAATTAGGCTGATTAAGCCTGAGAGGGATAAGGCCGACTGGAGATGGCAGCGCAAGAGAGAGAGTGAGTTACGGACAGCTGTCCGACACCTGTGTGTGTTTGTCTCTTTTGGTTTAAGTTTATCATTAAACCTTTATATATATTGTCAAGCCGGTTCTCTCCTCCTCCTTTTCATTTACGCCGTTACAGAGTGTTTCTCACAAAACAAGAAAATGTCCTGGTCCTTTTTAATCCCAAATTAATATAAAGAATATTAAATTATATTTTGAATAAAGAAAATGAAGCTTATATTTAAGTCCATTAAGAAGATTTTCAGGACACTAAAGCACATTTTATCTCTCAAATTTAATTACCATTATGCATCCAGATGTTTTACTTTTACTATTTCTATTGTTTTCAGTGATGATTCTCATTGTTGTAAAGGAGTAATTTTTTTACTGTATTACAGTAAAAAAAAGATGCTGTTGTACAATTATTAAAAACATTAAAATCAGTGAAAATGAAACGCAGTACGAAGGGCATACTACTATGATGTTTGTTTACAATTTATATAAATAAAAAAAAAATTGACATTGCGGTTATATTTGGGGGGTTAAAATGTGGATAACTGTCATCAAAATAATGTCACAATGTAATATATCTTAATGGTCCTAAAATAGGCTTTATTTCCAATATGCTAAATATAATTTCTTATTTGCTGAGTACATTATTTTGGAGTAAAACAGAACCAGGACGTTTTCTTTAAAGGTTTCACAAGAATCACATATGTTGTGTTATAATCAGCGGAGACTTGAAAACAATAGAGCAATTCTTCTTCTTTTGCTGCTCCTGTTAGGGGTCGCCACAGCAGACCATCCGTGATCCACATATTTGACATGGCACAGGTTTACACCGGATGCCCTTCCTGACGCAACCCCCAGTGGCTGGGGGACTCTCACTCACACCTACAGGTCAATTTAGAGTTTCCAGTTCACTTAACATGCATGTTTTTGGACTTGTGGGGGAAACCGGAGCACCCAGAGGAAACTCACGCGAACACAGGGAGAACATGCAAACTCCACACAGAAAGGCCCAGTTGAGTCGGGACTCGAACCTGCTGTGAGGCGACAGTGCTCACCGCTGAGCTACCGTGAGCAATAGAGCAAGTACCCCTTACTAATTTTTTTTTGGGGGGGGATTTTTCCCCTTTTTCTCCCAATTCCCAGTGCGCTCTAAGTCCTCGTGGTCACATAGTGATTCGCCTCAGTCCGGGTGGCAGAGGACGAATCCCAGTTGCCTCTGCATCTGAGACAGTCAATCCACGCATCTTATCACGTGGCTTGTTGAGCGAGTTGCCACGGAGACATAGCGTGTGTGGAGGCTTCACGCCATCCACCGCGGCAACCATGCTCAATTCACCACACGCCCCACCGAGAACAAACCACATTATAGCGACCACGAGGAGGTTACCCCATGTGACTCTACCCTCCCTAACAACCGGGCCAGTTTGGCTGCTTAGGAGACCTGGCTGGAGTCACTCAGCACGCCCTGGGATTCGAACTAGCAAACTAGCGAACTCCAGGGGTGGTAGCCAGCGTATTTTACCACTGAGCTACCCAGGCCCCACCCCTTACTAATTCTTGATTAGGGAACAAAACATGTCCTACATACAAAAGTCATCTTTATGTTAAAAAAAATCAAGAAATTAATAATAATAAAAAATAATGAAAAAGTTCAATCTTAAGGAAATGTGTATACTTGGGGCATTTATTACTTATATTTTTAAATAATTTCATTAGAATTTTCTTTAAATGCATGCTCTATACTAGGAAACACATGTAACTTAATCTGTCCTAAGCAAGAGGTCACAATGTTAAACTGCCAAACAAAGTGTTTAAAAATGCAACAAATTCATAAATATAAATATGAAATGAAAGGTAGAGATCTGTAAGATATCAAACAATACACAAAGTAAACTTTATATTTTCCGTAAAAAAAAAAGCGTCTGTCAAAGTTATGTCCTCACTTTGCATCAACTCCGTCAGATTTTTTATCATTCTGAATAAAGATCCCTTTCACACTTCCTGCTCATTTTGGATGCAACAGTAGGACATGTGGTCTGGTAATTTATATATATTTTTTTATATTTTAAACAAACAGTTTTTGCGGTCACAGCTTCAACATGTCAACTCCGTCATTCCCATTGTGATCGTTTCTGTTAAGAATCGTGGAATAATTTTGCCATTTGAGTTTAGGTTATAGAGGCACCTTCAACTGAGGAAAAAAACCCCAAATGGTTCCAGTGTACAACACATGGTTAAAATGGAAAAACATTCAGTTTTGTCAACTCTGTCAGAATTTTGATTTTATAGAATGTATTTTATAACTTTACTGAACACTATTATTAGATAATTAAAGACTTATAAAACACTCTTGTTGGATGGATCAAATTAAAATAGCATGCTTTTAGTGTGTTAGCGAAGTTGACACAAACCACAGTAAGATGTAAGTTATGAAGTGAATGTCAATTCTCAGAAAAAATTAGCATTTCTTATAAAAACTTGTTCCCTTACATGATTCGTTAGCTGAGACCTGTCTACAAATATATCCAGTTCATATTAATTTAGTATTAAATAATTTTTTTCTATTATCTCAAGAATCAGTGCCCTACATGCTTTTACTGTACCAGTCCATGTTGTCACTGTTTTAGTGAGTGACTTGCACAAACTGTGAGATGATGAACTGTGTTGCTTTTGAACAGTTGTGTCATCCACATATCCAGTTTCAGATGTAAAAGCGCAAAATTGCACATATCCGTGAGTGTCCAGTGCCATACAGTAAGTAAATATTGTAAAATAAAGGTTCTACAACTTTAAGATGCGAACTAAACATGCAGCACAACCAGTTAAGAAGTTTAAAAGTCCTGATGTAACTAAAATTGGAATATTGTCAATATACGTATCAAATGAGAGCAACTGTTTTTACATTATTAGATTATAATAGTTTTTCTCAGTCAATATGTGTTTGACAACCCTGATGTAATCTTAAGCTGAAAAAAAAAGTTGCTGCATTTCGATCACTGGCTTTCAATGAGAAGTGAAATCCACTGCTAGAGATATTCAGCAGAACGTTAGCCACATAAACAAAGCATAAAACATGAAAGGCACCTAACAGCTGTGAGATGATGGAGATATTTGGGCGAGATCAGGAGCCCCTGAGGGACTGAACCAACTCAGAGAATAAAAGCAGCCTTTCATGACTCACTGCAAACATGAGCAGAGAGCAGGCTTCTGTGTAAACAGGAAGTGCCACTGTCCGGCACACAACGATTTGTTCTCTATAGACAGAAATATATCACAGGGATCCTCTGGGAGACCAACAAATACACTTACAGCTATAAACTCTCATGCTTACAGTCTGTAAACAAAGTGCTCCGTCATACTTCTGAAGAGTTGCGTAATTGAGAAATTCTTAAAAACAAAAGCTTGTCCCCTTCTATCACTCTAGCTTTATAAAAACAATAAATAAACATACACTATGGAGCAATGCATTTTTATTTGGCTATTATGCTCCAGGAAATTAACCTAACATGTTTTAATATTTTTCTAAAGCTTCATTCAACTGATGCTTATTGTAATGCACGAGCCACTAGAGGGCAGCACTAACCATTTCAAAAAGCCTACTAAGCCAGTCAGACAAAAAGTAATTTTCATAGAAAAATCCAAATCAGTGCTATGTTTGGAATAGCATACTACTACTATACTACTTTTACTATTGCTGCCGTATATACTATACATACTATGCACAGGATGCACATTTCTTTAGTATGATTTGTCCATATTTTTATTGACAAATCAATTAAGACATTTTTACACTACATGGGTAAAAATGCAAAGTATTAAGTATCTAAAATAACTGGACACCACTTGCTGAATTAAACATGCAACATGTAGCATGTACTGTTTGAAATGTTTAACATTTTTATAATGCACTCTGTTAAACAAAGAAAAAACAGATTGGCAGTAAACAGCATATACTGCACAGTATTCAGTAAGTAGTAAACTAGTATTCCATTCCAAACAGCCTGAAAACTATTTGGCATACTACTGCATCTCTCCTATATACTGTAGCACGCAAGCTCACAATCCTAAATATTAGCGCACTGAAAACAGTATAGATCAAAGATAAATGGATAGATTTCTAGTGCACTATATTGGCACACTGACTCAGGTCCTACTTAGGTAGAAATATGTTAAATAAATTTCAGCAAATTAGCTTCAGAAAAGGTGACTTTAACTGAAAGGTGAGTCGTTTGCATCTCTAGAACTTAAAAACAAAACAAAAAATGTGTCTTTTAAAACTAAAAATGTTCACATTTTGGGCCTTTATCACATTTAAAGCCTTCAGCACCCTTACTATTTTAAAGGACCATAGAGGACCATTAAATTTGTGACCTCAAAACCCACGCCCCCAAATTGGTTTGGTCCCTCCCCCCAGTGTTCAAGACATGGTTACGGCCTTGGTCGTTTGCAAAATAAATGTATCACAGATAACAAATATGCCTGTTAATAGAGTGATTCTACAATGGAATCTCTGAGCGAAAACGTCTTTATAACACTCCATCCAAACAGATAGGTGTAAGTAAAAGTCCAGTAAAACCTTTAATTAACTAAAATATAAAAGTGTGCACTTACAGTGCAGGGCCTCCAGTTCTTTAGTGTCCTCGTCCTTCTCATTGTCTTTGTTCTCGTCCTCACTGTCTTTCCTGTATTCTGTAGGAGACTGCAGCTCTTGATCCTCAGTGTGAGAGTTCTGTTCATCCACCACTACATGAGACAAAGAAACACACAGCTTTCACATTCATATACTAGAAACATCTAGGGCTGGGCGATGTATTGAATATTCACAATATATTCACAAAGACTTGATGGGAATATATAAAAATGTGAATCAAAATGATTTTGACGTGCTTTATATTCGGCCATTACGTTTCCTAAATAACGTGCCGTTAGACTGGTTTAATTATCCTTCTTTGTTGGGTGACTCGAGAGTATTACAGCATTAAAAAATATGTTTTATACACTAGAATTGGAATTTCACTGTGCAAAGGTGAATGTGACCATGCCTTTACAGTTGTCACTGTATATTAAACTGCCATTGGATAAAGTATTTTAAGATTAACTTGTAATTGTAAGTGCAATTTTTTCTTCTTTTCAAACGTTATATCAGGTGGACTGGGCACGTGTGATTCTTACTTCTCTCTGCCTGCTCAATGATCTGTCTAAGGGCTTTCTTCAGGCTGTTGGCTCTCAGCACCAGCTGCTCACGGGGTCTGAAGAGCTTATGAGCAGAGCCCTTCTCTGTCTCAATCTCCTTCAGCTCTGTTAAAGACTCCTCACTCAGATCCTCCTCTTCCTCCAGCTCTTCCTCCTCCACCTCCTCCTCGACGATGGGTGGAGTGGTGAGGGTGGAGGGGGTCATGGCTTGGGCCTCAAAATTCAGCGTCTGCAGGAGTGAATCCAGCTTCTCATTCAGATTCACACACTGCAGACAAAGAACAAAAGATTAGAGATGTGTGTTGGGCAGTGTCAGAAATTAATGGGGGCTCAAGGCAAAAATGCCACTTTAAGTGACAAAAATGCCCCCGAAATTCAATATGAGAGGCAAAAAAATGCCCCCATAATGATTTTTTCTGTGTTTTATTTGTAATATCTGAAACATTTCTTAATATTTTACTTTAGGCCTTGGTATACAAATTGTTGCATAAAACACAAATCTAATTATTCAGATGGATGGATGTTGAAATGATATATGATTAGAAAGCATATGCTCAAATAAAGGTAAACTACAGAGGTAAAGTTTAACAAGTCCATTTTTGAAATTGGCTTGACAAAGCCTTGTCTGAAAGTGTAAACTAGTTGTAAAGGTTTGATGGTTATACAAACATTGCAGTGAGACAAACTGCCAGCTATATATACAGTTGTGCTCAAAGGTTTGCATACCCTTGGAGAATTGGTAATATATGTACCATTTTTAAAGAAAACATGAGTGAGCAGGCAGAACAAATTTCTTTTATTTCTTATGGGATTCATATTCAACTGTAGGTTATAACAGAATGGCACAATCATAAAACAAAACATGGCAACAAAGAAAAAAATGAAATGACCATCTGTTCAAAAGTCTCCATACCCTTAGTTCTTAATACTGTGTATTGCCCCCTTTAGCATCAATGACAGCATGCAGTCATTTGTAATAGTTGTCTATGAGGCCCCAAATTCTTGCAGGTGGTATAGCTGCCCATTTGTCTTGGAAAAATGCCTCCAGGTCATGCAAAGTCTTTGGTCGTCATGCATGATCCGCACATTTGAGATCTCCCCAGAGTGGCTCGATGATATTAAGGTCAGGAGACTGTGATGGCCACTCCAGAACCTTCACCTTTTTCTCCTGTAACCACTGGAGGGTCAACTTGGCCTTGTGCTTAGGGTCATTGTTGTGCTGGAAAGTCCAAGAGCGTCCCATGCGCAGCTTTCGTGCAGAAAAATGCAAATTGTCTGCCAGTATTTTTGATAACATGCTGCATTCATCTTGCCATCATATTTCACAAGATTCCCCATGCCTTTAGAGCTCAAACACCCCCAAAACATCAGTGAGCCACCACCATGCTTCTCAGTGGGGATGGTATTCTTTTCACTATAGGCTTGTTGACCCCTATCCAAACATAGCGCTTATGGTTGTGACCATAAAGCTCTATTTTGGTCTCGTCACTCCAAATTACAGTGTGCCAGAAGCTGTGAGGCGTGTCAAGGTGTTGTCAGGCATATTGTAACCAGGCTTTAGTGGCATTGGCGTAGTAAAGGTTTCAATCTGGCAACTCGACAATGCAGCTCATTTTTGTTCAAGTATCGTTGTATTGTGCTCCTTGAAACAACCACACCGTCTTTTTCCAGAGCAGCCTGTATTTCTCTTGAGGTTACCTGTGGGTTTTTCTTTGTATCCCGAACAATTCTTCTGGCAGTTGTGGCTGAAATCTTTCTTGGTCTACCTGACCTTGGCTTGGTATCAAGAGACCCCTGAATTTTCCACTTCTTAATAAGTGATTGAACAGTACTGACTGGCATCTTCAAGGCTTTGGATATCTTTTTATATCCTGTTCCATCTTATAAAGTTCCATTACCTTGTTACGCAGGTCTTTTGACAGTTCTTTTCTGCTCCCCATGGCTCAGTATCTAGCCTGCTCAGTGCATCCACATGAGAGCTAACAAACTCATTGACTATTTATACACAGACACTAATTGCAATTTAAAAAGCCACAGGTGTGGGAAATTAACCTTTAATTGCCATTTAAACCTGTGTGTGTCACCTTGTGTGTCTGTAACAAGGCCAAACATTCAAGGGTATGTAAACTTTTGATCAGGGCCATTTGGGTGATTTCTGTTATCATTATGATTTAAAAAGGAGCCAAACAACTATGTGATAATAAATGGCTTCATATGATCACTATCCTAAATAAAAGACAGTTTTAATCAAATGATCATATTTCAGTCATATTTTCAAAATCAATGCCAAAATTTCACAATTTCTGCCAGGGTATGCAAATTTTGAGCACAACTGTACTGTATATTTAAGCAATATCACACGAGCAAGAGTGCGAAATAGCCCTACATCAGCACTGCTGTGATTCGGTCGCAGGCACGAGGCCATAGGTAATCATAGCATTGCTGATTTAGGGCCATATAGCAAGATTGTGAGTGTGATATTGCTTAAATATATATATATATATATATATATATATATATATATATATATATACTGTATATAGTGAGACGAGGAGGAGGGTGGGGCCGGGCCATGACTACGCACGCCCGGCCCCCAATCGGGCTAATCAGCCGAGGAGAGGGATAAATGCAGCCGGATGCGGCAGCTGCGTGTGGCTCTCTCTCTCCCGAACTGCAGCATCCGGCTGCATTTATCCCTCTCCTCGGCTGATTAGCCCGAGTGGGGGCCCCTCCTCCTTGTCACAAATATATAGCTGGAAGTTATTAGGAAAAACTGAGTACGGTCATAAAACACACATTTGTGCGTGGAACTACTTTCTTACATGACGGATCAGAATCTGCTGTTGCTAGTTCAAACCAAATGATGGGTCCAGGCCTTTGTTAGTAATTAAAAAATGTCACTTTAGAACTAGTATAATGGTTTGGGCTGTTTCTAACAAGTTATTGGAGAAACAAGGGTGTGTGTGTGAGTGTGTGTGTGTGAGAGTGAGAGTGAGAGAGAGAGAGAGAGAGAGAGATGGAGCGTGTGCTATCACCTGTTGCCACTACCAAGAAGTGATGCTATAGTGTGTTAGTCAGCTTTCTGAAGATAATGTCATTTTGGTCAAATTCATCCTGTTTTCTCTGGGGAAAAATAGCCGTCTGAGCGGGGGTATTCCTCCCTATTTCACGGTAGCTGGTGCGCAAGAGTCTTTCACTATAGAAACCGCAATCTCCTCCACCATTTTGAACAGTATGTCCTCTCCAGTGTGGAAACTCCGGTAAGAGGTAAGCACCTTGAGTTTGTGTAATTAATCAGTCTGTTGTGTCTCAGCTGTGATGAGCCTTAATGCTGAAGTTGTTAGTTTAAAGCCATTTAAAGCTATTTCCCAGCTTTAGTAGTGTAGCAATAATACGAGTGATCACGTACTAGTGCTGATGAATGAAAACACTGACTGACGCTGACTCATGTCACATCACCTGGCTCATATTACACACAAAAATGGTCTTTTACCGCCACCTGCTGGCTAAAATATGTAATGTCACAAAATTAAAGGTAAAGAGACACATATAGCTCTTAACACATATGCACTGCTCTTACATTTTAGTTTAGAACGGTTCGAACATAAGCGGAGTGATACACACAGTGAAGCGTCTGAGTGCTGATGGTGTGAGACCATCAGTACTCATGGAACTTCTCTCGTCCAATCAGATTTAAGGACCGGAGCTAACTGTTGTATATATAAATATATATAGTATATACAGTATATACAGTATATATATATATATATATATATATATATATATATATATATATATATATATATTTATATGTATACACACACCGATCTGCCACAACATTAAAACCACCTGCCTAATATTGTGTATATATCTTGTCCCACCAAAACAGTGCAACCCGCATCTCAGAATAGCATTCTGAGATGCTATACTTCTCACCACAATTGAACAAAGCAGTTATCTGAGTTACCATAGACTTTGTCAGTTCGAACCAGTCTGGCCATTCTCTGTTGACCTCTCTCATCAACAAGGCGTTTCCATCCACAGAACTGCCGCTCACTGGATGTTTTTTGTTTTTGGCACCATTCAGAGTAAATTCTAGAGACTGTTTTGTGTGAAAATCCCAGGAGATCAGCAGTTACAGAAATACTCAAACCAGCCCGTCTGGCACCAACAATCATCCATGCGATTATCTAATCAGCCAATCATGTGGCAGCAGTGCAGTGTATAAAATCATGCAGATATGGATCAGGAGCTTCAGTTAATGTTCACATCAACCATCAGAATGGGGAAAAATGTGATCTCAGTGATTTGGACTGTGGCATGATTGTTGTTGGTGCCAGGCTGGCTGGTTTGAGTATTTCTGTAACTGCTGATCTCCTGGGATTTTCACACATTAAAGATTTTGAAAAAACCCTAATCAGAGTTAGAAAAATAACAGTATGTTGGCTTTGTCAAGCAAACATAAAAAATTCTGAAAATCAAATCCAGGGGGGCAAACATTGCCCCTTAATGGAAAAGTTAATTTCTGACACTGGCCTAGGGGCTGGGTGGCATGACGTTATAGTACAATGGTAGAAACTGATCATCCAGTAGTGATGCTATACTGTCTTGTTAGGCACAGCACAAAGCTGTTGTTTACAGTAGCCAAGCAATGTTGCAAAATATTAATTCAATGCATCCATTACAGGTTGGGGTTGGGGGGGGGGGGGGGGGGTTGCTAATCATTGTAGAAACAAATATATCTAGAGTTATAATTTAAACATACAAATATGTAAATAAAATGGGGTCAGACAGCACAGACTCACTTTGAGGGCCAGTGCTTCAGCGTCTTCTGTGCTGTCAGTGCTTCTCTCATAACACTTCCCCACTTTCGCTGCAAACTCCTTCACTGTCTCACACAAGACCCTGCAGGAGAAAAGAGGACAAATGTCTTTCTTATTGTACTTGATGGTGTAATAAACACTGTCTGGTGTGAGAGGACTCACTTTGATGAAGATATGACTACTGAGTGCTGATCTGAGTTCAGGATCTTCGTGAGATGAGCAGCCACTGAATCCTCATAAGCAGAGATCTGAAACTAAAATGACTTATACATATCACATGTCATATTAATATTAGAGATGGGAATAACATGGGAAATCTGAGTATAAATGAACCAACCACCCCTCAGACTGCCCATAACTATATACTAAACAATAATATTAATACTTGTGTAGTATATTATCATCTGAAATACCATTTATTACAATAAAACTGTTGCAAATGTGTATATTTAAATACACATTATATGAACACCCAGTCAGTTGCAGGCTCGGACAGATTTCTCTCTCATTTTTTTTATGCAGAAAAATGTGTAATTTGCTAGTCAAATTTGCTGCGGTTGTGCAAGTACCTGGCCGTCTTCTGCCTCCTCAGGTGTGGCGGGACAGCTGTGTTTGGGAGGAATTTTAATCTCATACGTCATTATACTCCACCTGTCAACAGCAGAGGGCAGCTGTAGCTGTAACCAATGCTACACATACTGTATTATATGCATAAAGTGCTTATGATCATAAATTAATATGCACTCTGTACCTGTCCAGCATCTTGGTGCTGGCTCGCTCCAGCTTCTCCAGTATCTGAGGGAGTTGAGTGTCGTCGTCACACGACGGGCCCCAACCGAGCACCCGTGCCAGGTCATTCCCAGTACCCAGCGGCAGAACGCCCAGCTGGCACTGCCAACCAGAGAAAGAGAGTTCACTTAGATCAGATGAAAAAAATCCTCATTAACATCTGTTCAAAGAGATGCTCTACACTGTGTCTTAACCAGGCACAATGTGTTAAAATGACAAGCAATAAAAGCAACAGTGCCCCATTAAGTATTTGGACACTTAAGCCACATTTCAAAATGTATGAATGTGGCATCTGCAATGAACTTGATGCCAATGATGCCAGATAATAACTCAGCCCTTTTTAAGCCTAATTTTATCTGGTCTTAAGGTGATTTCAAGTGAATGTATGAAGGTAGTTATCCTTACAGGTGTTCTAGCAGAGTAACAGCAGGTGTAGTTCATCACATTAACTATGGACATGTTCAGCTAATGTTTGACAACCAGAAATTCTACTAAGATTTTTATCCTAATATCTTTGTTTTATCACTTGAAACCTAACAAACTTGGAAGAATGTACTTGTGCTTTTTACAACAACAAAAAAAGCCTCTTGTTTTAAAATTTTGGCTGTGATTGAGTCACGTCGCACAGCATTTTCACATTCAGTGTGGACAGAATTTTTTTTTGTGGCATTGCGGCAAGTTAGGACACAGTGTCTTACTGTGATTTTCAGTCACCTGTTTGTGAAGATTAAGTTTATCGATTTCAGACAGGACCCAACCAACGCTTCCATCTCCACCACATACGAGGATTCGGAAGTTATCGAACTTCTGGAACAATCGAAGGCTTTAACAGAAAAATGTGCAATTGAACCAAAATGTCTCAAAGAATTAAAGTCAGGGGAAAATGCGACATCATATTTTTTATTGAAAAAGTCAAAACAACAAAACAAGCAAAAAAAAATACATAAAAAATAGGTCACACTCTGCGATCTTTGACATCCTGGTCTTACCCCAAGTGAGGTCCACCGTTGACCAGATCAAAGACTTGAGCGGGATTAAGCAGCTGTTTGAAGCGACGCAGGAATTTCACCCCTTGGTTGTCTCCACTTTTAGAGTTGACAAACACAAGAAGTGGACTTGCGCATGATGGTGGACAGGTGGCCTTCCAGAAACCTGTCACGAATAAGAAAAACTATTTTATTATAAAATTGACTTATTGAAAAATACAATAAATTGTAAAAATATATTTATTGGAAAACTAATTAATTACAAGAATGCAATATGTTTTTTTATGCTTATTAATCATTTCGTTAGCTTAGCAACATGCTAACGGCAAACTCCACTGAAGTCGACTCGAGTGTCCTGCTTGTGTCAATTATGAGGTTCCATTACAATTGTGATACTGCCTTAGAAGGCAGCTGCCTATCTAGGCAAAAGACAATAAGGCAGCTCATTAGGCAATGTTAACCTCGTCAACAAAATTACTGGCGAAAATGTAATACATTTGTGAGATTAATCAGCTACATCCACAGTATCAGCATAATATTACCAATTCTATCTGCACAGATAATGAAGCAAATGAACAGGAGAACCTGAACTAAATTACCCGCTGGTCAGAATACATAACTTAAGCTGTGACTACCTAAAACCGCAACATGTAATGCAATATCCTTAACAGTCTAAATGTGATGAATTCACAACAGAGAACTTCTAAAGACTAGCTTATACTTTAATATATTCATTATATGCCATTAATTCAGCAGCTCAGGTTTTCAGAACAGTTTCTGTTTACTCTTACATATTAAACATGTTATCTTTAATACTGTATGTTTTATACATTTTTAAATAATTGTAAGTAGTTTATCAATTATCATATTTGAATATTTGGTTAAAGTTTGGTCTATTAATGTCTGATAAATGATTCTGTCATTTTGCACATTGTCATCAACTAAATGTTTTTTGGTCAATTAAAATTAAATGAAATTTTTGTCAAAAAAAAAAAAAACACTAGTTAGGTCAAACTTGTCAAGACAAACTTGGCTTGAAAAAGCCTCATCTGAAAGTTTAGGCTAGTTTTAAAAGTTTGTAAATTTAAGACAAACCCTGTGTCTCAATCAGCTCCCTAGCTCCCTATGTCGTGAATTAGTATATCATAAACATGAATTCGGGCACTGGTAAGGGTATTGATCCACTGAACATTGGGATAGTTATGACTCAGTCACCTGCGTCACGTTAATGAGCTTGCAGATTCAAGCGCAGCTGTTATTAATCAGCACCATTGCTGTATAAATGACACTGTCGTCACTATCGTTTTACTGTGCATTGGGGGATTTTTTAGGGAGCGAACGTTTCAGTGGACTGGAAAGATTTTGCAAATGAGACAGCCCTTAAAATGGCCGACTCTGATCAGTGCCCTGACTACTGAACTAGGGATCTGATTGAGACGCTCAAACAGCCAGCTAGCAAGCTAGCTATATAGTCAGCCAGACTGTCACATAGAGAGTCAGAAAAATGTCAGATTGTTTTGTTTGTTTGTTTGTTTGTTTGTTTGAATTAACGAGCATTCCTTTGGCCTAGGGGGTGGGCGATATGACCAAAATCTCATATCACAATATGAGTAATTTTATATAATGATACTTCCTAGTAAACATTTTTTTGAAAATCAATAAAAATTGGTTTATATTTTAAATAATCATATTGTAATGCCTATTTTTGGATAATCCAGTCAGTGAATTAAATAGTTTCAAATAAATAAATAAATAAATAACATTTGGCATTCATAGTATTCTTTTGCATGCTTCATTTTGATGAGGTTGTAACAAATTGCTTGTATTAAGAGTGAATATTGTTGTGTGACACAGTTTGCAGATTACATTTTTCTGCTCTGTGTTGGCTTTTGTGAACCTACACCACAGATGTCGCCCCTGTTTTAACAACAAGCTCCTCTTAATTTTCTTGACTTGTTTGCAAGTCATCCCATTCTGTGGAGATTGTTTTTTCTGGGTTTTTCCTGGGTTCCTGAGTAGAGCGAGTGATCCCGCTCTGCACTCTCCTGTAAATATCGGGAAGCCTGCTAGACTTGCGACACTTGCATGCTCCAGAGATAGCACTCACATGAAACAACAAATGAGCATGTCAGATGCTCTATTGAAGCACTGAATGCGAGATTAATGCAGAAAATTTTTTAATGACATAAAACCCTGTCTATGTTTCTTAAATTCACTCAGTCTCACATGAAGCTCTGTACACTAACAGATAAACCCATGCTCTGCAAATAGATATTTGCATATTGTGATATACACAATGTAGCAAAATCTCCATCGATCGACATTTTATATCAGTGCCACAAAATATATCGTCCTATTGCCCAGCCCTACCTTGGCCCCTTTGAACATTCCATCAATGTAAATGGGATTTTTCCGATTTTTGATTGTCAGAAAAGTCATAACACACTATTCCAGAACAGTCTGAAGGTCTTTGCCAAGTTTTGTGGATGTAGTTTGAATATATATATATATATATGAGAGAGAGAGAGAGAGAGAGAGAGAGAGATAACCAACATAATAACAGTGAGATTTTTCGTTGAGTCCATGTTGCTTAGGAACAGTTTTCTCCATGTCTGGACAAGACTGAATCACTGAGAGTGGAGTGGGAAGAAAATGCAAACCATCTAACATGCATGCATGCAGCATGTGCAGTAACCAGTGGCTGAACAGACCAGTAGCTGCAAGCAGTAATCCGCAGTGTTTACGAGATTCACCATATGCCAGATTTAGATTTCAACATTCCTGTCTCTCATTGTATGAACATACACGACTCATCTCTGTGTACCTGTATGCATCTTGCTTTGTACTCGTGTAAATGGCTATAAGCATGCATGAGTGTAAGTGTTGCTGACAGTTGCCCTCAAGCGAGGGTTTTGCGTGTTCTCCATGTGGCTGCGAGCAGACACTAATGTGTGGGTGGATGTTTGTCAGTAGACCCCTTTGGGTTGAACAGAATCCCCTCCTCCCCTTTCCCTCTCTCTCGTGGAAGCAAGCTGAGGCAGATTGAGTCACGAAGCTCTGGCACGTGCCACAGGCAGCCCTCAGCCAATTAAGATGCAGCTCTCTTCACCACCTAGCACTGAGGCAGGGGGATTCCTTACACGTGAGGACTGAGAGGACTTTACCCATCACATTATCACACTTTCTTTCTCCTCTCATCCCTTTGTCTACTGCTTTAGCAGCTTAACACTCTCCAATCCGGTTATTCTACCAGCACTGCTTTCTTCTATTTTAAAGAGCTAATTAATGGAACAACAAAGCAATCCAACAAAATATCAGTATCAGGAAACTTCAGAGCCATCGATTTTCATTACATTTCTGCCTGGCCGCAACTAATCTCTATTCAATATGTGGCCCTCCAATTAAAGGTAGAGGAGCTTTAAGGTCCTCATCAAAATTGAATGACCAGCTTAGACCAGCAAGAAACCAGCTACCATGCTCCAAAACACAGTTACCATCTTAAGCTTGATTTTCAGGCCATGTTCCAATCTCCTATCTATGAAGGCAGCATTTTCACAGTGAGCAATTTTTACACCTTCTCACTATTATTGAGCACAAGTTGGATCTAAATAGCATTCATATATCTGTCAATAAATGGCAATGTGCAATTTCCTGGAAAAAATTCAGGGCAGTTTCCCTGGTGGCATATGTTCCGGGGCTGATTGAGCAAACAGGGAAGGTATGAATCCTCAGCTGTAGGTTAATAATGCAGACAGGGGTCGAGAGAGAGCCAGGGATGGGCGAGTGTTATTGTTTGCTCTCCTCTTGAATTTTCAGAGCACATGGTCCACCAGAGGCTGTTATGTTTACATGTGCTAAGACAAGACTCACTGAGGGAAAGTGACTTTCCATATGCCATAGAGATAGAGAGCAAAAGTAAAGGAACATGAGTGCAGAGTGTCTCTCAGGAGAGGAGAGAACACATCCTATATATTTGATCAAATCTGACAAGGTCAGAGGTGTAATGGAAAAGATACTGCTCTACATACAAGCAGGGAATTTGCAAAAATAATGAGCTCCATCTATAGCAGTACTCCACCTCACACCACTTCACATAAACCCATGCATGCATAATCATATAAAATATTCAGGGTAGGTAGGGATGGAATCATGCTTACGCACTCAAGCTGGCATTCATAGTGACCCTGAATTTTTGGAATTTATGTACAATGCACCAATAAAACATACTGCAAATCTTTGAACTCAAAACTCTCCTAGTCCAACAGACCATCTATTGAAACAAAGCTGCAAAAATAGGTTGTTACGTACTTTCGCAACTTTCTGGCTTCCACAACGTCATGCATTAATGCATGACCACCAACATTCACACGTCAACAACGCCTATTCGGTATTAAGCAACATGGCACGCCCAGTCACAGTATGATACTATGATAGATGCTATTATTCCTAAATACCAGAAGAACTAATGCTAACGCTAAAATATTAGAGAAAATCCACTGTTCCTGGCTATGTGTAGCACCTACCACTCTGCACATCCTTTCGAAAGATCCCATTGTTTGGGATTGTACGTTTATTTTTATTTAAGCTCCCAGATAATTTCAGTCTCACTTTAACCATTTGTGCGGTGCATCTGCAGATTGCAGATTGTTGAATTTGTCATAATCTAATTTGTGCTTTGCAAAGATGCTACTATTAAAGGAGGGGGTAGCTAAAAACTATATTTAAGCCAACAGCAAACCCGTAGCTCACGAGTATGTGCAGCAAAGCACTGCTGCTCATTTCAGATGCAAGTGGTTAGCATAGAAGTCTGAAAAACAGCCCTTCAGAGAGGTTCAGATAGATGGTGGAAAATGGTCATGACAAACTACATTTCTATTTTTCTTTCATTAAAAGTGGACTTCGGGGGGAAAAAATAAAATGAATAAAATATAAATACATGTATATACTGTTTATAAAGTACGATATGAGCCCTTAAATTACTCTCACTCAAATAGAGCATTAGATAAATATGTATATGCGTGAACTTTTTATGTGCGTGACTTTCAAAACGATTATCACTCATGAAATCTTATAAAAAGTAAAATCTTGGATAGGCCAACAAATCATTTTAGCATTTCTGTAACAAATTACGGTCTTACCATCTGAGTCAATGCTGTTGAGGGCAGTAGGGGGGATGATAGACACTTTGCACTGGCCCAGGGGACATTTGCGGGGGTAGAGATCCATGCATGCCGTGTGCACCTGTCGAAGCACATATGGCTCTTAGACTTCACAAGCTCTCTGAACTCAAGTAGTCATGAGGGATTCTGAGATATGTAGTCCTTACCATGGCTTTGCACCACAAACAACGCCAGTCTTGCAATCGTAGCACGCTGCCACATGTTTTGTCGCAAACGACACACTTGGCACTGACCGGCAGGTTGCCTTCCAACCACTGGTGTGGCATCGCAATCTATAGGAATAAAATATATCAAAAAGGTTTATATAAAAATATGTTTGCATATTTTCAAAATCAAATAGTCAGTCAGTTACCCTGTATAATTAAGCTGGTTGCAGGTTCACGTGACCCCATTAGTTCATTAGTTCTTGTGTTAAAAAAAACGAAACGAAGCGCAACGGAATTCAGGGGTCGCGAGATGCATTTTCAAAATGGCTCATTTTAACTTACCACGGCAACTTAAAAACGCAATGCTCCAGGTGGGACGCTCAAACATGACACATCCTTGTATGGCTGTTGTGGTATTTTAAGACGATTAATTTAAGGATGCAACTTTTCCAAGAGGGTTTTACTGTGTAAATGGTCTAAAAGGCTAAAGCATGCTGTTGTATGACTAGTTGATTAGTTCACCATTGTGACCCATCCCTAATCACTTTCCTTTAATTAGGTCAGCCTCTGGTCTGTTTTAAGGTTTCTCCTTTCCTACATCTTTCTTTCAACTCTCTCTATGATAACAGCATATTTGATTGTAGCTCACGCTCTCTTTGCATGCTAAAGTCTTTAGGATGCTCACCCCATCCTCGTCCTCAATGATGTCCTTCCCGATAGAGGCCAACGTTGTCCATTTGCAGTTGTTTGTGGCCCTGACTGCGCACCTTTTGTGGGCCTTGAATTTACACACTGCAAAAAGAGAAATGTACAAACAGGTCATGAGTCTGGCCAGCAATAACCTTGAGCAGTTTCAATAATGGCAATCAATCGTTTTCATTTCAGCAGAAGAAACATAAGGATATGGAAATTGTGTCCTGAGTCACACCAAAATGAAACAGCACAATATACGGTTGATCATCTGAAGGGAAGCACTGAAGAAGTACTTGAAAAGCAAAGTGAAATCTCATTTGTTTCAACAGTCCAAAAAGAAGTTCTTATGGATCTATCAAGCACAGACCAGGCACTCTTCTGTTCAGTGTGGGTAAGGTCCAGTAAGCTAGCGGCTGACAGTTCTGCGCCGATTTCCTCTATTAAATTGCATTGCAGGTTTAATCAGATTAGCAAAGTTCATATGCTCGTTTCCAGATGGAAAATTGAGTGGCTGATTGATTGGCTTGCAGGCTTCCTCCTCTATAATGTATGGCTCAGCACATTATCATGGCCACCTCCATTCCTACAAACATAAAATCCCTCAGCCATTTCCCAACACAGACACCACAATCAATGCATATGTCTCTACGACTTGCAAAACTACAAAACCTCTTGTACTTTCTTGGCCCAGTTCAAAGAGTTAATAAATCTTTTGTTAAATCTTGAACTGCCAAAACTGATTCAGTTAGTGAGCCGCAATTTGAGAGAAGCGATAGTTCACCAAATGTTTCAAATTCTGTCATCATTTACTCATCCACATGTTGTATGATGAAATTTCACAGGGGAAATACAGTTCAGTCTCAATGGAAATCAGTGCGATGGCGAAGAAGATGGCGAAGAAATTTCCCAGCGCAAATTGTATTTGCCGTTCAAGTTCGGTTAACTTTGACATACAAATTTGCAGCGTTGACCAATAGGAAGTTGCTTGATTTGGCAGTGACACCTTTGCTTGACATGAATGACAGTATGTCAGTCAACATTCATTTTGTTAATTGGTAAAAAAAAAAAAAAAAAGATTCAATGAAAGCGAATAGTGACTGAGGTTGGCATTCTGCCTGAGATCTCTTTTTGTCTTCCATGGTCATGCAGGTTTTAAGTAAATTATGTCAAAAGTTTCATTTTAAGGTGAATTGTCCCTATATAGAGAATCAGCTTATAACTTAATAGTTTGTGAACTGGACTACTGTGGT
Source organism: Myxocyprinus asiaticus (assembly GCF_019703515.2). Classification (NCBI taxonomy): domain Eukaryota; kingdom Metazoa; phylum Chordata; class Actinopteri; order Cypriniformes; family Catostomidae; genus Myxocyprinus; species Myxocyprinus asiaticus. The sequence continues at coordinate 11,334,182 of NC_059354.1, read as the reverse complement.
TGCACTTCATTAATTGAAAAGGTCCAACTCGAAGGAATGACTCATTCACGAGAGTGACATTGCTGGCAGGAAATACAGTTGTACAGAATATAGTTGGTTACAGCTCATTTAGTCAAACCAAGGCCAGCCAACCGGGATGCCAAAGACTTACCACAAGAGAGTGTTTCCTCTGTTTACGGGAAAGGAAGCCGAGTACTCGTGGTATGTCGGACGCTGGGAATTTCCACTTTCTGCAATGCCGTCTCTCAATAATGAATGAGGAGACACATCTTTTGAGACAAGAGTCTCTGATGGCAGACAAGAGACAGCATCCTCTCCAGAGATTCATAAAGCTAATCAGCGAGCACTTCATCTCTCGTTGGCTCTGCACTCACCTTGTAATCAGAGCCGGTCTGCTCTCAGACCATTTCACATGGCTCTGAAAACAAATCATCTATCAATCACTGTAATGTCATTTTCAGGGTTGTTAGCAAACCATTTACAGACAATTCAGTAATGTCGAATGAATGGAAGACTGTTTACGACGTGCTGCTAATGGACAGGATGTCTCCGTCAAATTAGAGAGTGAGAAATATCGAGTTTGCCTCTTTTGTTGGGACCTATGACATCAATCCTTATTGACTGGCTGGCGCAAGAAATTGTAGTGAAATATAAGCAGCGTGAATCATTCTAAACATCAAGTCTCTCAACTTTGGGAAGTGTTTTCTCGAAACCCTGGCCTTCGTAATCCCCGCAATACAGTTAAGGTGAAGTGTGTGATTTCTGCCTCACCAGAATCACCAAATTAAAAATAGTGATTCAAACATTTCTAGAACACTCCCCGAGGATAGCATTGGTCTGACAAACAGACATTGGTCATCATTGGTTTAGCCAATATAACACAATAACAGTTTTCGGTTCCAGTTGTACAGTATATGGCCAAAAGTAATATCCTTTAGTTCAGTGACTGAGTCTTTTGTTAAATCTTTAAATGACCAAACTTATTCAGTGAGTGAGTGAGCCATTAGACAGGGGAGTATGAGATTAATTTGAGAGTTGTTTGAGTAATTTATTAAAAAGAACTGGTAGAAAGGTTATTTGTTTGTTAATTGGACTACACCGGTCGTGCTTCATTCAATGAAAATGTCCAACTCAAAGGAACATTTCGCTCACAATACGGGCAGCACAAGGAAATATTGACAGAGTATTTTAGTAGTGTTCTCAATCCTATTGCTTCAATTAAAAAAAAGTATTTTAATTAAAACATTAGTTTATTAAGCAAATTCATGAACAAACATCCTTCCGCTAGATATAGTCCCTGTTGAGTAATAGATATCATTATGTTGTGTATTTTAGCACAGCTGGAATTATTTATTGACTATCATCATCAGCTATCCGATTGTAATAAACGATCTAATTTCTCATTCTCTGAATAGTTCACTCTAACTGCATTGTCTGCTGAAAGCTAAAACACCACTCACAAAGAACTCACTCTAAAGCGCAAAGCAATTTCCATGAGTGCACAATCGTCTCTCAGCCTTGAAGATGGTAATGAGAGGTTTGTTGAAAAAAAAATGAGATCATCTTTCCACAGTAACACATACAGTAATTAATACTCTGGAGTGCTTGATGGAACAACAGCATTGGACAGTGCTCCCTAATTATCGCTCTGTAGATAACTGCGACCACATGCACAACCACACAAATCCGCTTGTGCCTAAAGCAACATTACCCTATAAAACTGCCATACTAAAAGGCATCTTGAAATGTTTTGGTGGAAAATTAACATGATGATGAAGTTTATGATATTCACAATGGAGCCTGAGTTTCAGAGTTGTACTTGCACTTCTCATTAAAACTGAGGTGTGAGTGCGAGGTATACTATTTTTACTTCCTGCTATGTAAGAGCCAATGACAGTCAGCCGAGTTTAATGAGCACCATCTGCATATCTCTGAAAGTAATTAGCACTCTCTTTCCACATGATGTCACACCATTAGCATTCATAATGCATGATCCTGGAGCTGGTATTTTTAGTGTGAGTGTTTAAACCTGCCAGCATATTCATTTGAGGTGTTTAATCTCGGGTAGATGACAAACAACATGTCCAACATTTTCTTTATAACCTCAATATTTTATGTTCAAATGTTTAAGGAAAAGTGTTAGGTGTTATATCTGGTCATCATTTCTGTTTTTCAACTTTTATCTTTTTTTGCAGCATCCTTATATTCAGCATGAAATTATATTGACCTATTTACTTAATGCACAGTTTTGATCTTTTTGTGCATGATTCACTGGAGTGTTATTCCAAGTAAAAAAGATGTTTGTCTTCATAATCTTTCATAATCTTTAATCAAAATATAATAGCTTGCTCCACCCCCCAAACGACTTTTCTTTTCGGATGACATCATGAATCCCTCACGTTTTCAACCTCTATACTCCAACCACTTAAAGGAATATTCTGGGTTCAATACAAGCAGTGGTGAATTCTCAGGGCCAGCAAAGCCTTCTCTGCTGGCCTAACATGCCAAATAAAGAAATATTTTTCATCCTTTCATTCTCAATCACCTTTTTGCCTATTTATTTTTAATCGCTTTCCACTCTTAAGTAATCTACAAACAAATAGAGAAAAACGAAAAGTTTATCCAGTCAGAATTTATTCCTTGATGCTTACAAGCAAAGTGTGACAACTGTGTCACAAATCGCATGCCCGAAGCTGAAGCAGCACGTGAGTCTGAGCTCCACCCTCTCAGTCCTTCAGAATTTCCACAGAATCCCTCAACAGTGCAAATGAATGGGCAACTAATGTCAGATTGTCAGATTCATCAGCCAATCAGATTGATTTATTTGTTCTTGGTGGGTGTGATCTTTAGGATATGTCCCAGTCAAGGCCTTCTTGCTGGCCTTGAGAGACGCAATCACGCTTTAAGTGATGTATGTAATTTGGAAGCAAAAAGCACGAGATCTTACTGACGAGTCAGCTGTTATCACTGCCACATCACCATTGAGAAAGAGATCCTTATGGATTTAAAAACAGGAGATGTTCTGCATGACTGTGTGATTGCTTAATTTACTAACAGGTAAGGAGGACTGATTTTCACTTCACGTAAATTGGTAAGTGCTTTTTGCATTGTTATAGCAACATCAGGAGTTTTCTAAGTGTAAATTAGGCTGCTTGAGCATTAAGTGTCAGATCAAGTTTTGAAAAGTAGTGCTGCATTCCATTCAACTCAGAAAGTCGGATTTGACAACTTCTAGGAAAAGTGCAATGGAATGCATCTTGAAGTCAGAATTACAACTTGTAGGCTCGTGCAGAAATTCTCAACTCCGATTTCGCCGAGATGCAGGGGCATGATGTCACACAAACATGTCAACACTCAGGGAGATATACAAAGTAAGTGATAAACATTCATTTTATTAAGTAATATCGATAAATGAGTTCGTTTCCACATTACATGATATTAAAGCTTGTTTAACAAACGCCTGCAGAAACAGGTGTATAAAACATGGTAAATTATAATCTCTTTTGATAATCGTACACCTGAAGCACAAATGCTAGCGCTGAAGCATTGTTTGGGTTGCTAGGAGACTTCTCTAATGAGAGTCAAACCCCTGCTAAGCTAACGGGAGTGTTGCAGTTTTGTTTCCTTAAATGTCATCTTCCGAATATCAGGGAATGGAATGCATTTATGGTCGGAGATATCAAGTAGGAATATCCCACATCCAACTTGAATGTAACGCAGCATAACCGTGTACCTTGACGAAACAAAATTTATTGCAAGCAACATTTAAATCGCAAGTATTATTAGATAGATTTTTAGACCAGGTATTATAGACCTCCTTGGTAGATTCATATGAAAAATTATGATTTTTGAATGTCTGTTCGGGAGATGTTCATTTCACAAAACAGTCATGCTGCAGTTAAAATTAGGCTTGCTTGAGCATTAAGTGTCATTTCAAGCTCTGGCTTTCGTGTGTGGATGTGTTCTTAAAATGTCAGTTGGTATTACTAGTTAGCTGCGACATAATGTATGATGCCCAAAGGCATAGGGTGTCTTAGTAATTGTGAAACTGTGTTTTCTTAATTGCATGAATCACACTGAAGGCCTAGACTTTAAATGCACGGCCCGCCAGTGAATACAAGTGAAGCTGAATCGACAGCATTTGTGGCATAGTGTAGATTACCAAATTTAATTTTTACTTCTCCCTCCTATTCTTTACAAAAAAGACAAAATTCTAGGTTGTAGTAAGGCACTTACATTGGAAGTGAATGGGGCCAATCCGTGAACGTTAAAATACATACTTCAACTCCATTTTAGAATGTACCGGCAACTTTTCACAGTCCAATCAATTCCTGATGGATAACATCAAGTCCCGTCCTACATTTTTACTTCTTGAATATCCAGTGTTATTTAGAAATACATCAGATAATGAAAGTAACATTTTTGCATTTCATGTGACAAGTGAATTTTAAGTACAAAAATTCCATGTAGTCTCTCAATTAATATAAGGTCATAAAACCTGCATAATGATGCACAGGGCTTAGCTGCTCAGAGGTGGGAATCACCAGGGATCCTTCTATTATAATCCTGCTATTATATTAGGGTTTCAATAATCCATATTTGACAGCAGTATGCGAGACCTTCACAACATTTCTGCCAATAGCACGTTTCATATCATGCTTATTCTTTCCTAAAATACTGAAAAACCAAGGGATCAGGATTTGGCTAGTTAAGCCTAAATTATACTATGGAAGAAGCTGTATTTTTTTCTCCTGAACATTCTAAAATGCAATGTGTTTATACTATGAGTGGCATCATTTTAAAATGAGTTAACTGAGGAAAATAAAAAATAAAGAACGACACATCCAAACCACACACACGATTAGTTCTAGCTAGGGCTGTCAATCATTAAAAGTTTGAATCAAATTTATTAAATGATAAGCTGATTAATTAATCAAATTAATCACATATTGTCATATATTCCCTGTTGTTTGTTTTGACTTTTATGTTGAAATTCTGGTTTAGTTCCCTGTTCCTGTTTCCTGTTAGTTTTGTAGTCCTTTGTAGTTTCTTTTCATGATTGGTTTTCCCCTGATTGTTTCCCCAGGTGTTCCTCGTTCCCTTGTTTTCCCTTGTGTATTTAAGCCCTTGTTTTCCCCTGGTTTCTTTGTCAGTCTTTATCTGTATTATGCTGTGCTTTGTTCCCTGTGTTTTGTTTCATTATATTCTGAGTTGCCTGGTTTACTTTTGTTTATTAAAAAAGGCTGCATTTAGATCCTCATTCTTCTCCTGTCTCATCACAGAAAGACTGACCAAGAAATGGATCTAGCGGCCATCAGGATTCTAGTCCTTGAGCAAGGGGACCGTCCAGCTGAGGATCACGCCAGTGAGTTTTTAGAGCTGGCAAATGTAGTGTGCTATCCAGACCGCTCTCTGGTGGTTTTCTTCCGGGCTGGTCTGAATAGTGCACTGAGGGAACTCATGCCTCCAGCTGATCCTCACTGGACGCTCGGTGATTATGTGGAGAAAGCTCTGGAACTTAGCGGTTCCCCTTTTACAGTGGATTATGGTGGGAACCCCGGGACAAAACCTGCGTCCACGGCCCCTGTCTCGAAGTTGTATGATCTGCCACTGATGTTGGTGCGTAGGTCCATGAAGACCCTACATCAAAAATTGTCTGCACCCACGCCTGCCACAGCCAACAAGTTGCCAGCCTTGCCCGTCCCAGAGCCAGCATTGCCAACTTCGGCCATCCAGAGGAGGAGGAAGAGAAGAAAAGTTTCCATTCCCAAGTCTCTGCCCATGCCCACGACCACGGAGGTCGTTCCCGAGTCTCTCTGCCCATGCCCACGACCACGGAGGTCGTTCCCGAGTCTCTCTGCCCATGCCCACGACCACGGAGGTCGTTCCCGAGTCTCTCTGCCCATGCCCACGACCACGGAGGTCGTTCCCGAGTCTCTCTGCCCATGCCCACGACCACGGAGGTCGTTCCCGAGTCTCTCTGCCCATGCCCACGACCACGGAGGTCGTTCCCGAGTCTCTGCCCACGACCACGGAGGTCGTTCCCGAGTCTCTGCCCACGACCACGGAGGTCGTTCCCGAGTCTCTGCCCACGACCACGGAGGTCGTTCCCGAGTCTCTGCCCACGACCACGGAGGTCGTTCCCGAGTCTCTGCCCACGACCACGGAGGTCGTTCCCGAGTCTCTGCCCACGACCACGGAGGTCGTTCCCGAGTCTCTGCCCACGACCACGGAGGTCGTTCCCGAGTCTCTGCCCACGACCACGGAGGTCGTTCCCGAGTCTCTGCCCACGACCACGGAGGTCGTTCCCGAGTCTCTGCCCACGACCACGGAGGTCGTTCCCGAGTCTCTGCCCACGACCACGGAGGTCGTTCCCGAGTCTCTGCCCACGACCACGGAGGTCGTTCCCGAGTCTCTGCCCACGACCACGGAGGTCGTTCCCGAGTCTCTGCCCACGACCACGGAGGTCGTTCCCGAGTCTCTGCCCACGACCACGGAGGTCGTTCCCGAGTCTCTGCCCACGACCACGGAGGTCGTTCCCGAGTCTCTGCCCACGACCACGGAGGTCGTTCCCGAGTCTCTGCCCACGACCACGGAGGTCGTTCCCGAGTCTCTGCCCACGACCACGGAGGTCGTTCCCGAGTCTCTGCCCACGACCACGGAGGTCGTTCCCGAGTCTCTGCCCACGTTCACGACCACGGAGGTCGTTCCCGAGTCTCTGCCCACGTTCACGACCACGGAGGTCGTTTCGGAGTCTCATCTCATGTTCGTGACCATGGAGGTAATTTCCCATTCATCCAGGACTCTTTGTCTTGAGCCCCTCGCGGCTCCGCCCCCAGAGTCTTCCACGGCTCCGCCCCCAGAGTCTATTTCCCCATTGGCTCCGCCGCCCAGGCCTCCTGACCCTGTCTCGGCCCTGTGGCCGCCTCCCATGACTCCTGACCCAGTCCCCACCTTGAGGTCATCTCCTTGGTCTCCTGGCCGCCCACCTGATCTGGTCTCCTTGGTCTCCTGGCCGCCCGTCTGATCTGGTCTCCTTGGTCTCCTGGCCGCCCGCCCACCTGATCTGCTCTGGTCTCCTGGCCGCCCGCCCGCCTGATCTGTTCTGGTCTCCTGGCCGCCCGCCTGATCTACTCTGGTCTACTTGGTCCTCCGAGCCTGCAGCGTTGCCCTGGCTCTCCATCTCTCTGGCACCACATTGGTTTCAAGCCTCCCAGACTTTGCCTTGTTCCTCTGCTCCCCTTGTGCCCCCCTAGAACTACCTGTTTTCCCCCCACACCCCATGGACAATTTGTTTTTGTTTTTTTGGAGCATCTGGAATCCGCTCCTTAAAAGGGGGGCTTTGTCACATTCCCTGTTGTTTGTTTTGACTTATGTTGAAATTCTGATTTAGTTCCCTGTTCCTGTTAGTTTTGTTGTCCTTTTGTAGTTTCTTTTCATGATTGGTTTTCCCCTGATTGTTTCTCCAGGTGTTCCTCCTTCCCTTGTGTATTTAAGCCCTTGTTTTCCCCTAGTTTCTTTTGTCAGTCTTCATCTGTATTATGCTGTCCTTTGTTCCCTGTGTTTTGTTTTTTATGTTCTGAGTTGCCTGGTTTACTTTTGTTTTATTAAATGCTGCATTTAGATCCTCATTCCTCTCCTGTGTCATCACACATATATCAATATTTGCAGAGAAATGCCTCTAAATAAAAATAATTGAATATATAATATTTACATAATTATAATATCTAATAAATACAATTTTGATAATTAAAATATTACATAATTGTGGCAGACAAATAAACAACTGATTAGATAATACAAATTTTAAAGTTAATTTATTGTTTGTTTCCATAACATTGAACATACTGGTCTGTCCCCTGTAAACTTATTAAAATAGCTTTTCTAAGCATGCATGTATACAGTACAGACAAACGCTTTTGGAAAGTCTCACTTGGGTCACGTCAATCATTAACACAGTATTTTTAGGTGGCTGTCGAGTTAAACGTAGCTTGAAACTTAGAAAAACATGACTCGAGACCCCTGCATTCGGAGTTGAGTTCCGTCCAGCTGTGTTTGAGCACAAAAAAAGTGTTCTCATCCTGTGGAGTTGCACTTGCTGCCCCTTGCTGACTGGGACTTATAAAAACATGAATGTGGTACTTCAAGCTTGAATTGCTTCGAAGGTATGAACATTTCTTATTATGGTCCAGGGGAATTAATAATTGCATTAATTTTTTTTTAGTGCTTTTATTTTATTTCACGTCAAAACGACAGCCCTAGTTTTTATCAATCATCGATGCTCTTGGACTAGTTCTCTTAGGTCAAGGATATCAGGGATGTGTGCAAACAGAAGAAATATCTCCAAACAAAAATGTTTGTGAATTCTGTCATCATTTTTAAGTGAACTAAAAGAAGCCTGTTTGCCCAGAAAGTATAAATTAGCCTTTAGACCAGGGGTGCTCACACTTCATGAGATCTACTGTTTCATAATGTCATTACAGTATAAGATCTACCATGCATTTTAAGCAGTGTTGTCAGGATACCAAAATTTCAGTGGCTGGTACTAATACCAGTGATATTTGATGCTTCTCGATATTAAAACTAACACTAACTAATTTGTAAATTATGTAAACATTGATTCAATTTCTCAAGTCAATTATTCAGGACAAGGAAACATTCAATAAAATAAGAAAAAAATAAACAGTATCAAGTATTCAAGTAAAAATTAAAGAAATAATAATAATGTAACATAAAACTACATACATTACAGGTCTTCACTGCATGTTTTTTTTTTTAAAGGCTATTAAAGTTATGCAGCCAAAAGCAATGATTGGTCAAATGCTCAGTTTCTTGTTATTGTTGTTTGATTAATATTAACAACAGTGGCATGTGTATTAGGCTGCATTTTCAATGCAAATCCTTAATGCACAGAGCCAATATTTTTATATAAATTTTTTGTTTTTTTGTTTTTGTTTTGTTTTTTGGCCTGGTGTTTACTTTAGACATACAGTAACTGACTGTGTTTCTATTAATACCTGGCCAAGACAGGCATTTTTTTGTGTATTTGACCATCACGCAGGCACATATCTGCATTACCATGAGTGCACATAAGCACGAATGCAGAAAGTCAATCAGACAGCGCACGGGGGGCAAATTTCCAAAACATATGATGGCAGGGGAAGAGTCATTCATATTCAAGAGGAAAGTGATATCTGATTGGTTGGAGAAATTATAACCCAATACTATCTCTTCCCCTAAACCTTACGATATCCAATCAGGTAGTCTTGATGTTTTACCAGTGCCAAATTTTGAAAAGGGCTCTAAAAAGCATGAACTTAACATGTTTTCCCTCACTGCTGCCTTTGAGGTAGGGAAGGGTTTGGGACTGTGCATGTTCTTGTTGTGCCATCAGCCAGTCAGCTTTGCCATAATGTCATTTTTCTGCAGCTCCAGAGCTATTGTCACATGGCATTAATGACTTAATTGATTGGCTAAAAAACCTTATGTGAAATTAAGTACCCATAAACAAAAATGGCAGATTCAAATTGTATACTTCTTCTGTCGCCATTCAAGCAACTGCCATTGAGAATAATGGGAATGCTAAAAGATAGGTTTCTCCAGGTATAATATTAGACCTCCTTGTTTAAAACCAACATGAACCCACACAAACAATCAGAATGCAGACAGGGCATTTTAACAATAACTTTAGCCATGAGGATCTTTAATCTGAACCACATTAGCAGTAGTTCACTGTATTACAAGGACCTAATACAACAAATTCTTGAAATGCAAAATGAAAACAATTAAAAGAAAGATTTCTGGCATCAGTGTATCGATTTATTATCTCGCCAAAACATTATTGCAGTGCTTTTCCCCACATCAATTAGCATTGTTTCTGCTCTAAGTAGCTCTGACACTCAAAGTCATGCTAATGCAGCACTGAATGGCCCAAAGTAGCCCTGACCACACTTGACCAGCTTTGATGAAAATATGACACCTTTGGGGAAGGACAGCAGACAGCCGAGCGATGGAGCTTCATAATTAAAAATGGATTATTAGACACATGGGTTTGTGACACATAGGCAGAGAGGCAGACAAGGCACCTACCTTCACAGGAGAGGCCATGAGAGGTGACCCCTGAGAGGCTGTCCCGACAGACATTACAGAAGGTGGGGCGAGCGTGGGAGCAGGCATACCAGTTGTGCATCCCTGAGAAATGTTCCACATTAAACTGTGCCGTCTAGCAAAGGAGAAGTTAAGACAAATTGGCAGTGCCAGGATAAGACTTTTTCAGTGCCCCTTGGAAAAGGACACTTCACTTCAAAGAGAGGCCTATTTCAGCATACACAAACACACACATACCCACACAGCTGTCCGCCAGCCACCGCATGCAACACGCGGACTGTCACATGTGTATTAGCCTCAGGCAGTGTCAGAAATTAACATTTTCTGCCCTCAGGAATTGATTTCCAAGGACATTTTTTTTACATTTATGAAGGCATACTTATTTTTACCCATTAACAACATACAGCATGTGTATTTATGTCAAATAGTTTAATCACTGAATCAACCTGAACACATTTATTAGATTACACCAACAAAACTCGTTTTAAGTGTAAAACCAGGTAGAAATAGCTCCTTAAAGTAACTATTGCATGTTACTACTTTTTACAGTATAGACAGGCCTAAAATATACTACTTTAAATTTTAGAAAACATAATGGCACTATGTTGGCATTTTTTTACCCGCACATTTTAAACATCTGGGGCATTTGTTTAATCTTTCAATTACATTTTTGCTCCAAGCTCTGGTTAATGTCTGACCCTGGCTTTAGGTCTGGAACATGCAAACCTCCGGCACGCAACACCACACAATCTAATAACCAGTTTCTCCTCATAAAAACCACACTGTCAGTGTTCATGCCCACCAATGATCTTCTATATGCAGCCCTGTTGCAACAGGACAGTGATTTATAAGAGCTGATCGCATTTGATGGGTCTTGAGTGTCAAAAAGATTGAGTAGGGAGCACTGCGCCCCCAGTCAGGGGTTCTGGAGGAGCGCTGGAGTTCTGGGTGTGGTATTGCAGAACACGGGGGCTGAGAGTCTTACATAACTCTCTAGCTCCTCATCTCACAGCAAAGTGTGCATGCAGTCAACACTTAGTCGAGCAACGGCACAGTGCGCACTTTCATTTCCCATCATGCTATTTGAATAAAGTGTTTTGGATGTTAAAAGCATGCAAACAAATTTTACAATAGGAATTCCCTCCTTGCAGAACTATTTTAAATACATCACTTGATATTTATAACAGGTCAATATAGAAGCTGGATTTGAACATCCTAAACAAAGCATTAAAAGCTGTCATATGCACACACATTTGGTGTTTCAGAGTCAGAGAATAGAAAAAAGCAAACACAGAGTACATACAGCACTAAGTAATTTCTTCCGTCCAGAACAATTTGAGTATTTTTCAGTATTGTATCTCATTTACAAGCAAGCAACACTGAAGAGAGAAGAAGACATCAGGTAAGTTTAGAAGCTGGATTCGAACATCTAAAGCATGTGGCATGTACACAGGACCTGAGTGAAAACAGTTTACGGGGAGAGCTGATTGTTTGACATGCAGATTTAGTTGATAATTCATTGAGGAACTATTAAAAAAAGAGTTTGAGTGTAACATGCAAACATGCAAAATGACTTTAGATGTTTGCAGAGCATCAGAGTTCAACATGCAACTCCACTCAAAACGGTGTGGAACAAACTGTGCTCTTACCTCGTAGTGCTCTCTGGACTGAACCGATTTCAGCGAGCTGATCCAGTCCTCCATTTCTTTCCTGTTCTCGGCACACAGGATGAGCCTTCGGAATGGTGTAATTACCTACAGGGAGACACAGATCCGGGGAGATGAGTGCGAAGCGTCTTGCCCTCTTGCCTAAATGACTGCGACTGACAATGTGTCCCCCTCCGCCTGCTCTTTAAGACGAAGCTCAGGACAAGCCCCCCCTCCTCCTCCTCCTCCTCCTCTTTAACTGCCACCTCCACCCCTCAGGTCTTCTCCTCTGCTATCCTCTCCTTTCGGAAGCTTGAGCGAGATTTGGGCTGACAGGCAGAGTGCCTCGGAAAATGCTTAAAGCCTGTTTCATAACGGTGGCAGTCTCCACTCGAGTCAACCTCTGTGCTTTTAATACTCCTATTATTAATTGATAACAGCACCCTAACATCTCCACATGCCGCTAGGGCCGCCGTGGAGGCACTCAGCTGCCCGACAACTGTTTACGCTGCAACACGCTTGGAAAAGCAGGTGATACCGTCCTCAGGGAATTAGAGCTCACCACCTGCACCGAAACAACACAGCAGCAAAGATACCAACAAATCGATTTCTGATGTTGTGAATTCTGTGAATCTCAGGTGGTCAAAATACTGTAGATTTAAAGGTGTAAGAGCCAAGGTATCTTCATTAGGTTTACAGTGATTTAGGCTGTGCCTGAATATACATACTTCCCTACTAGATATGCTAAAAACAATATGCCAGTGGAGCAGGGTGTCCCAATCCTCAGTATTAATAAAAGACCAAGCTAGAAATACCCTGATGATCTACAACATCTGGCAAGATTCTGAAGTGCACATCCACTGGACACTTTACTATTACATACTGTCAGGGCTGTAACCACAATAGACATGTTCCCCCAATAATCAGATATGGCCAAACTGTCCGCCCCTATTAACTGATATCCTTGTTGCTGTTCTGCTGCAGTCCATTATGCACCACTGTCTAATTGTCATTAAGTAGTTGTAGGTAAAGGTCTGCATAGGACTGTTTTTTTCATCCTGCTCCCCTTGAATTTTACTCCATGTTCACCTGCTCTCAGCCTGCAGTGATTTTCTTCCCTACCGCTCCCATATCCACAATCCCGCATTTGTTTTCCACATAGAGCAAAAGCCATACAAATAGACAACAAGTGTACACAAAGAATGTTTTATTTTTTCTGTAATTGCTATTATCAGATGACGTGTGAAAATAACGCCAATTTGACTTGCCTGAAGTTGGTTTCTTGACACTAAATTGACCATTTTGTAGTCCTACCTGCCTGCTCTAAATACTGGATAATATAATGCACAAGCTGTGTGCACATTTATTTTACATTATAATATAAATATATATATATATATATATATATATATATATATATATATATATATATATATATATATATATATATATGTATATACACAGTATATAAATCTTTTTTTTTTCTTTCTTTCTTTTTTTTTGGCATTAATTAATTAATAAGAATAATAAACAAAGAGATCCACATCGGATTTTATAGGCTATTCGTTCCCATCCACATCTCATGGGAGTACCGTCCGCTCCCACCTTCAACACGGAAATTTAATCCCGCACCGCAAGAAATTGAATCGGGTCCCACCATTTAAAAAAGTTTTTTTTAAACCCATTTTTAGTGTGCTCAGTGTTCTAACAGCGTTCGTCCACGCCATTTGAGATGGCCAATCAAATCAAAGAAGGCAGGACTCACGTTTCACAAAAGCTAAATGGGAACCTAATAGATTATTTTAGCGCCATGCATCAGTAAGGTCAGCAATTCAGATTAAGAATGTTTTATACCATATAATATGGAAGTATCTGACTAAACATGCCATATTTGGCCACTACTTTACTATAGAAATATTGTACAGACCGTAGTAATTTCCAAGGATGCAAACTACGAAATGCTCCATTTTTAATTAAATGAATATGGTACCTGGCTTACTCTATTTAATTTGATTACTCGATTGAAAAAACATCTCGACTACAGAACCTCAACTACAAAATTGCCAAATCGACAAATCAAAATAAGGCGGAAGTGACGCAGTCCACGGATGTGGGTGCGAAAACATAACGTCAGGAGGTGTCAGCTGAGTGAGAGCAATGCAGGACCAAAAAAAAAAAAAACCTTAACATCACTTCAGTAAAGCAACAGCACTTGAAAATATGAAGTTACATAAAATAATGTCACGAAAAAGACTTGATTGAAGTTACAAACATGGGCCTGGGTAGCTCAGCAAGTAAAGACGTTGACTACCACCCCTGGAGTCGCAAGCTCGAATCCAGGGCATGCTGAGTGACTCCAGCCAGGTCTCCTAAGCAACCAAATTGGCCCGGTTGCTAGGGAGGGTAGAGTCACATGGGGTAACCTCCTCATGGTCACTATAATGTGTAGTTCTCACTCTCAGTGGGACACGTGTTGAGTTGTGCGTGGATGCCATGGAGAATAGCATGAAGCCTCCACACACACTACGTCTCCACGGTAACGCGCTCGACAAGCCACGTGATAAGATGCGCAGATTGACGGTCTCAGACACGGAGGCAACTGAGATTTGTCCTCTGCCACCCAGATTGAGGTGAGTCACTATGCCACCACAAGGACTTAGAGCACATTGGGAATTGGGCATTCCAAATTGGGAAGAAAAAGGAAAAAAAAAAAAAAAAGAAAAAAGTTACAAACGCAGTTACAGATGCACAAATACATTCTATTCAATAAATCTGACCGAATCCAGAAGATCTAAGAAGATTATTTTCAGCAAATGATGGTTTGAGTTCTGTTCTGAGAACATCGCCACCTGCTGTCACTCAATGCCGCTGGTAACAGCCACAATGAGCACTCATCATAACATAAACTATAACAAATTCCAGTGCGGATTGCAACTTATAACACAAATGGAAATGGAAAACTCCTGCTCAAGAACTGGATGTTTGTTCTGCATCTACCTGATTAAATATATTTCAAAAGTGGTGGGTTCAAAATTGGCAAAGGCAAATAGTGGTAGGGACATGTCCCTTACGTCCCACCCATAAATGACACCTTTGACTGAATACAACTGCAGGTCTGTATGCTGTCAGTCAAAGCTCGACGTGATTCTGCTGTTAAAGCCACAACTGCATGTCTCCCCATAGATGCAATATAAAACTTTGGCTTACCTGAGGGAGAAATGGCTCTCTGAGTGTGAAATTATTAACAATGTTTACTCAGTAAGGAACTGAATGTCCAGATGCTTAAGGGCATTTTACACGGTATGTGGCAAGCGACAAGCTTTTGCAATCTGCAGTATGTATGTAGCACAAGCGCAGCAAAGCCCGCAACTGCTGCAGCTCAACTCAAGAGTGAAAAAATGTAAATCACGTGAATACTGTGAACATTGTATTCCGTTTTACATGCAAGTGATAATTAAAATATAAAATGACTTTTATATCTATATAAAATAGTTAGCCACGTATATAACTCATCCTCAATAAACAAGATTGGTGGGCAGACATTGTTTCTGAAAAGATCAAATATTTTATTTCCATGGCCTGTTTTCCCATATTTGAGTTTTAAACTAAAATGGGTAGATCATGTTGAACTAGTTAAAGAAAAAAGTAGATCTTACTTTTTTTTTTTTTTTTAATGGGCACAGCTAGAGAAGCCAATCTCTGTCAGCTTGAATTAGGTAAAAAGATATATATACTATAGATCTGCTTTGGGTGTCTGTTGGCTTTAGGTATTGTTTGCACAATTGTTTTGTTGTTGTTATTCAATCATAAAATACATATCTTTTTTAAATTAATTAATGCATTTTAGCCAAACATGACTTCACCTTGACAACTTTATGCAATCTGAGTTCTTAAATATTTTTCCCGACTACTCGATTAATCGTCAGAATAATAGTTAGATTACTCGATTGCCAAAATAATCGATAGTGACAACCCTACTTTTGAAGCTGCCTTTAAGAAAATTTACCTGACATTGTCCTAATAATCCATAAAACTCAAAGTAGAACAGTTATTACTCTCAGATTTTAATCAGAACATGGTAAGACTTGTGACTTTGCCTCTATTGTGTTTTTAGGTTGTGGCAAGGACAGAGTCATAAACTGTATTTTTAATGAAAATATTATTTTCAAATAATGTACAAAACTTTTGAGCTTTTTAACTAATTAATTTCATTTTTAATTAATTCTGACTTCCAGACTACAATCTCCTAAATATCTTCTTTCAAAAGAGACTCGAACTCATGAAGTGCTCCTGTTTATTTTGAGTATGTCCTTGTCAGGTCAAAAACTGAGCCACCCGTTAAAGGAATGGTTCACCTAAAAATGGAAAATTCTGTCATTTACTCACCCTTATGGTATTCCAAACCCTTTGCTGTTATTTTTTCTTGGAATATAAAAAGAGATATTTTATGCAGCTCTATTCCATAGAATAACAGTGAGCAGTTTCTAGTGAGCAGGAGCTGTTAAGCTTCAAAAAGGACAAACACTATAAAGCACTATAAAGGTGCAGTATAACGACCTCATAAAAGCAGTCCATACAACTCATGTGCAATATCCTAAGTCTTCTGAGGCCATTCAACAGCTTTATGTTGTATGTAATGGAGTACTTTTATGGTGTTTGAAATTGTCTGTAAATAGGCTTTGCCTAGCTGGCTTCTACAGTTTGATATGGAGAGAGGTGTGGTTACCAAACATACAACGTTATCAGTGTTGCACAATGGCAAACAGTCTCACTGAGAAATTTAGCTCATTGTAGCTGCTGCATGAGGCTGGCATGTTGCGGCGAGTGAAGACCTCATGAGGCGGATTACAGGGGAATGCACTGAAAGGATGCACCGTGAGCGCAGCTGAACAGACACACTGACAAAAGCAGCGGTGCTGGGAGAGAATTACAAACGCAACTGAGTTAGAGAGAAGCAACTGTTTAACTGTT
Organism: Myxocyprinus asiaticus; assembly: GCF_019703515.2. Classification (NCBI taxonomy): domain Eukaryota; kingdom Metazoa; phylum Chordata; class Actinopteri; order Cypriniformes; family Catostomidae; genus Myxocyprinus; species Myxocyprinus asiaticus. Next base: position 11,317,458 of record NC_059354.1, on the reverse strand, counting down.
AGCTTTAACAGTTAAAGGTGCTGTAAGTGATTTTTTCATGGAAAAGTATGCAAAAAAATGTCCTACTCCCTTAAAGATATTAATGAAATAAGTGTCCTGAGAAACAGGACAGCTATAGAGTTTGTAAACAGCAAATAAAAATGTGTGCACGGACCACAGACTTTGAAACTTCTCACCTGTCAATCATTTTGATAGTTCTCATAGTGATGTATTTGAAGCGGATCACTGAGGCTATGATTCATAATGTTTGTCAGTTGAGGGCGCTATTGTGCCACTGTTGAATTTGACAGTCAAAGGAACAAACAACACTCCTCTTTTGCTCGGTTTTGGTTCCAAAATTATCTTTGGAAGGTGGGGTTTTGGAATGAGGGTGCGTGGCTAATTCAACAGCTCGGTCACGTGAAAGCTTCAGAATGCTAAAATCGCTTACAGCACCTGTAAATCTCAATATTTTTAGCCTTTTGACAATATTCGATATATATCGTTATTTTTATACATTTGCTGTTAAAAGGTTGCTTTTTTTTTTCAGACATCATTGCCAATTAGATTCAAAATACAAGTAAAATCAAGTAAAAACCAAGTAACAAATAATCAAGGCATTTCCCACACTGATTTTCTCTAAATGAATACAAGAATGATATTTAATCATTTTCATTTAAATGCACCAATTTTAAATGGCAATATTACCTACATATATGTTTACTAAAACACCTTTATAAATCGGGATCGCAAAACTAATCAATTAAAAAAATCTTTGGAAAATGTTATGGTCAAAAAGTACAATAAATTATTGCAATAAAGGGAGATGTTAGACAGTATGCTAATCTCAGTCAGGGGCGTTTCTAGGACTTGAGGAAGTTCAGGGCTTAGCAGGAGTGGGGGGTGGGTTTGCGGGGGTTGTCACGTCACATGAACTTCAAACAAAATGTAGCAACATTATTGCATAGCCTACATTTAAAATTACATTCGGGGCTACAGACAAAACATTCGGGGCTGAAGCCCTGGAAAAATGACCTGGCGACACTGATGATCTCAGTCACCATTGACTTTCATTGTATAATTTTTTCCATATATTGAAAGTGAATAGTGGCTAAGAATGTTGAACTGCTTCTTTAGGGCACCACGGGGGAAAAAAGCTTATACAGGTTTGAAACAACATGAGGGTGAGTAAATGATGACAGAATTGAACTATCCTTTTAAGTGCAAAATAATAACAAGCTTTCAAGTCTTCATTTCTATCAACTGTCAGAACTTTATTAAATAACCCCCTTTAATGCTATTAAAGCCATTTCATTCCTCTGAAAAAAAAAAAGGGGGAAAAAAAATATTTGCACTGTACATAACAGATAACAGATTTGTATTAGACTGCACTATGTATGTGTATGTGTGTATGTATGTATGTGTGTGTGTGTCTGTGTGTGTATGTACGTATGTGTATAACTGTTTTTTCTTTTTTATTATTATCTATGTCGTTGCTGTTTTTGTATTGTTTTTGTAATGTTGTACACTGGAAGCTCCTGTCACCAAGACAAATTCCTTGTATGTGTAAGCATACTTGGCAATAAAGCTCATTCTGATTCTGATTCTGATTAAGGTGACTCATTTGGTCAAACTGATAAGGTAATTTCAAGCGTAGAGTGTCTTTGGCAGCTGACCAGTGATCTGAGGAGCCTCACAGTGGGTTTCTTCAACAGGAAGATGTTCGAATCTCAGAAACCTCCTTTGTAAATACCACCCTGTGCCAGTGTACAGAGCAGCTGCAATGTGAGGCTCCAGTTGTCCTTTACTACCTTATAAATGACAAGTGGTCTGCGAGGCATGTTTAGTAGAGCTGTGAGGGCTGTTCAGTCAGAGAGCTGCTGCGGCATTGATGCACAGCTTATGTTTATTTATATGTTCACCATAGATACTGCAGATCTAAACCACAAGTACAAGACACTCAGTTACACTGCGAATCTTCTATGAAAACAAATAACAAAGTCACAGTGTCCAGGCTGCGCTGTCAAATGCTTAAAGGAATAGTTCACCCAAAAAAAATATTATTTCACCCTCATGTTGTCCCAAACCTGTATGAATTTCTTTCTTCCGAGAAACATAAAAAGTGAAAATATGAAGACTGTACAGGTCATTCGATATAATTACGATGAATGGGGACTGGAGATTTCAAGCTTTTAAAAAGAGGCAAAAGCAATATAAAAGTCTTGTAAAAGTGGTCAGTGTGACTTGTGAGCTATAGTCCAAGGTTCTGAAGCCATACAAAAGCTTTGTGTGAAATGTAAGTTGTTATTGTCTGAAAATCTTGACATCAGCCCTAGCTCTCCTTAGCATCCATAAGCGAAATAGTGATGTCCATTTGGTGAAATAATCATTTCAGCTGGTTTTGTCAACCGGATCATCTGTTTCACTTGAAAGATCCAACTAAAAACAATGCTTTGTTCACAAAGTCAGGCTAAATCTTTCATGAACGTGCCAATGAGAACTAGGGTGGATGTCAAGATATTCAGTGAATAATGACTTAAATGTGGTTTGTTTCTCAATCAAAGCTATTGCATGGCTTCAGAACACTTGGGATATAGTGCACAAGTCATACAGACTTCTTTTGCAATATTTTTATGGTGCTTTTGCATGCTTTATGAAGCTTGAAAGCACAACTGCCCGTTCATTATAATTGCATGAAATAGAGCGACCTGTACATTCTTCAAAACATCTCCTTTTGTGATCCAAAAAAGAACACTCAAAAAATATTTTAGCCTATTTTTAAGATTTAAGCATTTAAATTTAATAACCAAATTCCACCAAACTGAATTGTGCAATGTGTAACAAAATTACATTAATAAAACTTGAAATGCGTAAATCTTAAAAAAATAGGCTCAAATATTTTTTGAGTGAAAGAAAGTCATACAGGTTTGGAACAACATGAAGGTGAGTAAAGGTTGACAGAATTCTCATTTCTGGGTGAACTATTCCTTTAAACTGCAGAAAGTATTGCAAATTGTTTTAAACAGATTTTTGAATTACTTATAAAGCTATCTGATTAAATTTTGTTGCCACCAATCAATTTTCTCGTCCAGCCATGATGCAGTAATCACATTAGCATTCATCTTCTTCACTTCAAGTGCGGCGACTCCCGGCACATCCCTGCCAACTACTCACTCTAAAAGCCTTTTCAACTGCTCCCACTAAAGACACGGCAACTTCACTGATTGATTTCTTGTGTTCTGCCGCTGCAGTTCATCATTATATTACAATGAGTTAAGACTTAGGGGCTAAAAAAAGACTGCACTTAGAGACTCGCTCAATGCCAAATAGGGTTGTCACAATACCAACATATTAGGAGTCAATACTAATGCCAGTTAAATATTGCAATTCTCCATACCAGTTTTGAAACCACAGAAAAAAATAATATGCTACTGTAAAAGTTAATATTAATTTAAATGTTAACAAAATAATGGTATGTAGCCTCCAAGTATTTTCATTTACAGTAAGTAAACATTGCTTTAAGTAATCATTCAAATAAACAGACCTCTTGGCTGAGGCAACTGATTCTTGTCTGTAGAAAGTGAAGTCATTCCAGTTCAATACTCAGGAAAGGACAGTCGCAGAAGAGAAGGAGAGGGTTCTGAGAGAGCATCCATGTGTGACAATTGGTGCGTTTATTTAAGGAAGGACACACTGTGGGCTAATCAGTGACACTGACAGGCTACAGAGCATTCTATTGTCCTCATCAATAGATTAAACCTTGATTGAAAGTCTAGGAGAAAACTCCTTTGGATTTGATGGAAACTCCTCCGAAAGCTTCTCAACATCACCAAGATATCTATTTTAGTTAATTGTTCTTGGTCTTAATTATATTATTAAAAAATAAAAAATAAAAAAAATAAATGAATGAATCATACATTGTAAAAAAAAAAAATATATATATATATATATGTTTTGTTAGGTAATCTAAAAATTTTCTTCATAGTATAAAATTAAATGGTTTTGTTCAAGTTGAACATTTCATTTAATTTGACTGAATCAAGCTGACAACATTAGGTTAAAACAACAAAAGGTCATTTGTATGGGTCTAGTCAGGTTGGAAAAACTCCATAAAAGTAACAACTGCACATTTTCACCTTTTACAGTGTAATTTGGAACTCATTTGAAAAGGATCAAACAAGAATCCTCTAAGAGTCAAATAAAATCCTACTGGACAAACTGAAATTCCCATCTTCCAGTTTTTCTTTTTTTTTTCTTTAAGGTTTTTCTTTATTATTTTTAAAATTATTTTATTATTATTATTATTATTATTATTATTATTATATGCGATATAATAGGTGTGGGTGAGAAACAGATTTAAATTTAAGTCCTTATTTACTCTAAATCTCCACTTTCACTTTCACTTTTACATCTGGAAGTCACATGTAGTGCCTGTTTAGTTCCCTATCTGTCACTCACTCGACGTTGGTGTCGATGTAGTGACACTAGGGGTCACTCTTGGGAGCCCGAGACACCTCTGGTCTTTGATAAAAGGCCAATGAAAATTGGCGAGTGGTATTTGCATGCCACTCCCCCGGACATACAGGTATAAAAGGAGCTGGTATGCAACCACTCATTCAGATTTTCTCTTCGGAGCTGAACGGTCATGCTCATTGAGCTGAATAGCACTGTTCATTCACCTCTGCTGGATCTGACGGCGCATTTCAGCAGCTTCTCCCTCCTCTGCACTGGTGCACTGCAGAGAACGCCCCTGGGCGCTTCGTCAGAAAAACTAGAGAGTATATCTTCTGAAAGAGCGTTTTTCCCCTCTAAAAGAGTATATTTCTCTAAAAGAGCGCACACACGGAACGTCTTTTTAAAGACGCGTCTTTCTAAAGATGCCTTTCCGATCATGTGTTATTCCTGGTTGTGGTCGTTTTCTCTCAACTTCGGATGGTCATGATCGCTGTCTTTCGTGTCTGGGCGCGACCCATATGGAGGCAGCGTTTATGAATGGTTCATGTTCTCACTGCGAGAACATGACCATGGCAACGTTGTGGCTCCCCGCCTCGGTCCTCCTACCTACGGGTATGAGGTCAGCGCGGCTAGCACTGGGGGCGATTTGGGGACCTCAATGGGATCGCCTCCGCCGGGTATCCTCCCGCGGACCTCCCATACTCCAGCACGCTCGTCTGCCCCAATCGGGCTTCCGGATGAGCTCGCCGGCTCGTCGCACGGCGAGTCTGGCTTCTTGTTCGGGGCCCACGAAGATGATGAGCTCTCGAGCGCAGCATCGGAGAGCGGTATTGTCCAGTCGGATGCAGAAGCCTCAGCTGGGCTTCCCCCTTTGGGGACGGTCGCCCAGTTACAGGCCGATGCCGAAATGACGGACATGCTTTCCCGGGCGGCCGCGAGCGTCGGGCTAGAGTGGAACCCTCCGCTCTCCCCTGAACCCTTGCGGCTTGATGATTGGTTTCTGGGCTCACGGCGCCGCTCAAAACAACCGCGCCCCGCTCCAGTGCCATTCTTCCCGGAGGTGCATGAGGAGCTGACGAAGTCGTGGGAGGCACCTTTTACTGCCCGACCCCGCCTCCGCAGTTCCCCTGTTCTCACTACCCTCGATGGCGGGGCGGCCAGGGGCTATACGCAGATTCCCCCGGTGGATAAGGCGCTCGCGGTGCACTTATGTCCCACAGAGCGCCGCCACCTGGCGTGGACGCCCTAAGCTCCCGTCCAAGCCCTGTAGGCTCACGTCGTCCCTGACGGCTAAGGCCTACAGCGCTGCTGGACAAGCCGCCTCTGCCCTGCACGCCATGGCTCTCCTGCAGGTCCAACAAGCCAAGGCGCTGAAAGAACTGCACGAGGGTAGTTCCACCCCAGATTTGATGCAGGAACTGCGCTCGGCGACCGACCTCGCCCTCCAGGCGACGAAGGTCACTCGGGCGGATGATGGCCACACTAGTGGTCCAGGAGCGCCACCTGTGGCTCAACCTGGTCGAGATGGGCAAGGCCGACAAGACACGGTTCCTTGCTGCCCCCATTTCACAGGCGGGCCTATTCGGCGACACCGTTGAGGACTTTGCCCAGCAGTTCTCGACGGTAAAGCAGCAGACGGAAGCAATCCGGCACATCCTGCCCCGGCGCGCCTCAAGATCCTGCACCCCGTCTGCTCGTCGCCAAGGGCGTCCCCCTGCGGTGACTGCACCGGCTCCGCTGCAGACTGCCCCTCCGGCTCGGCCCCGGCGTGGAGCCCACCGCAGGAAGCCGATGCCACCCGTCTCACAGCCGGCGCTGAAGAACCCACGGAGGTCCTCAAAGTGCCCCTGAGACGGGCAACCCAGGGATGAGGGAACCCACTCACGTGGAGCTAGTAGAGAGACCACTCCATCCCCCGGTGGAGGGCCGGGTGGAAAATCTTTTGTTGCCTTTTTGTTTGATTTTGCCGCACGCCCAAGTGGCTGCGGTACCCAACAGTTCAGCAAAAGAGCGGCTTCCTTCCTCCCTGGGTCACATACCCGGTGTGTACGGTCGTCACCACGACTACCATCCACGGGCTTTTTCTTGCAGGATTGGCGCTCCAGCGGTGCCCTTTCCGCCCCTGAGCGCCCAGCTGTGGCACAAATCCACCCCCGATGTGACAGCCTCCACGGGTCGCGAGGACAGGCCTCTTCCTCCCCCATCCCAGGCTGTTCCGGGGGTGGTCACAAGGAGCCAGGTAAGTGCTTCGATGTCCCTAGACTCAGCACGGCCACGACGTGCTGTGGCACCTCGCGCTCCGCCCCGCCCCGCCGCGAGGCCCCACCTGCCGGTACGTCCGATGACGTTGTCCCCTTGGTCCCCCTCGCACGGAATTTGGACGCATGGCTTGCGCTTCCCAATCCATCGCGGTAGTTGGTCCGGACCGTCCGACTTGGCTACGCGATTCAGTTCGCCAGGCGCCCGCCCAGGTTCAGCGGTATTCACTTCACCTTGGTCAAGGGCGAAAACGCTGTTACCCTGCGCGCGGAGATCGCTACCCTCCTATGGAAGGGCGCAATAGAACCTGTCCCTCCAGCCGAGATGAAGAAAGGGTTTTACAGCCCCTACTTCATCGTACCGAAAAAAGGCGGTGGGTTGCGGCCAATCTTGGACCTGTGAGTACTGAACCGGGCTTTACACAGACTCCCGTTCAAGATGCTGACGCAAAGACGCATTCTAGTGAGCGTCCGGCATCAAGATTGGTTCGCGGCGGTAGACCTGATGGATGCGTATTTTCACGTCTCGATCCTTCCTCGACACAGACCCTTCCTGCGGTTCGTGTTCGAGGGTCAGGCCTATCAGTCCTCCCTTTCGGCCTGTCCCTGTCTCCTCGCGTCTTTACAAAGATCGCAGAGGCTGCCCTTGCCCCGTTAAGGGAGGTGGGCATTCACATTCTCAACTATCTCGACGACTGGCTAATCTTAGCTCACTCTCGAGACGTGTTATGCGCACACAGGGACCTGGTGCTCTCACACCTCAGCCGACTAGGGCTTCGGGTCAACTGGGAAAAGAGCAAGCTCCTCCCGGTTCAGAGCATCTCTTTTCTCGGTTTGGAGTTGGACTCAGTCTCCCTGATGGCGCACCTAACGAACGAGTGCGCCCAGTTGGTGCTGGCCTGTTTGAAGGTGTTCAAACAGAAAACAGTGGTTCCACTGAAACTTTTTCAGAGGCTCCTGGGGCATACGGCATCCTCGGCGGTGGCCAACCCGCTCGGGTTGATGCATATGAGGCCGCTTCAGCACTGGCTCCAGACTCGAGTCCCAAGACGGGCATGGCGCCTCTGTCACCGTCTTTTCAGCCCTTGGACCAACCTCTCGTTTCTACGAGCAGGTGTTCCCCTAGAACTGGTCTCCAGGCATGTCGTGGTCACGACAGACGCCTCCAAAATGGGCTGGGGCGCTGTTTGCAACGAGCACGCAGCTGCCGGCCTCTGGATGGGTCTGCGGCTGCATTGGCACATCAACTGCCTCGAGTTACTGGCAATTCTGCTCGCCCTGCGGAGGTTCCGGCCGTTGATCCAGGGCAAGCACATGCTAGTTCGGACGGACAGCACGGCAGCAGTAGCATATGTCAACCGCCAAGGCGGTCTGTGCTCCCGCTGTATGTCACAACTCGCCCGCCGTCTCCTCCTCCGGAGTCAGCAGCACCTCAAGTCGTTGCGAGCCACTCACATCCCGGGCAACCTCAACACTACAGCGGACGCGCTGTCACGGCAGGTTTCCCTCAGGGGAGAGTGGAGACTCCACGCTCAGGTGGTCCAGCTGATTTGGAGTCGATTCGGTCGGGCACAGGTGGACCTGTTCGCCTCCCAAGAATCCTCCCACTGCCCGCTCTGGTACGCCCTCACCGAGGCTCCCCTCGGCACAGACGCGCTGGCACACAGCTGGCCCCCTGGCATTCGCAAATATGCGTTTCCCCCAGTGAGACTACTTGCACAGACCCTGTGCAAGGTCAGGGAGGACAAGGAGCAGGTAGTCCTGGTAGCACCCTACTGGCCCACCTAGACGTGGTTCTCGGACCTCACGCTCCACGCAACAGCCCCCTCCCTGGCAAATTCCCCTGAGGAAGGATCTTCTTTCTCAGGGACGGGGCACCCTCTGGCACCCACGCCCAGACCTCCGGAATCTCCATGTCTGGTCCCTGGACGGGACGCGGAAGACCTAAGTGGCCTACCACCCGTGGTGGTAGACACGATCACTCAGGCTAGGGCCCCCTCTACGAGGCGCTTGTATGCCTTTAAGTGGCGTCTGTTCGCTAAGTGGTGTTCTTCTCGACACGAAGACCCCCAGAGATGCGCAGTCGGATCAGTGCATTCCTTCCTGCAGGAGAGGCTGGAAGGGAGGCTGTCCCCTTCCACCTTGAAGGTGTACGTTGCTGCCATAGCAGCACACCACGACGCAGTTGACGGTAAGTCCTTAGGGAAGCATGACCTGATCATCAGGTTCCTAAGAGGTGCCAGGAGGCTGAATCCCTCCAGACCGCCCCTCGTTCCCTCATGGGATCTCTCCGTAGTTCTTCAGGGTCTACAGAGAGCCCCCTTTGAGCCTTTGCAGTCAGCCGAGCTTAAGGCACTCTCCCTGAAGACTGCCCTCCTGACTGCGCTCACTTCCATCAAGAGGGTAGGTGACCTGCAAGCGTTCTCTGTCAGCGAAACGTGCCTGGAGTTCAGTCCGGACTATTCTCACGTGATCCTGAGATCCCGACCGGGCTATGTGCCCAAGGTTCCCACCACTCCTTTTAGGGACCAGGTGGTGAACCTGCAAGCGCTGCCCCAGGAGGAGGCAGACCCAGCCCTGTCGTTGCTGTGTCCGGTGCACGCTTTACGCATCTATTTGGATCGCACGCAGAGCTTTAGAGTCTCTGAGCAGCTCTTTGTCTGCTTTGGTGCACAGCGGAAAGGAAGCGCTGTCTCCAAGCAGAGGATCACCCACTGGCTTGTTGATGCCATAACTATGGCATATCTCGCACAAAACATGCCGCTCCTGGTAGGGCTATGAGCCCATTCTACCCGTGGTGTAGCAGCTTCTTGGGCCCTGGCCAGAGGTGCCTCTCTAACAGACATTAGAGAGGTGCCTCTCTAACAGCTGCCTCTCTAGCAGAGCAGCGGGCTGGGCAACACCCAACACCTTTGCAAGGTTCTACAACCTCCGGGTGGAACCGGTTTCGTCCCAGGTAGTGGCACGCAACACAAGCGGATAAGCCCGGGATAGCCGGCTGGGTGTATCGCTTGCACCTCCTTTTGAGCTGAGATCGTGCGCTGTTAATTCCCAGTAGTGTTCAAAAAATGTTTTGTTCCCTGGTTGACTTCCTCCGAGCCCTGTGGCAGTCGAGTTTTTGGAGAGATTCACTGCTGGCCCAGTACACGCGCTAAGAGCCCTGTTCTGAGGTAGGTGCTTCGCATGTGGTGGTTCCCTGTAAGGCTAAACCCCATGCAATCTATATCTTCCGCTAGTTCGTTTCCCTACTGGCAAACTGCGTTTTCCTTGGACAGAGCCCCTCTGCCCCAGTCACCATGTTTGTAGTAACTCCTCCCCCGTTGGGCAGGATCTACCTTGAAGGCTCTCCACTTGGTTGGAAAGACCATGTGACGTATTTTTCCACTTAAAAATACCCCCACCCCCCCCTTGGGGCGAGATGTGGTGTCCGCGGTGTCCTCCCCTTGGGAGGGACACCCCCCAACTAGACCTGGCGACCCAGTCGGATAATCCCCCTTCTTTTTTAGGGAGTGGAAAAAGAGAAGGGGAAAAGAGGCCACGCCTGGGTTAAGCCTGTCTCTATCTTTGGGTAGTCGACTTGTCCCCAAAAAGGGCCATTCGACACTCATAACTGTGTTGGGGGAGGTTACGTGTCAACCTGGTGTGCTAGCTATGAGGCACACAGCAAGTCTGCCCACCACACACCGCCAGTTCACGTAACACCGTTCAGCCTTGTGGTGTTTTGTATAGGGACCCCTAGTGTCACTACATCGACACCAACGTCGAGTGAGTGACAGATAGGGAACGTCATGGTTACTGGTGTAACCTCCGTTCCCTGATGGAGGGAACGAGACGTTGGTCCCTCCTGCCACAACGCTGAACTACCCGCTGAAATGGCTGGACCTTATATCGGCTCCTCAGCGTAAAACCTGAATGAGTGGTTGCATACCAGCTCCTTTTATACCCGTATGTCCGGGGGAGTGGCATACAAATACCACTCGCCAATTTTCATTGGCCTTTTATCAAAGACCAGAGGTGTCTCGGGCTCCCAAGAGTGACCCCTAGTGTCACTACATCGACACCAACGTCTCGTTCCCTCCATCAGGGAACGGAGGTTACACCAGTAACCATGACGTTTCACTTTCACATCTGAAAGTTAAAGGGAGATTTAGAGTAAAAAAAAGTTTTTATCTGTTTCTCACCCACACCTATTATATTGCTTCTGAAGATAAGGATTAAACCACTGGAATCATATGGATTACTTCTGTTTGCTTTATGTGATTTTTGGAGCTACAAAGTTCTGATCACCATTCACTTGCATTGTATGGACCTACAGAGCTGAGATATTTTTTCTAAAAATCTTCATTTGTGTTCTACAGAAGAAAGAAAGTCATACACATCTGGGATGACCTGAGGGTGAGTAAATGATGAGAATATTTTAATTTTTGGGTGAACTATCCCATTTCATGTTTTATAAAACTGATATTCCTCTAAATTCTGATTGGATGTGCCACAATCAAAGCTGCTGTAAAATGCACAACACCTATGATGGCACATTACTGTGCCATGATGCTATGTTGACTGGCAATTATAAACAGCCTACAGTTACAAACTATAATACCTGGCTTCACATTGTGCCTAAGAACATGTTTACCCATGGAAAAATCGCTGTAAAGCACAGCCTCTCATGGCTTAATACTTTAATGACCAACTGCTCCATCAAGGTTAACTACATACAGAATCAATCTTCTCTGTCAGCTTGCACTGGTACACAGTGTTTTCATATAGTAGGAAAGAGTTATTGTGTTTAATTAAAGCACTCTCTCTATGTACCCCTCGACGTCTGCACTATTTCACATTACTGAGCCTGCATATTCCCTCTGGGCAAAATGTATCATTATTTCATTAAATCTATCTCATTCTATATATGGACTTAAATCTCAGATGTGTCAGGCCCATTTTTCTTGCGAAAGATCATTAGGGGCGTATCAACAAAGTCATTTTAGAATAATATTTCCAAAGTCAATGTATTGTTTTATCATGTACTAGAATTCAATATGAGTATTCCTGTATTGATCTGGTGTGATCTACCTGAATTTAAGACAATGTAGAATGTCAAGGATGAAAAACTACAGTGGTAAACTGATTGACTATATCATTAAAAAAAGAACCTTTTGAAATTATACTGACACATTATTCTGCTTTGCCCCTTTAAAACACAGAAAAACACAAGCTTTTGGAATAACGTGCATAAATGAATTGTGCAAAATAAGATCAGGAGCATGCATTAAGGAAGTAAATAGGGTCAGTTCTTATCTGACTGTCAGTTTTATCACTGTCACGACTGCTATGTTGATCGGAACTGCACCCAAGAATTTCACACACCATTGCACTTGTGTATATGGCTATGTGACAATAAAAGTGATTTGATTTGTATGTTGACTATCAGACATGCATACTGGGGTCCAAAAATCTGGATTTGTTTTTAATAATAATAATAATAATAATAATAATAATAATAAAACATTAATAATAATAAAACATTAAGAAGAAATATTTAAGATTCTGTACTATTTCTAGGTCACTAATTAAATTTGAGCTTTGTAAAAAAAAAAAAAAAAAAAAAAAGCTTATATTTTCTTGCTTCAATGAACACACAAGATGCTCTGTGGAACATTCTCAAATCATGCTGGGATAACATGCATCGTCAGGTTTAGCACAACTTGTGGAGTACATGTCAACTTGAGTGCATACAAAATGGGGACATACTGTACCAAACACTAAAACGTGATGAAATTTTACTCAATTCCTTTTCTCAGTTCAACTTCCCCTCAAATAGTTATTCAGGTAATATACTCCTTTGGAGTGAAAAATACTCTATTAAATCAGAGTAGAATGCAAAATAGAATCTAGCTGTCTCAGAATTTTGGAGCCCACTGTACATACGTAAAATGCAATTTACTCGCTTTTAATGTTGCATTGAGGCTTTTCAAAATGTCTCTGGCAATTTCGTACCAGCTCCTCATTTGAGATGCACAAGTCTGCACCATTAAAACTCAGAGCCATAAATGACAAATTCATGTCTTTGCAGCTCCCTAAAAGCTCTACCCTGTCATTTTCCAATTGAATTTAATGAAATCTTCCTCTTGAGAGCTGGCGTCAAAAAGCACTTGCTGCTAGAATTCACACTTTGCCTCCGTCACGTGTACCTTAAGGTGCAACGCTCTGCCTGTCTTTTTAAATGCACCGAAATCCAAGCAGACAATGTCATTGTTAAGGAAAAAGACATAGACCTCATCTGTAATCTTAAGCAAGTTTCCATTCCCTAAGCAGAGCAAACCATGGACATAGAGCAACACTGTCAGACACACACACATGAACTCACCAGCGAATCTCTCACAACTGCACCGCTGCCTTTGTATTCATAACCTGAAGTGCTCTATGCCACCCCCCCCCCTCCCCACTGCAAAACCTTCCACAGCTCAAGGAACAGCCCACTGGAGACACACAATGTCACATGTAACGGCACACTGAGCATTTCCACATGGCAAAACATGCCCATGCAAACAAGCGAAAATCTTTAAGCTGTATGACAAAGAACGGTTTCTGCATACCAAGTGGACGTCTTAAAGAAGTTTGCGTGCATTGCTCAACGCTGAATGCTGTGCTCCATTACATGAGCACTCTCCCAGGACCACTGACCAAGTCAAGCAGATGCGAGCCATTATAAAGAGAGGAGAGAGAGGGCTAGTGCTCACCTCTTCCCTGTCGTACCCCATCACTCGCTCTCTCTTCCTGTAGCTATCGTTCCCCTCTTCACTCTGAATGCCGCCCATCACCGGGTGGCGTTTGCTGAGTGACATCACTTTAGGATTTCCTTTTGTTCTGTAGACAGATCACTTCACCCTCTCTCTCTCTCTCTCTCTCTCTCTCTCTCTCTCCTAGATACGCACAGTGCTGAACGCTATTTTTAGAAACAGAGAAAAAAAACAGCACGTCTACAAAGAAATAGGCTGCTACACTGAGAAAAATGCAGCAAAAATGGAGACCAAAGTGGCTGTTGTTTATGAAAATCTCAAAGATCTCTCTAAATTCTTGACTGTTTCTCCTCAACAGCAATGAGATTAAATGCAGACCCTTGTTATCTGAAATTGTCTCCTCTAGAGTTTCACGAGTAAGCTCATCTATGCCTAAAACTACTAAATTCTGCAATCAAATGTCAAAGATTTCAATATGAACTAAAGTAAAAATTCAACAATTGTCTCAATTGTTTCTCTTGTATTTCTCCAAACTGATTTTAGGAGAAAGATCTGAGTCAAAGTTGATTCTTATGAAACTGAGAATTCAATTTAGTTTCCAAAGGCATTTACAGGGAATCTCCAAGCAACAGAATTATCCTATTTAAACAGTTTGTACAGATTAAGAATGTTCAATCAGAGCCAGTATCAGTTACTCACGGCGTTCCACAGGGGTCAGTGTTGGGTCCGTTTTTATTTATCATTTATATTTTACCTCTTGGTAATATTTTTCGCACTTATGCCATTAATTTCTATTTTTACGCAGATGCTACACAGTTGTACATATTTACAAAACATAATATTTCCTCTCTCCCTTTAGAACTTACTAAATGTTTGCAGGATGTTAACATATGGATGACTAATAGTTTCTTAAAGCTTAATACTCACAAAAGTGAAGTTCTTTTTATTGGGTCTAGGTCTACCTTATCTAAAACACCGTCTTTTACTCTTATTTTTACGCTTATTGACAACTGCCCAGTTAGTATTGCCACCCAAGTGAAAAGCCTTGGTGTTATATTTGATGGTTTGCTTTCTTTTGGATCTCATATTAATAATGTTTCACGTACTGCATTTTTTCATTTACGTAATATTGCTAGACTCCGTTCTTCACTTTCTCAACACAGTACTGAAGTCCTTATTCATGCTCTAGTAACATCACGGATTGATTACTGTAATTCTCTTTTATTTGGTGTTCCTGAAAACAACTTCTGCAAGGATTGTTAGCCTTACACGTACTTCTGACAATATTATACCTATTCTTTTTCAACTACACTGGCTTCCTGTTTGTTATCATGTCTATTACAAAATGTTGTTGCTCACCTACAAAGCTCTTCATAATTTGGCTCCTCTTTATCTATCAGACTTTCTTCAACTATACATTCCTTCACGTTCTTTAAGATCATCTTCTGCAGACTTACTGAATGTTCCAAATTTTAAATTAAGTTCTTTCGGTGCTAGGGCTTTTAGCTGTTCTGCGCCGAAATTATGGAATTCTTTACCACTGCATTTTCGCCAGTTGGATTCTATTTCCCAGTTTAAAACTCAGATTAAAACTTATTTGTTTAGAATGGCTTTTATTGATTTGATTGATTGATTTTTTTATATAATTGTATGTTTGTGTTTTTTATGTTTGTATGTTTGCTTTGTATTTTATTGATTTGCCTCTATGTTGTAAGGTGTCCTTGAGTGTCTTGAAAGGCACCTATAAATAAAAGGTATTATTATTAGTATTATTAATTAGCTTCGAGACACAGAAAAAGCTACAAGAACCTCAGGAGAATATATAAAGAACAATTAGCAAGCTCGCACAGACAATTCAATTTAAAGGTGAAGTGTGTCATTTAGTATGTGCTACTAGCATCCCCAAAGAGAACTGCAAAAATAGGCCTCATTCAGAAAAGTGCCATATTTTATTTTTCTTGGGAATGAAAACGAGGCTGTGAGGGATAGACTAAAAGTGGTTGCACACTGGATGCTTAAGGCAGACAACATACAGCGTCTTAAAATTTGAAACCTTTTTTGTAAATATACAAAAAAAAACTGGGAGTAATTCAAGCGTAAAATGAAGCTTCCTGAAAACTTTCCGCCGGATTCACAAACACTTCGTATTCCCCAGATTTGTTAGTAAAACGTGTGTTTGTTAGTAAATTCTTAACGTTCATAAAGAGCATGCATGCACGTTCATTCACAATTAACATAATCCATGCCCATGAAAATGCATTTTAGGAAGGCTTCAGGCTCACTAGTAAATGAGAATAAGAAGCTTTTAACATCTATTTGAATGAACACTTGCATGTTTGTTCTAAAAAGAGTTAGGAACTTACAGTCATCGCATGATTTTGCTGTCATCAGAAGTTCTTTTGTGAATTAAACAGTCCAAGAGGTCAAAAAATAGTATGACATGAAGCTTTAGTGTAAAAAAAAAATTCAGTTTACGCCGACAGGATGATGTCCACCACAGTTAACCTTCTCTGGTTCAGTTGAGCGCATCGCCAGCATCATTGGTGAAACTTCCCTTAACAAAAAAATCTTCAAAGAAATTGATAGAATGCCTGAAGAAGGTCTTTGACCGGATTTGCAAGCTATACGAGCTATACACACCTGCCCGGTGCCCGCAATGTGTTTATTTATGGGTTTAACAGCATTACCATTGACCATACGTTATCATCTGAATGCAATTTATCGATGCCAATACTAAATTATGAAACCTAAATTATAGAGCTTATGTCAAATAAAAAAAATTGTCCAGCAAGTCACGTTAGAGGGCATTATTTTTTTATTTTGTTTTGAGAAAATCAAACGCAAACCTTGTCTTTCCATGGACTTTTCACCCCATGCCAAGAATTTCTGCTGGAAAAATGATAAGCAGAGCAGGGAAAAACTATACTTTGAAAAAATATATACAAGCAGCAAAGGAATGTTTCTAAATAAAGGCTTTTTATTATTATTATTGTTGTTATTATTGTTATTATTATTATTATTATTATTATTTATGTTATTTTTTAAAGGATAATTTCACTCATTTAATTATAGTTGTTTTTTTTATCACATATTTAATTTTACTTCTATCAAAATGTGGTCATGGCAGTTTGTCTGAAAGAACACAACATGTTCGGATATCTTGTGCACGATTTACACGTGGTCGTGGTGTAAATTTTGTTTGTACTGTCTAACATTTTGAAAATACAAAAACTTTCATGAATCCGAAAATTTACGTCAGACCGGCTTTACGAAAATTTACATAAAACTTTGTTTTGCTCGTGTTTCATGAATGAGGCCCAATGTACGCACACTGGTGCTGCCATTTGCCGTTTGACAGTGTCGGACAGCTACGACTCTTAAAATTCTGCAGCTCTACTGAGCACCACTCACAGTTTTCCATTAAATTCTACTAAAATCCTTATCAAGGGAAATACCTGTACATTATTGACTGTAGCCCTGGCTAGAAGATTCATTATGTACAGGCATATCTTTTTGTGGTTAGACAGCTTGAATAAAGCCAATTCAAAGCTGCATATAGAGAAACTGCATAATAAATTACAACTTTTCTAATCTTTCAGTTTGCGCACTTGAAAAAAAGAATTTCATTCGCCAATGTGCAAACCCACCGACATTCAAATTTGGTTCAAAATTACTGTAGCATTCAAATTTAAATTAAATTTAAATGCGCAAAATTACAGCGCATTCAAATTTGGTTAAACATTTCTGTAGGTAGGCATACAATGTTTTGAAGGCTATGTGTAATGTCTTTCCAAAATTTGCCTGCAGAAAAAATAATACATGCACTGAAAAAAATTTTTACCTAAAAAAAATTGTCATGTGGTAATCTAAATTTACGGTTTTTATTAAAATGAAAAATATTATTTTAAGGGATAGTTCACCTAAAAATGAAAATTCTCTCATCACTTACTCACCCTCATGTCATCCCAGATGTGCATGACTTTCTCTCTTCTGCACCATAAAATGTCCAAAACTTTGAAGCTCCAAAAAGCACATAAAGACAGCACAGAAATAATACATGCAACTCTAGTGGTTAAATCCATGTCTTCTGAAGGGATATGATAAATTTGAGTGAGAGACAGATCAATATTTAAGTCCTTTTTTACTCTAAATCTCCACTTTCACATTATTCTTCATTTGTTTTTGGTGATTCACATTCTTCTTGCATATTGCCATCTACTGGGCAGGGAAGAAAATTATAGAAAAAAGGACTTAAATATTGATCTGTTTCTCACCCACATTTATCATATTGCTTCAGAAGACAGATTTAACCATTGGAGTCACATAGATTACTTTTATGCTGCCTTTATGTGCTTTTTAGAGCTTCAAGTTTTGGTCACCATTCACTAGCATTGTGAGGACCTACAGAGCTGAGAAAATCTGTTTGTTTGTGTTCAGCAGAAGAAAGAAAGTCATACTCATCTTGAATGGCATGAGGGTGAGTAAATGATGAGAGAATTTTCATTTTTGGGTAAACTATCCTGCGGCAGTTCGGGAGAGAGAGACACACGCAGCTGCCGTGTGTGTGTTTGTGTTTTGTGTCTTTTTGTTTCATTAAATATTACTTTGACTGTTCAGCCGGTTACCGCCTCCTCCTTGCCCATTTGAACCGTGTTACATATCCCTTTAATATCTCTGAATTAACCTGAATATAATAGGATATGCCAACAAAAATAATTTTAAGGGTTACATCAGGTAGAAATAACTCCTTATGGTAACAACTGCACTTTTTACAGAGTGATTATGATGAGCGTCTGTTGTGTTTTTTGGCAGTGAGAGATTTCTTTGAGGTGAAAAAGCCTCTCTTGAAGAAGGCGGAGCATGCAGCTACCTCATAGCACGTGCATTACACATGCATCCACTCACCCAGCCCATTGTTAAACAATATGCCAAATCATCCAAAACATGCTCTGTGGAGCAGTAATATCTGTGCTGCTAAGAATAACCCTGTGTTCTCCTCTGAGCTTTCTTAGTCCTCCACTCTTTCTATTTTTAGCAGTGCCTGGGGAGATGGCACACAGTTTAGAGAAGGACACAAGCACAGTGACTGCTCCTCGGCAGGTTTGATCTCAGCTGACGACTTGTTTACATGCTCTCACAAACACACACAGTCACTTTTTAGTTAACCAAAAAATGTGCTTCATGTGGTAACATCTAAGTTAAATGGTCACTAAAAACACAAGTTTGAGAATGACTGAATCACGTGACTACATTTCGTTTTACGAACCAAAGTAAGATCAAGTAGAAATAGCCCCTTCAGGTAACATTTGCATATGTCTACACTTATAACCATGCATAATAATAGCAAAATAAGCAGTCAAAAGATCCTACTCCACTTCCAGAACTGTCAAGGTTCAGCCACTTTTGTTGGTTTAACATCTTTTTGTGGCTGAATTCTGTCATTTTGTGTGAGTGCACTTGGCTTTGTGTTTTCTCATTGTATGTGCACTTGTGTCAGTTCAGTTGTGAGTGATACCACGCCCCCCTTGTTACCTTGTTATTAGTTCATTTGCCTCACCTGCCTTCCCTCATTACCCTCCTAATTTTCTTCCCTATTTAACCTCATTGTGTTTAGGTGTCCTGTCGGTCAGTTCCAGTCCAGTCTGGTCCAACCAGTCTTTTGACTCCTTGCCCTGGGACTGTTGTTTTCCCCTTTAGGTAGTTTTTTTGCTTTTTGTATTAATAAAGCCCATTCTACACTGTTTTTGAGTCCTTGCCCTCTCACTCCAACCCAAACCTGACAAGAACTACAAAACTGTGCAGCGGGTATTCTCAACAAATACCAAGCGCTCCCTTTCACTCCCATTCTCTCATCTAGAATTCAGTATAAAATAATTATTTTGAGCTACAAATCTCACTGAGCTTCTTCAACAATACACTTCAACAAGTCCACACACTGAGGTCTTCTGGTTCTGGTCTTTGGTCTGGTCTGTACAGCTCAAAACAACTCGCTTTTGGCACCCCTTTGTAGACATTACACCAGTAAAATTGATGTCATACCCGCCCATACTTCCAACAACACTTACCACTTTGGCCACTGGGTCAGTGTTTCACATTTCGGTAAGCGCAGACCAATTTTAGCTAAATAAAAGTCAACCTACTGTTTCTGGAGCAATATATGGTCCTGCAGTATTTAGCTAATTAAGCATCAATATTACGTCAATATTTCATGCCATGTTTGACATAATTGACGGCAATCATTGCGTGTCACATAACAGGTCAAAAAGGCAAGTTATGACCTCAGGAGAACCGTGAAACGGGCGAAGAAACGATACAGGGACAGAGAGGAATCTCAGTTTCAGCAGTCTCATACCAGACGCATGTGGCAAGGATTAAGGACTATAACTGACTGCAAAAGTAAATCCTCTCCTTCAACAATGGAAGACATGTTCTTGGCCAATGATTTAAACCACTTTTATGCCCGCTTGGAGGTTAATGGTAGCCTACAGGCTAACAGAACTAACATCAGCCCCGAGGCTTACACAACAGCAGTGGAGTCTGCTACTAGAGAGGTGGAAAGTAGTCTTAGACTTACTGAACAGGATGTTAGGAAGTCCTTCAGAAGTGTAAACACAAGAAATGCTGCTGGACCAGACAGGATCCCAGGATGGATTATAAAGGACAGTGCTGACCAGCTAGCGCTAGTTTTCAACAAAAATTTGTATCTATCCATGTGCCAATTGCTTCTACCCGCATGTTTTAAGAGATCCACTTTTGTTCCTGTGCCAAAAACAACAAAACCTGCCTGCCTTAATGACTACCGGCCAGTAGCTTTTACTTCAGTTGTCATGATGTGCTTCGAAAGACTAGTCAATGATCACATCTGCTCTTTACTCCCAAACTCTTTTTACATGCTCCAGTTTGCATACAGCTCCAATAGATCAACGAATGATGCCATCATTTATGTACTACACACAGCACTGTCACACATGGATGGTGGGAAGGGGAACTCTGTGTGGATGCTGTTTGTAGATTATAGTTCTGCATTGAACAACATCATTCCCCCTAGACTTACAAACAAGTTTAAGGATTTGGGCATGAGCTCCCCTCTCTGTTAGTGGGTATTGGACTTCCTGACTGTGAGACCCCAGGTGGTGAGAGTGAGCAACAGCATCTCTGAGTCCATCACTTTGAACATCGGAGCACCTCAGGGCTGTCTTAAGTCCCCTACTGTACTCCTTGTACACTCATGACAGTGTGGCAATTACCTATCATAATGTATGCTGATGACAGCAGTGGTAGGTCTGATCAGAGACAACAACGAGAAGGCATATTGAAGAGGTGGAGAACCTGATGCGCTGGTGTGTGAAAAGCTCCCTACCTTTGAGGCCCCTGTTGAGAGGGTGAACAACTTCAAATACCTGGGTGTTATCATCTCAGAGGACTTGACATGGACATCTCACATAAACCAACTAGTCAAGAAAGCCCACCAACATCTTTCCTACCTTCGACGCCTAAGGAGGTTTGGCCTGCACACAGATTCTAAATACTTTTTATACATGCACCATTGAAAGCATCCTGTCTGGTTGTTGCCTGGAATGGAAATTGCACCCTGCATAACCGAAAATCCCTGCAGAGAGTGGTAAATACAGTGGAGCGGATCACCCAATGTGCTCCTCCCAAAATAGAGTACATATACACCAGAAGATGCATAACTAAAGCCATCAAAATAGTTAAGGATCCCAGTCACCCAACAATGGCCTACTCACACTGATGCGGACAGGGTGGTGCTACCGCAGTCTCAAGGCCAGCACGGAATAGCTACTTTCCTCAAGCAATTTGGATCCTGAATGAAGACACTGCCAAGGGACGGCACTAAACAACATCTGCACTCTAAACCCCATAAATACTCCATGGCATCTACATACTTTACTGACTGTACATTGAAAAACATTACAGTCACAACCATTACTAGTTTGTACACCACCATTTACTACCTCATGCACTATGACACTTTGTTATTCAGCACCAAAACTTTTGCACAGTTATTCACTTATTGCATAGTTATTAGTTATTAAAATATATTTCATATCATAGCTGGCATGTACGTGTGTCGATATATGTGTATATATATGTACTGTATATATATATATATATATATATATATATATATATATATATATACAGGTGCATCTCAATAAATTAGAATGGCGTGGAAAAGTTAATTTATTTCAGTAATTCAACTCAAATTGTGAAACTCGTGTATTAAATAAATTCAGTGCACACAGACTGAAGTAGTTTAAGTCTTTGGTTCTTTTAATTGTGATGATTTTGGCTCACATTTAACAAAAACCCACCAATTCACTATCTCAAAAAATTAGAATACATCAGAAGACCAATAAAAAAACAAACATTTTTAGTGAATTGTTGGCCTTCTGGAAAGTATGTTCATTTACTGTATATGTACTCAATACTTGGTAGGGGCTCCTTTTGCTTTAATTACTGCCTCAATTCGGCGTGGCATGGAGGTGATCAGTTTGTGGCACTGCTGAGGTGGTATGGAAGCCCAGGTTTCTTTGACAGTGGCCTTCAGCTCATCTGCATTTTTTGGTCTCTTGTTTCTCATTTTCCTCTTGACAATACCCCATAGATTCTCTATGGGGTTCAGGTCTGGTGAGTTTGCTGGCCAGTCAAGCACACCAACACCATGGTCATTTAACCAACTTTTGGTGCTTTTGGCAGTGTGGGCAGGTGCCAAATCCTGCTGGAAAATGAAATCAGCATCTTTAAAAAGCTGGTCAGCAGAAGGAAGCATGAAGTGCTTCAAAATTTCTTGGTAAACGGGTGCAGTGACTTTGGTTTTCAAAAAACACTATGGACCAACACCAGCAGATGACATTGCACCCCAAATCATCACAGACTGTGGAAACTTAACACTGGACTTCAAGCAACTTGGGCTATGAGCTTCTCCACCCTTCCTCCAGACTCTAGGACCTTGGTTTCCAAATGAAATACAAAACTTGCTCTCATCTGAAAAGAGGACTTTGGACCACTGGGCAACAGTCCAGTTCTTCTTCTCCTTAGCCCAGGTAAGACGCCTCTGACGTTGTCTGTGGTTCAGGAGTGGCTTAACAAGAGGAATACGACAACTGTAGCCAAATTCCTTGACATGTCTGTGTGTGGTGGCTCTTGATGCCTTGACCCCAGCCTCAGTCCATTCCTTGTGAAGTTCACCCAAATTCTTGAATCGATTTTGCTTGACAATCATAAGGCTGCGGTTCTCTTGGTTGGTTGTGCATCTTTTTCTTCCACACTTTTTCCTTCCACTCAACTTTCTGTTAACATGCTTGGATACAGCACTCTGTGAACAGCCAGCTTCTTTGGCAATGAATGTTTGTGGCTTACCCTCCTTGTGAAGGGTGTCAGTGATTGTCTTCTGGACAACTGTCAGATCAGCAGTCTTCCCCATGATTGTGTAGCCTAGTGAACCAAACTGAGAGACCATTTTGAAGGCTCAGGAAACCTTTGCAGGTGTTTTGAGTTGATTAGCTGATTGGCATGTCACCATATTCTAATTTTTTGAGACAGTGAATTGGTGGGTTTTTGTTAAATGTGAGCCAAAATCATCACAATTAAAAGAACCAAAGACTTAAACTACTTCAGTCTGTGTGCATTGAATTTATTTAATACACGAGTTTCACAATTTGAGTTGAATTACTGAAATAAATGAACTTTTCCACGACATTCTAATTTATTGAGATGCACCTGTATATATATATATATATATATATATATATATATATATATATATATAGTATATTCTTTAAATAATGTCTTTTTTGCTTAGATTATGTTAACTTATTTATTTCTAATGGAATAAAATACACGATTGGAACAACATGAGAGTAAGTAAATGATGAAAAAGAATTCACTTTTACGTGAGCTATTCCTTTAACTGTGATTTATACAAAGACAGCTGGGTGATTCGTGATCTAAGCTGCCATTGTATTTTCCCTGTGTTGATGTTGTAATCCATCACAATGGCCACCTACTGTGAAACTGTTGTTGACATTCTTTGTGCTTGATTCGGCGACGCTGGCATCTGAAAGATCCACTTCATCGAAAATGAGAGACTGTGAACAGGAGGGGAGAAGGGAAGAACGTTAAACATGGGCGATTACAGTGCCAAAACAGCACACTGCAACAAAAATCCTTTTCTGAATCACTATTTAAACAGGA
This sequence comes from Myxocyprinus asiaticus, assembly GCF_019703515.2. NCBI lineage: Eukaryota > Metazoa > Chordata > Actinopteri > Cypriniformes > Catostomidae > Myxocyprinus > Myxocyprinus asiaticus. The sequence continues at coordinate 11,293,811 of NC_059354.1, read as the reverse complement.
TAAATTTACTTGAGAATCAAAATTGTGTAAAACTTGATTTCAGATCATATGATTTGAATCACGTTTATTTTTCTTACCCCATTGATACATAGTTATTTCTTGTTTAAGCACAAAACTCCCTTCATTTTGTTAGATTAATGCTTAAAGGGATATTTCACCCAAAAATGAAAATTATCTCTTCATTTACTCACCCTCACGCCATCCCAGATGTGTATGACTTTCTTTCTTAAGCAGAACACAAAGATTTTTAGAAAAATATCTCAGCTCTGTAGGTCCATAAAATGAAAGTGAATGGTGATCAGACCTTCAAAAATCATCTAAAGGATAACAAATGTAATCCATACTCCAGTGTTTAAATCCATATCTTCAGAAGCAATATAATAGGTGTGGGTGAGAAACAGAACAATATTTAAGTCCTTTTTTACTCTAAATCTCCACATTAACTTTCACTTTCAGATGCAAAACTATACAGGCACCACATGTGACTTTCAGATGTAAAAGTGAAAGTTAAAGTGGAGATTTAGAGTAAAAAGGACATACATTTTGATCTGTTTCTCACCCACACCTATTGTATCACTTCTGAAGACTTGGATTAAATTCACTTGCATTGTATGGACCTACAGAGCTGAAATATTCTTCTAAAAATCTTTGTGTTCTTCAGAAGAAAGAAAGTCATACACATCTGCAATGGCATGAGGGTGAGTAAATGATGAGAGAAGTTTCATATTTGGGTAAACTATCCCTTTGAAACAAGAAAAAATTTGTCAATGAGGTAAGAAAAATAAACTTAATTTAAGGTATATTCTCTGAAAACAATATATTTTTTAAAAGCTGTTTAGTTACTGTTACATGAAAACACAAACACCTGATTAAGAAAAGATTTTTGCAGTGCATTTGAAAAAACATCTTATGAACAGTTTACTGAATATTGTTGACTGAAATGACACAAAAATGAGCTTTTTGAGATATTCCTTATCCTATGCGTTGATGTGCGTTTACATTATGTGAATTAGAAAAGGTGAATGTCCCTCCTGCTATCAATGCAGAGAGAGGACGTGAAGGCTTGACGCATGATGGCATTCACACCAGTGATCAGTGAAAGACCTGTTTCAGGAGCCAGCGTGTTAAAAAACACTTCAAGGTGACAAAACATTTGTCAAAAACGTAACATGGCCCACCCTGCTCTTTCTTTTCACATTATTCCAGGTTTCTTCATTACTCTTACATTTAAATAACATTATAGCGCAATAGCGCAACACTGATAGTGCATAAATATATCTACCACAATATAACAGTATAGCAAAATTTTTACTGATTGACATATATCTGCAGCCTCATGGTATATACCGAAAAGTGAGTAGCCGGATGACGTACTTCTTCAACCGAAAAAAAAGTGTGGTATGTTGGACTCTTCATGTACTCAGCGCTCGCGGCTTGCTGTACGTAGTGGAAGGGGTGGAGTTACCTGGCCGCAATACTGTTCTCACAAAACAATTGAAAACAGCAATGAATGTGGCAACTTGTACACATTTTTGTTAAGGCAGCATCTTGCAAATATGAGTTGAATGCTTTACTATCACCCCATGTTGTGTGAATACAGTATGTACATTATTTGAAATAGTAGCGTTGGACTGAGTTTGGCTAATGCGCTAAAGCTAGCGGCAACATATCACATGGGTTTGAAACGTCACTTTCGTCAGCAGAAAAACAGCAAATGCATATTAGTATTGGACATGGCTTCAGTGTGTTAAAGGAGTAGTTCACCCAAAAACAAAAATTCAATATTTACTAATCGTTATGTCGCTCTAAACCGATTAGACTTTATTTCTTCCATGGAACACAAAAGAAAAAAAAAGAAAATAAGTCTTCACAAGTTTTTTGCCATATAATGAGTGTAAACAGTGACTTGGGCAGTTAAGCTCCAAAAAAGGAACAAAAAAAAGTAGTCGATATGACTCATGCACAATATTCCAAGTCTTCTAAAGCCATACGATCGCACTGTGTGATGAACAGACCACTACTGCTGTCACTATTCACTTTCATTGCATAGCAAAAATCTGTGTGAAGACTTAAAAAATTTCCTTATGTGTCCACAAAAGAAATATGTCATTATTTGACATTAGGGTGAGTAAATGATGAACAGAATTAAAATTTTTGGGTGACCTACAGACCATTTCAAGGACTGTTTGTCAGTTTAAGAAAGTGTCTTAAAACAAAAGCCATTACCTTGTCTGCAAGTCATGCGATAACAGCATTAACAGCATCATTGATTACAAAAGGCGCTGGTTGCCACGGTGTATGGTGTTAGCGGTTTTACTCCGTACAAGGGACAACCGGTGTGTGAAATTTTATACCGGGTAAAAGGGGGAAACATTATGAATGGAACTTCCAATATCAATACAATAGCCTAACGAATAGAATAGCATTAAATAAAGAATAGTTGTGTAATGAAGAGTTTGCAACCCATGATAAATGAACCTAAATAACACACTGAAAGACAGATGTTCTTTACCAATGTATCAAATTACACAGGCAGCAAAGTACGTGCACTGACAGAAGACGTTTAAATGCAGGTAGCGAATATAATGTGCATGGTGGGTAACTGTAAGATGTCTTGGATTCGGAATGACACAAGAAATGCTGTTAGACACACAAACACTTGAAGAAACTCACTTTATTATATTATTAAGAACAGATGACAGAAAAGCCGTCTATGCTCATGTCTGACGTGCTGTTTGTTCGGAGGCGTGCAGCCTCGTGGAACATGCGTATGTAAAGGGTTCTCACTCTTTCTTTGTTTCAGTCTTCTGAAAATGTTTTGCAAGAACAGTATCGTCTATGAGAATGCTGCAAATGACCTCAGACCATCTCAGCTCAGGAGGTGTTTTGAGTTCAGTTCACTTTATTTCCACAGAGCAGTTCATTGTGAGTGCAACTCTGCAGGGTCACTTTATATATAGTCCTATACATCTGTGATTAAATCATAAAATAATACTAAAACACGTTCCCCTCGAACCATGATTTATATTTCAGTGATTATTGTCATCATTGTAATTATTATGTTTACATTTATAATTGTTTTTAGATCTTAATATGTATTAGTAGTTTTCTGCCTGTTGTCATAGACGGATACTTGCCTGATGGTAAATGGAAAGGTGGTTATACATGATGTTTTTTTTTTTTTTACTACTTCGTTATTTTAATAGCTTTTTCGTTTTGTTTAAAGTACAATTTGAATTTAGAAATGTCTTTGGTTTAAGTTTTTTCATTTTTTAAATAAATGAATTTAATTTTCAATGCAATTTTTATTTAATTTTTTTTGAGGGAGAGAATGCGTTTAAGTAGGTTCGCTGCCAAAGAGATGTTGCCCTTCACAACTGTTAAAAAAAAACATCTTTCAAAAAGTTGAACAACACACATTTTAATTTGAATGTTTATTTAAAATAAATAAAAAATAAAGTTCAAAGTTTGAAATCAAACTGCCTTTCATTATTGTGTAGGCTTAACCCTAACCCTGCTTAATGAAAATTACCCCATAGTACCACTATGAGACCAGGTTGTTTGTTTAGATCATGGAACCAGTGCCTGAATGCTGTCCTCAACCACAGGAAATGCTGCTGAATGGGTTGAGAACATATGAATGGAGGCTAAAACACTCAATGGGAGGCTCGCTTAAGCGTCTTCATGGCGCACAGAGACATACTGGTGGAAGCATTAGTAAAACATCTCCCATCAGACACGGACAATAACATACAAGGCATGTCTCCGGGACACTCCACCCTCCTCTTCAGATGCCTAAACAGACAAGAAGACATGGCAATGATGTGATGTTGCTTCAGCTGCTACACAGCCAAACTGTTCTCGCCCACTGCAATTCCCAATTCAGGCCCATTGAGGAGAACAGACACCCCAAGCAAAGCCAGGCAGGGTGATGGGCAGTTGCTAATGTCATTGATGAAAGGTATTTAGATGAAGAGGGGTTGGCGGCTGCTGTCACCAAGACAGCCGCTGCTGTTGCTGACCCGAATTGCCACCAGGCCTTCCTCTGATCCACTGGCACCAAGAGAGGGTGGCGGACGACGGGCTCCGGTCCAGCAGACGGAAAGGACCCTCCAGAACACACGGCTACGAGAGACCCGATACTGCCAGCGGGTCAAAACGCCAACCGCCTGCCATAGTGCAACCACACACATACATACAGTAACAATCAAGAATATAGGCCGACTGATATTGTTCTTTTATGGTCGATACAAATTCCAATTATTTTTACGTTTTAATGTCAATAGCCGATATGCATAAGCAATTTTTTATTTTGTTTATTTCTGTTTTTGGACAAAATTACTATATATATATATATATATATATATATATTGTTTAAAAAAATGTACAAATTAAAAAACGTTTTTAAATAAAAACAAAATATGCATTATAAATATTGTTTAGTAATAATTAGTAATAATAATAACGATAATATAATATTATAATGTTTTTATATTGTTTTAGGCTATGCCATTCTGTAATAACATCTTTGCTTCTATTTAAATATCACAGTAATTTCTGGCATTTCTACTCGATTTTTGTCATTATTAATTAAATTCAAAGTGATCAAAACAGTGCAATGAACATAGCACTCCAGGTTGTCACTGTGGCACCAGTTTTATTTTACTTTAATTTACATTACCGCTCACATGAGATGAGGACTCTAGTCATATCAGTAACTATATAAAAGCTGTTTTATTCTACATGGGTTGGTGCCAGATGGGCTGGTTTGAGTATTTCTGTAACTGCTGATCTCCTGGGATTTTCTCACACAACAGTCTCTAGAATTTACTCAGAATGGTGCCAAAAACATCCAGTGAGAGGCAGTTCTGTGGACGGAAACACCTTGTTGATGAGAGAGGTCAACAAAGAATGGCCAGACTGGTTCGAACTGACAAAGTCTACGGTAACTCAGGTACTATTCTGTTACAGTTCAGATGGCTGGTCAGCTTCGGACAGCATATCTGCAATACGAGAGTTGGCTATATCCCTTAGTGAGATACCGAACAAATCTTGGATAGAGAACTTTAGGTTACTCACATAACCCTGGTTCTCTGATAACATGAGTGTGCTATCTCACCACACTTCCCTCCCTGCAGTTGCACGGAGAAGAGATATGCTGAGAATGAAGAAGGGACCTAGGGTAGTGTCTTATATGAGGGAGGTGGGGCTCCCTTATCACTCCTGTGTCTGTCAGCTGACAGACATGGTGTCATTGGTGCTTCCAGGATCGGACACACCCGAGGCAATTCCCTAAGTCAGATACCTTACTCCTGTTTCCAGAGAACCGGGGTTACATGAGTAACCTAAAGTTTTGAATTTTAGTAGGTTGAAATATTCAGTGTAGGGAGGCGGTAGCATCAGTATCAGGATATAAATGAAGGAGAAGCCTTTGTGGTAATAAACTCACCTTGGCATCCTTGGCATAGTAGAGTGTCCGTCCCCGCAATTTGAAATAGCGTTTTTTCCAGCGCTGGAAGGAGCTGGTCTGTTTGAGAAGTAGCCCTTCCTTCACACTCGTCTGCAGAAACACAGAGATGTCAAACAGAGAGTCAGGGACTTTTTTACACATGTGCACACAGCACCGATAGCAACAGCTAGTGGTGAACACATTGGATCTGTCCCAACACCTAGTGAGCTGCCTTCCTAGACAGCATTTTAAGGCATCACTGGTGCACTCTTTATGCAAAGGATTTTCCAAACAATATTAGGCAGCACAATTATACTTGTTTTGGTCAAATTCTAAGACACACACGGTGAAACGTGCCAGACACAAATACTGTATAATCCTACACTGACTCTAGGACACGTTAATACTCAAAATAGTAAGATGCAGCACAGCAGGATGAAACAGAATGGGGGTCTCTTTTTAAAAGTTATAAATGACAATGGTCAAAGATGTCTGTCTAATGCATGTTCGGGGCCCGCCCAGACTTTGTTGGCGCCATAGGCGAGATTTTAGATTGGCGCCCCCCAAAACCCCCCACCACCACCACCTATGAAACACTGACAACACTTATTAATAAATAATTTGTAATAATAAATAACAAATTTGACAAACTACCTGTTCCAAATTAGAATTAATGTGCAATAAACTATAGGTACCTTCTGGCACACTAAAGCGTAACATTGGTGCCATTCACGTTTGGGTCAGGTTCTTCGTGGCGAAGTAATGAATGACAATTATTTAATACATTTAATGAATAGTAACATTAATATGCTTAATAATGGCCATAAAATAAAAACAGAAAAGATCAGCCATTAAAAATAATTTTATACTACACTTCATACTTTTCAGTTCTGCGGTGCCCAGGTACTGTACATCCCTGTAGATCATTCACTTGCATGATCTACAGTATGGACCTACAGAGCTGAAATATTTTTCTAAAAATCTTCATTTGTGTTCTGCAGAAGACAGAAAGTCATACACATCTGGGATGGCATGAGGGTGAGTAAATGATGAGAGAATTTGCATCTTTGGGTGAACTATCCCTTTAACCCTCCTTTGGTATTCAGTAATTTTTGATGACCGAAGAACTGATGTCACTTTGCTTAAATGAGTTCACATTTACTATATAGTCTAGTCAAAAAGGAGTTAATAATGTTGACAAATTATACAGATGTATAATTTGTCAACATTATGAACAATTTTGAACAGCCCACTATATAGTAAATGTGAACTCATTTAAGCAAAGTAAAGTCAAACCCATGGGTGGGGTCAATTACGGAACAGTCAGTTAAACCCATGGCAACTTACTTGATTGGCAGTGCTCATCATTTACTCACTCTCATGCCATCCCACATGTGTATGACTTTTTTCTTCTGCTTAACACAAACTAAGATTTTAAGAAGAATATTTCAGCTCTGTATGTCCATACAATGCAAGTGAATGGTGACCAGATCTTTAGAGCTCCAAAACGGATATAGGCAACATTAAAGTAATCCATATGACTCCAGTGTTTTAATCAATGTCTTCTGAAGAGATCCAGTTGGTTTAGGGTGGAAACAGACCAAAATATAACTCCTTTTTCACTGTATACGTAGGTTGCCATTGCAGTCTTCAGGCAAGATCATGATTGCAAGCCTTTTTACACTTCCTAGTGCTTGACGCATTCTCAGAGTGCTAGATGACGCTATAGGAAATGTAATCGAGCTTGAAATCATGATCGCCAAGGAGTTAAAATGCTCGCCTGTCTAATGCGAAAAAGACAAATATCAATAAAACTAATATCATATACCATCTGCAAACATGTGCATATCTCATTTAAACAGATGCAAAACCAACCTTAAACCAACCTCACACAACTTGAGCAGATCCAGCATCCTGTGGAGCGCTCATAAATCTTCCTCTGAAGCACGTATTCTAGCAGTCTCTCCTCAACAGTTCCCTGTAACTTTTGTGACTTTTTTTGCAACTTAATGATAAAAGGCAACTATCAATGAAACTTGTATTATATACCGTCTGCAAATATGCAGATATCTCATTTAAAAAGATGTTATTCATGAACCTCACGAAAATCCAGCGTTTTCTTCCCGTCGAGCTCTCATCTAATATCTTCCTCTGAAGCGCGTATTATATCAGCCAAAATCAAAACTTCAGGATCAGGATCAAAAGTTCCTCTTATTCACAAATCATGACAGTCCGTCTGTAACAATCCAAGCAGGCGATCCAGGCCATTTAAACTATCAGGAGATTGAGGCTCGCGGTGAACGCGCGAGCACATGAGTGCAACTTCAAAGCTGCATGCGAAACCAGGAAAATGCTGCCTCCGGAGGCTGTATACAGCGGTAGGATGAAAATACGGTGCTTTTCAAACTGTTCAGAACAGCTGTCAGTTAAGCCATTAACTGATTAGGCAGCAAAGTAGCATGTCAGCTGCCTACGTTTTCAGATGCAGCCCAAGGTAAAAGCGTGTCACGTGTGCTATAAGTAAATGTCTTATTCACTATCACTGTATGTACAATTGGTTTGATTCAGTATTTTTTGAGTAAATGCGATTGTGGACATGCCATCCATGGTTGCTGGACTACTGTGTGTACTAGGGCTGAATGATTAGTCACCATTATCAACAATGTCGACAATAAAAAATTGTTGACAAACATTTTCGTTGTCGAATAGTCATTTGATCTCATTTACGTAACATGAGATCACATTAAACTCAAATGATGGCGTGCGAGAGCAGCACTGCAGCTCACGCCTGACTGAAGAGAGGAAGAAAACACAGATGCACTCCAAACTTTCCAACCAGCTTCAGGTGATGTAGATCCCAAAGTATGAGGGAATAATACAAAAATACAAAATAAGTAAATACAGAAGCACTCTTGTTGTGGAATAAGTGGAGCCGGAGGTGCCTCTCCGCTGAAGCAAAACTTGCATGTCGAGCGTCTTTAAAGGAAACACCCCAGCTTTACATCTTTAATGCAGTTCTATTTAATGCGTTATAGCTTTATTAAAGTTAAAATAATAAGGAAACTGGCATTTCTCTGTGTGGTCAGCGCCTCTTCTATGAGTTGCGTGAAGTGTCCCGATCTAAGGGGGAGAGATTGAAACTGCACCCGGCTGATGTACACTCTGTCGCCGGGACGCCCATCCCTTGAGCGCGCATGCTTAATGCTGCTAGATTATAACGTGATGACTCGTGACTTATTGAATCATAATATATGCGTCACTGTGTGTTTATTTTCATGAAGAAAATTGGCAATACGCCGCTTTATTAATAAGAGAGAGTTTGTTTTTTTGTAAGTAAAAGATGGATTGAAGTGAACAGAAAGGTGAGAGAGAGTAATCTTTGCCCCATAATACACTGCAACAAAATACATTTTTTATTTGTTTTTGTTTTGGCTTTGTTTTCCAATATAAATATCTAAAACTCATTTAAAACAACGTACATTTACTTTAGCAGCTATACTACAGAAGAAACAATTGTTATCTGGGAATGTTGAATATAATATTAAAAATACAAATATTTTAAAATATCTAAAAATCCTTTAAAAAAAAGATGCATTCACCTGAGAAGCAGCATATAAGATATTTAGACTTGCTTTTAGAGAATAGATCTTGAATATAAGTGTATTTTGTCTTTACTGCACTTTCAGAAGTATAACAAAGTGAAAAAATACACTTATATACAAAATACACTTATATACAAAATACACTTATATTCAAGATACATTCTCTTAAAGCAAGTCTAAATATTTTATTTGTTGCTTCTCAAGTAAATGTATCTTGTTTTAAGGATTTTTAGACAATTTTAAATGGAAAAAAAGACAAATACACTTGATAACAATAGGATTTTTTTGTAGTGAAATTTTTACTGTATTAAACAAGTATTTTTCCCTTTAATTCAGTGAATGTCATTTAGAGGTATTTTGAAAAGATGATTTTGTCCTCTTTATTGTTAGTAAACACATTTAATACAACATTTTAAGTTGGGCACAAGCTGAATAGTCGGTTAAGAGCTAATGATTAATCATTACAATAATCACAGAATAGTTAAATAATCATTTGAATAATCGTTAGATTAGTCGATTATCAAAAATAATCGTTAGTTGCAGCCCTAGTGTGTACTGTTATTTCCTTCTTCCTAATATATTAACAATTTCTTCATGTGCAAATAAATTACTAAAATGTGATGACTAAACAGAAATCAGAAGAAACTGCTATCTACCATTTAAAATACAGTATTATTTTTTTGTGTGAAATTGAGTAAATATAGTGCTAAATAAGAGTTTATTATAATTTTTTGTAGCAATTTAATGTTTGTTATTTACTATATTAAATTGTATGATATATCGGCATTGTATCAGACTATCGGCCACCCAGCTCTCTGGATATCAGCATCGGCCATTAAAAAACCCATATCGGTCGACCACTACTTTTATGCACCCTTAATTTGCTTTTCAGAGCTTCAAATGCCTGGCTACTATTCATTTGCATTGAAAGGACCCACAGAACAGAGATATTCTTCTAAAAAAAAAATTGTGTGTGTTCTGCAGAACAAAGGAAGTCATTCATTTATTTATGATGGGATAAGGGTGAGAAAATGATGAGAGATGATTTCATTTTTGAGTGAACTATCCCTTTAATGAAGCATTCAAGTCACATCAGAATGATCATATATATGAGATTAGTGTATATAAACACCACCACAAAGTCGTAAATCCAGTGAGATTGTCTTGGAGTGCCGAATATCTGAGATTGGGGCATGTCAATTTAAGAAGCATAGCAAGAATCAAGCATACTGGTGACTGCAGTTTAGATTGAATGTATTTTTGTCCTACTGATAAAGAATAAATCATTTAGCTAGTTTATATGAGGTGACAGTCCTGTGCAACAAAATACAATTTTCAATCAGCATTTGTGGCCACACAAGAATGATCAAATAAGACACACCTAATATGCAGTGTGTATGTGAATACATGTACATGTCGTTGCATTGATGCTGAAAAATTACAACTTCTGAACTTGTAAGTTAGAACTTCCCAGGAAGACTTGAATACAGTTTAAACCACGACATAACTGAAATATTGTTTAAACCGGCTATGTGTTAAATATATGTTTAATCCATAACAAATTGTAACATTGGAGGAGTGAGCTAAGTCATATTTAGTGATCAGAATAGAGACTGGGCTCTTTTCATTTGGGCCAATAAGCAACTACCCAGCAACCACCCAGAACACCCTGGCAACTGCATAGCATTGTGCTAAAAACAGTTAAAACAACTTAGCAGCATAGCAACAACCTGACAACTACCTAAACACCCTAGCAACTACAGAGCAATGTGCTACAAACACAGAAAACAACTTAGCAACAGCATAGTAACAACCTGGCAACCACATACCGTAGCAGTGTACTAAAACACACAAGAGATCACCTTGACAACTGCATAGCATGCCTCAAAAACCATCCAGAACACACTAGTAACCACATACTGTAGCATCAATGTGCTAAAAAGCAAAGAGAACACTTTAGCAACCATCCAGAACACCCTAGTTTATAAAATAAATATTGTTAGACATTTTTATGAGCACTGGTAACTATTCATAAACATCGCACCTTGGTTAAATGTAAAAGGTAATGCGTCTGAGTGACTTTTATATGAACAGGTTTCCTGGAAAGGCAGGAGACTGATAACATATAACTTCATTACTTCACAGCTTTCATAATGTTTAAGCCTATACTTATAAACCTATACACATTAATTCGTAAAAATAAAAAACTCGCATGAGCAGTTTCTTGTCTTCCCCAGTGGAGACAGACAGCACAACACACATTATCTGGCACGTGCTTCACTTGTGATTTTGATTCAGATTTGTGATCAATCATTTGTGAACTAATCATTCAGAACACTTTTTGAATCTTTTTGATCAGTTCAAAGGAATCAAATGTAAAAGATTCGACTCAAATTATTATTTCATGAATCACACAAAACTATCGCCGATCTGCATGCATTTTTGCACGTACAGCTTGTTATTTTTTGCGGTGTTCAGTCGCAAAAGTAACGAAAGGGTATGGAGAAATATATCAGTGTATTAAAAGTATTAATTTTCTCTTCAAAATATAGTGAAGGAAAAGTCCAAAGAAATATTTATACTCAAGTAAAGTACAAATATTGAAAAACTGTACTTAAGTACAGTAACGAAGTATAGTACTTCGTTACTATACACCTCTGTTTTTGGCATTACAAGTCATCTGTTGTTTTCCAGCTGATGACAGCTATCTGACACACACACACACAAATTTTTTACTATAGAAAGTTTGAAATTGCAAAATGTTTACTCTGATTCTTGTTTTATACTCTAATTGAATTTTCAGAATTTTGCAGTTAATTTCTGTTTCTTGATGTTCATGTTCTTGACATTATTATGCATTTACTTTGAGATAATACATTTTTACGTTTGAAATAATTTATTGGTAGAAAAATGCTTATTCTGTGTCTTCTCTTTGTAACACCATGGTCAGGTTTGATTGCAAGCATAATGACATCAACTGCAAATACTGACACTTCAAATCAATTTTAAAATGCTAAATTTTGACAGTTAATAGTTTAATAATGTCTAAATATCTATCCAAATGCATATCTTGTGATAAAATATACATTTAGTTTACAACAAGCCATCAGACTACACAGTAGGTGGCTACACACATCTACTGGCTGTTACTGGCATGACATGGTTTTTAAGTCATTATTTGTATATGCAAATTAATGGTACAATTTAGAAATGTACATGTTAATAAGATCAAAACAGTATAACATCCCATAAGAAATGCATAATTTTATTGTTCTTACTTCAGGGAAGAAGAAATCGTATCATTATCATCATCATCAAAAAGGGTTCCACATCTAACCCTTCCGGACAAAAACGGCCGTGAATACCAAAGGGAGGTGCCATTTTTCAGTACCATAGGAGGGTTAAGTTGACTCTGCAGTGCATATAAAACTGGAATAGGAGTAAGTATTTTAACATCCAAAAAAATACACACTTTACCTTTAATAAAACTACAATATTAACATATTAAAGCATTTATCTTCTAATGAGAGCAAGTCTCAATAAAAAACTGCCTTTAAGTCAAACATAAAAATAAAAAAAATGTCTCCCCCTTTCCTGTGGATATGTTCACACTAGAGCTGACTTAGTGACATAAAACAGACAGGGTAATAAAATAACCCTCTGTCTCCCTAACTAGCCAAGTAAGCTAAATTATATCTTTAAATGTGCTGTGTTCCTAGATACACACCATCTAATTATATCCCATTTATGTAAACAATGTTATAGTGAACCTATCAAAGCAGCAGTGTCTGAGACGTATCATTAGGAAGCAGAATGTGAAAGTGGATATCAGCTCTGGCGTCCACAGGGACGTGCACACAGCGAGGGTCTGCCCAGCAGAGGAAGCAACAGGAAACCTTGCCAAGATCAAGTGTGCTCCAGCTCCAACACCAATTTCATGCTTGGGAAGGGACATACACGGCAAATGGCAGAGATGAAAGGAAGCCCATTACTTAAAAGATCCTGTCCTGCAATAATGGCATAAACACAATTGGACAAACCTATGGAGAATGCAGGGGACCCATAGGAGAGAAAAAAGAAAAAAAATGAACGAGAACCGCCAATCCGTGCCCCTGATTTTGCAATCCGTAGTCTCAGTTTATAAACCATACTCACAGATTTGTAATCGTGTACACACGATTCATAAACCATGCCCATGATTTCACAATCAGTACCCACAGATTTGTATCCCCTCCCTCATTTTAGAAATCTGTGCCAAATTTATGTGGTCAACAAATCTTATTGTATATTGTTTTATTGTGGATGAATATTAATCATATAGTTTAATACTGCAGGTTGTCTTAAACCTACACGCTTAAACTACTTGATTAAAGGGTCCAATTCTTCACCGTTAGGTGCGGATATAGCATAGACAACGATCTAATAAGGATCACACGCTTTATAATCTTGCCCATCCTTTTATTTGCCATAGTCTCCCTTCAGGGTTTCACAATTAAAATACAGGACAATAAGCGTCCAGTCCAGGACGTCTTTATTTCTGCAAACTACGGGACTTCCTGGCTAATATGGGGCAGTTGGCAACCCTATGAGCCCCACACCTTTTAGCCATACAAAGGTGTAATAGTCAACATCTTTAAAATATATAGCTGTTATCCTGCCTGAACTTGCCTTTCTACTGTACGTAACCCTGATATTTCTATAGTCAGGAATACACATGTAATATTAATTTTAAAAAACATTTGCCCAACAATGAATTGGAATCAAAACTAATGGAAATCGAATTAAGACCTTGTGAATCTGAATCAAATCAAATCAGGAAATCTGTATCAACAACCAGCCCAAGTGAATTTTTCTATTATAGGCAACAGACTAACACAAACCATATAAAGTCAAGCAACAGATAATTAAACATAGCAATCTGCCAAATGCTAGACATTAACTTAATTTTCACACAGGGTGAATCAAACCTGAGATCTACACCTTCAGTCTGAGCTTGTATGCAAACTATCCTCAAGATAATGAAAACATCATAAATTTTGCAGAGCCAGACAACCGACACAGTCTCCAGTGAAAGTGACACTCCAGACAGCACATGCAAGAGATATCCATGCAGGCGAGTAAAAGCGATGGGACGGAAATCTTTTGACATGCAGGGGTGAGAGGAATACAGCCAGAGAGAGATGGGGGCCAATAGGGTCATTCTCTCAGTCAGCCAGTCGCATTGGCTGCACTGTCATTCTACATCATCCCGGTCCCTACCGACAACAAAAACACAGCCACAGACCTGTAAGCAGTTAAGCTTCATCCTGTCCATTCATCTACAAATATAGCAGGAACATGGAACACACACACACACAAAAAAAACAAAAAAAAACAGGCAAAGGCATATAGGGGAGGACGGCTATTTATAGCAGAGGAAATATGCTCTCTGAGGGGAGAGTTACAAACAGAGACGCAGGGTTCGATCTGACATCCTGGTGCACAGCTGTGTCAACTTAACTGCGAATCCATACGGCAGCACCCTCGATGACACTGTTAAAGGAATATTCTGGGTTCAGTACAAGTTAAGCTCAATCGACAGCATTTGTGGCATCATGTTGATTACCAAAAAAAAAACTCATTTCGACATGTCCCTCCATTTCTTTAAAAAAAAAAAAAAAAAAAAAAAAAAAAAGGGGGCCTGGGTAGCTCAGTGGTAAAATACGCTGGCTACCACCCCTGGAGTTCGCTAGTTTGCTAGTTCGAATCCCAGGGCGTGCTGAGTGACTCCAGCCAGGTCTCCTAAGCAACCAAATTGGCTCGGTTGCTAGGGAGGGTAGAGTTACATGGGGTAACCTCCTCGTGGTCGCTATAATGTGGTTTGTTCTCGGTGGGGCGTGTGGTGAATTGAGCGTGGTTGCCGCGGTGGATGGCATGAAGCCTCCACACGCGCTATGTCTCCGTGGCAATGCGCTCAACAAGCCACATGATAAGATGCACGGGTTGACTGTCGCAGAGGCAACTGGGATTCATCCACCGCCACCCGGACTGAGGCGAATCACTACGCCACCACGAGGACTTAGAGCGCACTGGGAATTGGGCATTCCAAATTGGGAGAAAAAGGGGAAGAATCCAAAAAAAAAAAAAAAAAAAAAGCAAAAATGGAGGTTACAGTGAGGCACTGAAGTGAATGCAGCCAATTTTTGGAGGATTTAAAGGCAGAAATGTGAAGCTTGTAATTGCATAAAAGCACTTACATTAATTCTTCTGTTAAAACTCATATTTATATTTACTCAAATGTATACATTATTTATATTTATAGTTATTTACATTTTCATTTTAACACTTCGTCCTAACCAGTCGCGACACGATAAGATTCCAGCTTTCTGCCTGTCCACACCAGGCACGACGCGACACCGATATTCATACACTAAAATGAGAATTATTGTCAATGAAATGTAGAAATAAGAGCGATCACAGACGGAACAGTGTGTTTATTGAACGCAACTCATTTTCTCACTGAAGCTCCGTTAAACTTTCTACGGCAAGCCCCGAGGGGATAAATACACAATCACACACATACACAGGGTAAAGTTACTTTATGAATAGCATCCTTATTCCGTCTGTTAGGATTGTTTATGTTCACGCGGTACTCCTGTTGTTATTTCCATGTAACAGGGAAGCGGAAAGAAAGTTAGAATGAGCCGGGATGTCTCCCCACTACATTCTTAACCTCTGTGTGTGTGTGTGTCTGTGTGTGTGTGTGTGTGTGTGTGGGCAGGTTTAAGTGGTTTACAAGGACTTTTTTTTTAGGTTACAAACTGGTAATTACAAGGGTATTATACTATAATGTGGTTTATGAGGACATTTCTAGTGTCCCCATAATTCAAATCACTTAAAAAACATGCTAAATGATGTTTTATTGAAAATGTAAAAATGCAGATAGTTTTTGTGAGGTTTAGGGGTAGGGTTAGGGGATAGAATCTATAGTTCATACAGTATAAAAATCATTATGTCTATGGAGAGTCCTCATAATGATAGCTGCACCAACATGTGTGTGTGTGTGTGTGTGTGTGTGTGTGTGTGCGTGGGTTGGTGGGTGTGACAGAGCTCTGGCTAAAGAGAAGGAGACCTCAAGCACAACATTCGGTAGGTGTGTGACACCCTCTGACAAAAATTTAAGTTTTTCTGAACCGGCTAGTGAGATGCCAGCTTTAATATGCTGCAGTAAGAATCATTTTAGACTTATTTGTTGACTGCGCTGCCTGGCACAACGTAGCAGAAATAGAAACCATTCCAAAAATAGAAAGCCCTATCACTGTCGCACTTCTCAGCTGGTTAGGACAAATACTCTGATTAACATGGAAAAGATACCTTTTATTGCGTGTCGCGGCATTGCGTGCCATCTGGTTAGGACACGGTGTTACAGTTATTTTAGGGTTTTAGGGATTGTTGACATTACATCATCATGGCAACGAAGTTGAAAAACTGGCTATAACTTTACATAGAAAAGGTTTGTAAGTGATTTTATCATACTAAAATCATGTTAACACACATATTGTTTATGTCTTGTGGCTAAACTTTTGAAACAGAGAGTATTTTAACGTTCAAAAATTGGCCCCATTCACTTCCATTCTAAGTGCCTCACTGTAACCCTGATTTTTGTTTTTTTAAAAACAAAGAAGGGCAAGTCAAAATTAATTTATATGGTAATCAACATTATGCCACAAATGCTGTCGATTCAGCTTAACTTGTTCTGAACCAGAATATTTCTTTAAAACAGCCCCTACTCGACAACAAACACTAAACTCACTCTGCCGTTTACTAAATCTACCCCTGCACTCTTTCTCATTGTGATATTTAATGTAATACAAAAAGAAGCAGTTGGGCGGTAAATAATGATCTGAAACACTGTAGAGAGTAAACATACAGTACAGTAACAGAAAACTGGCTGCTGATACAGGTATTCTTGAAAGTCTAGTATGTTTCCACAAAGTAACTCCACACTCCCAGATTTTTTTGAGAATTCAGTTGTTTAAAAGTGGCGTGTGAACTTTCTGCGCCACTAGTGTCACCAAATGTGATTGCAAAAAAACAGCTTTCCTGACACTCCCCTATCTACCATTAGTCAATCCAACACATAGTCCCACCTCCAAACAAACATCATTGGTTGAACTATTTTTGCTAAATTCCTCAAACAAACAGAGCAACTTCAAGTGTGCGTCTGTTAAAAAGCAAACATGTATTTGGCAAAAACAGCAATAGTTTCTTGTTTTAAGCATAAATATAACCAAATTGAGCTAAGTTTAAGCTTAAAACAAAAGAAATTCAAAATCCCAATGGGGTAAGACTGATCTCACAGTGAAATCGGAAACAGTATGTTGACTTTTCAATGCAAAGCACTGCCCCCAGAGGCCAAAGCGGTAAGTGTTGTTGGGGCATATGTCACATGTGAGCTCCATTTTCCCGATGTAATGTCCACAGATGGGCACCAAAAGCAAGTTGTGAAGCGAGTTGTTTTCAGCTGTACAGACTGTAATACAGTGGAGGAGGAAAGCATATTTCATACATAAGTATTCACAGCCTTTGCTCAATACTTTGATGAAGCACCTTTGGCACCAATTACAGCCTCAAGTCTTTTTGAGTGTGATGCTACAAGCTTGGCACACCTATTTTTTGGGCAGTTTCTCCCATTCTTCTTTGCAGGACCTCTCAAGCTCCATCAGGTTGGATGGGGAGCGTCAGTGCACAGCCATTTTCAGATCTCGCCAGAGATGTTCAATCGGGTTCAAGTCTGGGCTCTGGCTGGGCCACTCAAGGACATTTACAGAGTTGTCCCGGAGCCACTCCTTTGTTATTTTGGCTGTGTGCTTAGGGTCGTTGTCCTGTTGGAAGATGAACCTTCGCCCCAGTCTGAGGTCCAGAGCGCTCTGGAGCAGGTTTTCATCAAGGATGTCTCTGTATATTGCTGCATTCATCTTTCCCTCGATCCTGACTAGTCTCCCAGTTCCTGCCGCTGAAAAACATCCCCACAGCATGAAGCTGCCAACACCATGCTTCACTGTAGGGATGGTATTGGCCAGGTGATGAGTTGTGCCTGGTTTCCTCCAGACATGACGCTTGCCGTTCAGGCCAAAGAGTTCAATCTTTGTTTCATCAGACCAGAGAATTTTGTTTCTCATGGTCTGAGAGTCCTCCAGGCGGGCTGTCATGTGCCTTATACTGAGGAGTGGCTTCCGTCTGGCCACTCTACCATACAGGCCTGATTGGTGGAGTGCTGCAGAGATGGTTGTTCTTCTGGAAGGTTCTCCTCTCTCCACAGAGAAATGCTGGAGTACTGTCAGAGTGACCATCGGGTTCTTGGTCACCTTGCTGACTAAACCCCTTCTCCCCCGATCGCTCAGTTTGGCCAGGCGGCCAGCTCTAGGAAGAGTCCTGGTGGTTCCAAACTTCTTCCATTTACGGATGATGGAGGCCACTGTGCTCATTGGGACCTTCAATGCTGCAGAAATTTTTATGTACCCTTCCCCAGATCTGTGCCTCGATACAATCCTGTCTCAGAGATCTACAGACAATTCCTTGGACTTCATGGCTTGGTTTGTGCTCTGACATGCACTGTTAACTGTGGGACCTTATATAGACAGGTGTGTGCCTTTCCAAATCATGTCCAATCAACTGAATTTATCACAGGTGGACTCCAATCAAGTTGTAGAAACATCTCAAGGATGATCAGTGGAAACAGGATGCACCTGAGCTCAATTTTGTGTGTCATGGCAAAGGCTGTGAATATTTATGTACATGTGATGTTTTTTGTTTTTTATTTTTAATAAATTTGCAAAGATTTCAAACTAACTTCTTTCACATTGTAATTATGGGGTATTGTTTGTAGAATTTTGAGGAAAATAATGAATTTAATCCATTTTGGAATAAGGCTGTAACATAACAAAATGTGGAAAAAGTGAAGCGCTGTGAATACTTTCCAGATGCACTGTATATTCACGGGAGTTTGGCGCAAGCCTCTGCTGACGGAGCACGCATCAGAGCACATGAGAAGCATTCACTCGCTCTTCCGGACAGGTGCTGCTCTGGGGTGCTTTTCCCAAAAGCATAGTTAACAAACTATGGTCGTAAGTTCCATCATTACAACATAGTTCAATGATTTGGTTTTCCGTAGTTCCAACGAACATTCGCAAACAGCATCGCAAAGTTGTGTGGTTGGAACTACAGCTCTTTACCTGTGGTTAACGTCTGCGGTGAGGAGTTCAACTGAATGACACACAAAAGCGCTGTTAATGCCATTTACATATTCACTTTAAATTCCATTAAAATGTGATTGGAATAAGAAGTGCACAATAATCATGGTTATCTCAAATAACCGCGGTTAGATCAAATAACTGCGATCAGACAATTATTTAGTAATCATGGCAGGCTTAGTCGGGGTTTCTGTTAAGCTCTCACACTCATCATTTCCCCAAGATGCAAGACTGACTGCATCTGAGGGTAAAAAACTGGAATAGCAGAAGGACTTTTCATATGATTATATGGACTATTTCATAGTCGAGCCACTAAACATGCATGAATGTGGCAGCTAAACTTGCATCTTAAGACTTACTTCAGCTAATGTCTTTTAGATTAATATGGAGTCCACACTAATGATTTTTACATCAAATTGATGTTAGGAGTGAGTTACCTAATCCAATCTCACCACCACATCACTCATGAGTCACTTTGGTAAGACAGTGCCAGCCAAAAATACAAATATAAATGTAATGTAAAAAGTCTCTCTCACTCAGAAAACCCAAAGCTACATTCTATTCTATTCTATTCTACTCTACAGGGCCTTAGTATTTAAGATCTATTCTGATGCTAGACTGGAGTGGGCAATTTGTTCTACACAGTATGTGTGGAATTCAGCCCCAACCCCTTTACTTACTGTTGCTAACTCTGTCAAGCTTGCCTGTTAGTGCTTGTTCTGCCGCTGGCAAACATTTGGAGAAGAAAATTATCTCAGGCACTACAACCCTCTACAAACGTGTTGGAGAAAGAAACGACATTAGCTAGTAAAATTTTCTTTTTACTCGCCAGATTTTTTACGACATGTAAGCTTAATGCAACTGAAAACTGAAAAAGATATTAAGCAAACTGAGAAGGAGGCATCTTCACATATATATACATTAGTATTCATTCATATGACTTCAAACAATATGGTATGCGAGATCGCACATTTTATTTCATATTTCACTTTTATAATCAACAATCATATTTTAGCTTTTTATAAAAGTAAAAATGTCACTTTCTATCAATTTATTTGATATCATGAAATTACATTTATATTAATGATGCAGGCTGTTGTCAATTTGAAATTTCATCCACAATTTTAACCAAAAATTTAAATTCACTTGGGACCATCATCAGCATAACAATAATTTAATAATTGTATTACAGAAATAATCATTTAAGTGCTACCATATTAAAAGTACCATGTAAAAACATTAGGTTTTAGAATTTGTCAAATATTAACAGTTTGTTGAAGTTAAAATATGTCATAATGTATGACTGTTCGTTTAAATTTTTATGTTTACACATTTATTACACTTACTACATGACTAAATTTTATTACATGTTTGTTTACATGCACTTGTACAATTTACATTGAGTTTACATTGATATGTATAACAAGCACTAAATTGCTTCTGTTTCTTTAAGAGAACTGGCAGCTCCGCAAGCAAATGTTTGCGGTTGAATGAGTGCAACGCACATTAACGAGAGAAAAGTTGCATTAAATTGCATTAGCTGCATTAGAATTAATGTTTTACTTTTTGATCACCAACTGACTGTAAATAACAGAAAAGATATTAAAAGAGACATGAAATGAAAATGGAGTGTGTGGATCTCATCTTTGGAAACAAAATACACGGAATGAGTCAAAGCAAACTTTTACTTACTTTTTGCATAATGTGTATCAACGTACGTGTACAAATATTTATTGTATAAGTTCTTGAATTCAAATCTACAACTGTGCAAGCTCTCGAGTTTTGCAACACTTCTACCTTCTAACCGACTTCTAACAGGCATGTACACTGGTCTGACTGTAGCCATGCTGTAAAATGGAGAAAGTTGTGAAAACTTCTAACTTTATTAAACGTACAAAATTGTGGAAAAGTATAACCTATTTCAGAGTTGATGTCATTAAATACAATGTAAATGTAATTATGGCAAATGACGATTTAACTAAAGTGATGGTGACAAAAGATACGACACCTCAGGACCCACTGCAGCCAAATAAGGTAAATTTCCTTCAGAGTGCACAATCATAAAACACAGCAGATTTTACTAGCCATTGGCTAATAACAGACACACTGTATTTTAGTTACATAGCGCACAATTTGGTTGCATATGCGAGCGATTTACAATGTAGAGGGCTGAGCTATAAAATAATATCTGGATTAACTATGCATTTATGAAATATTAAATCTAGTTTCCAAATAGGTCTCCAGTATTGTGAATTTGAATAGAAAAATTTAGAGGTTTGCTTCAGAATCAAAATAAAAGTTTGTATATTGTCATATATCGTTATGAACCAAAATTTTGAGTGTAGACATTACATTTTGCTTGTATTTTCCACCCCTATATAGGACTTTCTCAAAAACATTTCCAGAGCAATTTTTGAGCCATCTTACCATAAATAAACTAATCAATACTCTAACTACACTATACAATGCCATTTACCATTACACTATCCTAGGCAATACTATACTATACTGTACCATATTGTGCTAAACTACACTGTACTACACTATTAGACATGGGCAGACTGGGAAGAGAAATCAGCCCAAAAGTTGTTGAGCATGTGGGGAATGGGAGGGGGGGGTGTCTCTCTACAGCCAGTCGCAGCCCGTTCGGCATAAAGCGGCAGCCCGTTTCAGCTTATCGCCACCCGTTCGGCCCCATTTTGTGGCCGGCCCAGCGGGAAAATCCCGATTCTCCCTATGGCCAGTCCGCCCCTGCTATTAGACCTTAAAGGAATAGTTCACCCGAAAATGATCATTTTCTCATCATGCATCTCAAACTTGTATGACTTTCTTTTCTTCTGCAGAACACAAACAAAGATATTTTTATGGATATATGATGTGAATATATCCATACAATGCAATTCAATGGGGTCCAACACTTACAAGCTCCAAAAAGCATCATAAAAGTAATCCATACAACTCAAGTGGTTTAATCCATGTCTTCTGAAGCAATACAACTGGTTCTGGGTAAGAAACAGACAAAAATGTAACACGTGTACTGTGTTCTACGTGTGTATCAAGCACAAGTAATCGAGCTTCAAATCATGATCGTGCCAAGGAGACTGCAGATGTCAAGATTTATAGTGGAAAATGAGTTACATTTTGTTCTTTTTCTAAAAAAAAAAGCAATCTTATCACTTCAGAAGATATGGATTAAACCACTGGAGTCATATGGATTACCTTTATGCTGCCTTTATGTCCTTTTGGGAGCTTGAAAGTTTTGTAGATATTATGTAGATATAAATGCATCATACTGTACATCTAGGAAAAAATCTTTGTTTGTGTTCTGCAGAAGAAAAAAGTCATACGAGTTTGAGACGGCATGAGGGTGAGTAAATGATGAGAGAATTACCATTTTTATGTGAACTATCCCTTTAACATTACTGACTGAGGAAAGGACAATTTGACCAGGCTGAATGTCAGTAGGTTCTATGTTAATGAAAGACTTTTTCAAAGATGTATTAAGAACATTGTTGGGTTGTCTTATGAAAGGTTTCATGCTCTACTTGAATGCTCCTTTTTGTTTGTCTTTTTAGCCACTATAGTTCCTTTTCTTGTCTTCAGTTCCCTTCCTGTTGCCAAGTGGGATACGAAGTGGTCTATTAATAGAATTTTTCTTCATGAAACTCTAAGAAGGAGAACTGCTCAGTGCCAGACACAAATGACTAACCCCACTGAGGTATACTGTACACCCACACCTCTCTCAACACACACACACACACACACACACACAGTTATATGCTCTTATGCCAGACACCAGTAAGCAACTCAACCATGACTCACTGTAACCATACACCACACCATGACACACACAAACACACAGTACACACACTAGAGGCTGATACAATAATTGCTGCTTCTCTTCTGAGAAAACAAGAGCAAAGTTTGTTGAGAAAGTGAGCATTCTAACAGACGGACGTCCTGTCAGTGAGGATATCAAGCCCCAGTGCATTGTACCAGTATCTCACACACACACACACACACACAAATTGGTGAAAGTACAGTAAGGAATCCCTATACCCTTTATGCAACCTCTCTGAATATGTAAGATCTGTGAGATTATACCAATATGGCAATAATTAAATTATTGAAAGTGCGTTTAATATGGTATAATACAGTGATTTCCAACTGGTGTGTCGCAGGTCTGTTCTGATACGGTAATAAACAATGCTAAACGCAAATAATAAAATAAAATAAAAAACATTAATAATCAAAAAAATTGTGTACAATATTTTGTGATTGTTCCATCATTGTTGTGCCTATGCATTTCATGATCAGATCCTTAATGAATGCCATTTTGTTCTCTTTACAGACTCTGAAGGTCAGTCTGAGTCGGTGTTGGAAGAGAAGTACTTCACCTCTCCTGTGTTGACCATGTAAAAAGATGCTTTCAGCAACATGCGTTCCTTTTAGAGGGCTCAAAATGAACTGAGTTACCCCTCCAAACACCTACAATAATACAGTGCCACAAACACACTTACTCTTACATTGATCATAGTGTGTATTCTCTTTCTCCCGATCGGTGCAGAATAACTCTCATGGCCTATATCATGATGACTGCTGTAGCTTATTTTCTCAAGGCTGGGAGAGAAAACTGTGCAAATCACTAAATGAGGCAGAAATGGAAACACACAACTCGTGGCATGACAGGATAATTGCAGGCCCTGCTTTCTCTGCCTGTGACTTTATTGAATATACATTTAGAAAGAATGCAGAAATGTACTAGTAACCAGCGGAAACACATGCATATGATGCTAAACAACACCATTGGTCCTCAAACTGCATATGCACATTTGATCAACATTAAATAGCCTGAAAATGCATATTTTTATGAATTTCACCACCTTACAGGTTAACTGTAAGGAAGGCAATTGTAATTAATAGTTATTTAACGATTCTAATCTGGAAACAAGTCATATTCTGCTTAATGATTCTGGTAAACAACTTTTTAAACATTCTTCAAGTACTTATATCATACTACTTTTATTTATTTACCTTATATAATATGTGAGCCTTTTTGACCAGTTGTTTTAGTAAAATTACGTGGAAACCTGACAAATTCAATGTTTTTACAGGAATAAGCTACAGTACTGTTGAAACACTTTGGAAAAGATGTACGATGCCTAGTGCAACATTTGCCAGAAGCAGTGCGCTGTCATAAAAAAACAAGTGCTCTTCAAATAATCGTTACTCTATATTTCTGGACCATTTTTATTGTTACCACAGTACAAAGTCGTTTTTTATTCCACAATTACAGTTGTAGCCACAGTGTGACTGAATAGTTTATATGAACAGTGTCAGGATCGTAAATGTACTTTTATAAAGTTCCGACTCTAAATGCTTCAAAGCTGCAACATTGCTTGGCACCGAAAACAGAACAGTTAGGCTAATGAACAATATTACTTGGTATAAGTACTGCTAATTCCAATTATTAATAGTAATAGATTTATCTTTTTAGTATAACTATTCATTAAACATTTGTGTTTGTCATCACATTGTTGTTGCCGGTGTTGAAATAAGCTCCTCAAGGCATGCATCACAATGATTTTACCACAGTTAAAATCTTCACATTCGTGTTGATATGATAGGTGTGGGTGAGAAATAGATGAATATTTAATTCCTTTTTTACTATCAATCTCCACCTTTAAACACTGACCAGCAGGTGGCGATATGCATGAAGAATGTGAATTGCCAAAAAAATAAAAGAAGAAGAATATGTAAGTGTAAGTGGAGATTTATGCTAAAAAAGGACTTAAATAGCCTTTTGATCTGTTTCTCACCCACACTTATCATATCGCTTCTGAAAACATGGGTTTAACCACTGGAGTCGTATGGATTACTTTTAAGCTGCCTTTATGTGATTTTTGGAGCTTCAAATTTCTGGCTTCACTTGCATTGTGAGGACCTACAAAGCTGAGATATTTTCCTAAAACTCTTAATTCGTGTTCTGCAGAAGAAAGAAAGTCATACATATCTGGGATGGCATGAGGATAGGTAAATGATGAGAACTTTCATTTTTGGGTGAACTATTCCTTTAAGATTTAATATCAGATTTGATATTCAGCATATTCACTTTTGAAAGTGGTGAATGTGTCAGGCTATGGCAATTGCGGTGAAATTAGGCCTTGGAAGTTTTTCAGAATTTTCCGACTAATTCGAATCTGCGTTTTGACACGATTTAAAAAAAAATAAATAATTCAAATCGAGATTTTGCAAAACATATTGCAAATGCTAAAGTTACATACATTGTAAATCCACCAAAGGCGGAATAAGGAAGAGAAAAATGTCTCAAAACACAGATGGACAAAGCAAGGACATTTTGCTTTACAGTAACCTAAAATATCTGATCATTTTATTCATGTTGGTGAAAACAGAAGATGTGGTTAAAGATCAGACAATCTAAGAATGGATAAATGAGAGCTCTTCCTTTGCCCATCTGAGAGCTTCAAAGCATTGGTTTATATGATGGGATCTGTCTGGTGACAGATGGTTTTGCTGTATTTAGAAGCCAGATGTATTTAAGTCACAAGTTTAGTGAAAATGATCACCAAGCATGTCTCCCAAACTAAATCTCAAAGTCACAGTTCTGTGGAACACAAACCACAATTTTTTTGGTGTCTTTACACAATTCTTTTCCATTCTGTGATCTGTTTTCCTCTAAAAAGGACAAAAAATGGCACAGGAAGCATGTACTATATTACAAGTCTTTTGAAATCATGCAAAGTGTGACTGAAAATGAAATCGCAATTCTCTGAACACCTTTCAAATCAAGTATGGCACCAGGTTTAACATCAATGAAGTTGGTTGTTGACAACATCCTGATGTAATGTGTCAAAAGTCGCCATATTTTATTTGAAAGCTACAGCAGAGGGCAAGATTATCAGTGAAAAACAATTTAAAATTCAGTCTGTTCCTCGCACAAAGCTATTGTGTGGCCTCAGAAGACTTGAACAATAAAGCACAAGTAGGATGTATTAAATTTATGGTGCTTATTTGGTATACTTTTTTTAAGGAGTTTTGGTAACTATAAACTAGTTTTTTTGTCATGAATCAACAGAGAAGAACAGAGGCTCAGGACCCAAAACCAGAGTTGAAAAAAACAAGGGAATTTATTAACACAAAAATAAAAGGAAAAAAAAAACTCAAAATACCCCGTAGGGGAAAAAACACTAAGTCCAGGGCAGAGCTAACTGATACGGGACTGGGGCAGACGAAACAGGGACCAGAACTGACCGGACCGAGAACAGGAACAGGGATGAAACAGGACCGATTAAACACCACCAACATACAGACAAGACCAACTGGAAAACAAGCACACAATACTGGAAACAAGATGAACTGGCACTGGACAGCAAACATGAGGAGACTAAAATAGGGACAGAAATCAACAGGTTAACAAAACAGGTGTAGGGCTTTACTGGTTGTTTAGATCAGTGTTACTATCAGAAATAATTAATAATTATTTCTTTAGTTATTAATTAATATTTAAATTAATTAATTGAATCTAACTCATTAAAACCTCATATGGGACTCCAGTAAATGTAGTGCACTACGTTTAGGAGCGGGTTTGATGTTAACAATTAATGATTATCTTGGATAATTGTTGGTTTAAAGGATTAAAAAAGCTAACACTGATTCAAATCAATGTTCTATTGATTTTAATAATTGATAATTATCTTTGATAATTATTAATTATTGCTAATAACCAAACCTGCTCCTAAACATAGCACACTACATTTACTGGAGCCCCATATGAGGTTTTAATGAGTTAGATTCAATTAATTAATTTAAATATTAATTAATAACTAAAGAAATAATTATTAATTATTTCTGATAGTAACACTGATCTAAACAACCAGTAAAGCCCTACACAGGGCAGGTGTGACTAATAAACAAATAATGGGCAAACAAGGAGGCGGGGTATGACGTAAGAGTCACGTGGCGATACAGAAACAAAACAAAGCCATGTGCTCTCACAAAACAACAAAACACCCGAATGGTATGAGCGCACATTGCCAAGACAATGAGGCAGTATATGCCCATGTCAACCGACAAACAAAATGAGAGAATGCGTAGCAACACCAAACAAAGCGATGCCATGCATTCTCACACTAAAAGAATCTGAGCGTACATCACGAAGCAAACACCATGTGATGCACGCAACAGGCAACAAAAACAAGACAGGACACCTGTGCGAGAGTTCGGCCACACACACACCCAACACCTTAGACCGAAGTGACTGAAGTGACCAAACCTCAGCACAACATGAAGACAGCTCGTGACCAGGGCGCGCAACGCAACACGAGCCCGACGTGAGGCGCACCCGTGTTCGCAAAAGATAGACAAACTATTGACGCTGCCAAAATGACATAAGCACGATGCACCCATGTCAATAACAGACAGACATGGAGCACGAGTGTCCGGATCCCGACACAGACCGAAACCGAACCAGATAGGAAGTAAGGATCCAGACACTGTGCTCCCGACATGAAACAAGACAGACCGAAGAGCGCACGGCAGGGAATACAACCAAAACTGTACGCTCATACAAAGACAGACAACAAACACAAGACAGACATGGGACGATAATGTTTTGAACCATGACAGTTTTTTATGGGAAAGAACCATGTGAAGGTGTGTTCTCATACTGTATTGGTGTAAATGTATTTTTTTTATTTTTTTTATGTGGACGACCCATTTAAATTTATTTATGAATTTAAATAAAAATTCATATGAAGGTTGATTTCCTCGCAGTGATTTGATCACGGTAACGGTCGGATAGTTGAAAGGTTTGATCCAGATCAAATTAACCATGGTTTTACTAGAGTAATATTGTAGAAACCAAGTTCTCTTTCATTATCTCGTGTTCAACATCAACCAGTGGGTGGTACACTCATACCTGACCTCTGCAGTAGCATCCAATTGCACCAAGCCTGGCTTGACAGACAGGAGCGCGTGTCCAATGCCACTGTAAGGCCCTGACCTTACCTGAGGGCAAAAAGGACCTGTACGCGCTACTTTTCCTCACTGCCTGATCATAATTTTAAATCAATTTCAGTGGTTTTCAAAGGCATGGCTCAGTCTAAACCCACGACATCTACGAACTCCGGGAACCAGCAGTCGCGGGCATGCCCAGCTGCCTGCAGAGCCCTTATTGCAGCGAGGGATACCCATCCCTTCTGTGTTATGTTAATTGGGTTGAAACACACAGAGGAAGCTCTTTCTCTGCCTGAGAACTATAGCCATTGCTTTGCCTTGCCCAGGAAGCTCCTGTGCCGTATGCTCAAGGTAGCTGCTACCCAGAGCAGCGAACTTGAGCATGATGTCTTAGACGGGGGAAATAGCCACGACGTTGCAACTCTGGGGGCCTCCCAGAATCTGCCTGCACTCAGTTGGGCCAACCAATTCAACTTGTGTCTACTAGGGAACACTACCCTTCCCTGTGTTTCCTTGTTTGAGTATGAGCTGCCCGGCTCTGGGCAGATGATGGTGCTGTGCTTGAAGGCTCGGATGACGAGGAGGCCGTTCCGATGGCCCAGGCTCCACCAGTCAGCAGTTCGGCTATGTTACTGCATGCTATTCTCCTTGAAGTCTGTGAGCGAGCGGCCGCACGGCTCAACATTGAATGGCCGGCTTTTCAAATTGTTGCCGATCAGGAGAGGGATGTCTATGATGGTAAAATGTTGGGGCAACCGCCCGGCATGAGGAAACAGCTCTTGCCCGTCCTCCCTGCATGTGCAAAGCACATGAAACACTACTGGTGAAATGCGCTCGACCTTAAGCATGGTCTTGCTGGCTTTGAGGTAAAAGACATGGCTGCTCACAGTATTGGTGACCATCCTACTATCAAACTTTTAATAGCCAGACATCTTAACCCCTCACAGGGAGGCTTGCTTGCTCCCCCCTAGCCCACCCTCGCTATGGGCCGCTTTTCCACCTCCATTTTTCAGGTCAAATGAAAAATGTTTCAGAACATTTCGAGTTTCAGCCCTTGCCATCTGAGCTCTGAACATTTCCTTCCTTCTTTTAGCCTAGCAGGCTAAACTATGGGAGACATGGGCAAACACTTGGAGAAAGGCTCCCCTTCACCACACTGTGGAAGGAAATTGTGACCGTTAATGACCTTGTGCTGCGTAATGCCCATCAGGCTGTCCAAGCCTCCGGTCACTCTATGGCATTATCCGTCAAGGGTGAACGCGCGATGTGGCTAAATCTCTCTGGTCTGGCCGACAGCGAGTAGAGGCGCATTGCGGAAGCCCCAGTCAAACTGGGACAGGCTTTCTGGTCCGGCCTTCGTCCTCATGCGCTGCGATGATAAAAAGAATGAGGATGAGGCTTTTAAGTTGTGCCTTCCCAGATAATCTGCACCTTACCAATCACCTACTGTACGGGTCGCTCAGGCTCCAGCTACAGGGCGTACTTACCAATATGGCGGCAGACCCAAGCTTCACAACAAGCCACCTAGTCAACGTCTCCATCCTCAAATAGTGTGCATGTTGTGGGAGAGATTTGGTTGGGCATCCGTTGATCTCTTCACCTAGAGCAAAAACGGCCATTGTCCTATGTTCTTCTCGCTAAGTGACAAGGACGCTCCCCTCAGTGTAGACACACTAGCTCACTCATGGCCCAATGTGCTGCTCTATGCCTTTCCCCCACTCAGCCTGATTTTTCCCACTCTAGCCAGAGTGAGAGAGCAGAGCCTGACACTGATTCTCACAGCACCCAGATGGCCCAAAGCACCATGGTTGGTGGAGATAATTAATCTCCTTTATGTTTTACTCTTGTCTCAGGCGAACGGGGAAATATACCATCCTCACCCAGACAGGGTGGCACTCTGGGCTTTGCCAGGGCCTTGTCCACTAGGTCACTGTATGACTGTAAGTGGCAAGTTTTTGAGAAATGGTACAACACACTCATCTGGCGTCTAATCAGTGTTCAGCCGCTGATATACTATGCTTTCTACAGGATCTTTTAGAAAACGGAAAGTCCTTTTCTACCATTAAGGTTTACCTGGCGGCCATTTCTGCATCCCACATTGGCTTCAATCACGCAGCAGTGGGGCAGCACTCTCTCATTCGTAGATACATGAAGTGTGCTCGCCATGCTTTTCCAGTTACTTGAAAGTTTATTCCAGGCTGGGACCTCTCCATGGTGCTGCCTTTTGAGCCCTTGGAGAATATTTCTTTAAATTTGTTGTCTTACAAGTCATGCTCCTGGCACTGGCATCAGCCTTAGGGCCCGTTCCACGAGAGGCATGGCTGCATCCTGGGCCCTGTTTCAGGGAATATCACTGCAGGACATTTGTTCAGCTGCATGTTGGGCTTCTCTCCACATGTTTGTCAGGTACTACTGACTTGATGTTACCAGGGCCCCAGCAGCACATGAGGTTCTGTCTGTGAGCTCTTGTTAATGGGTTTTCCATAGCCCTTGCCCCATAACAATGTGTACATGATACCTTACAGGTTACACATCAAGGATAGTGCATGGACCTTCATCCCCGCTTTGCTGTGTTAATGAGTTGTTTGGCCTGCTTATAATATATAGGATGTGTCAGGCACCGCCTCTATGAGGAGACCATCCTTCTGGCTTACAGTGTCTCACTGTGAGTGCACAGTATAGGGCAATCATGGAGTTGTCCATATCTCCCATAGGTGGATCTCGAACATGAGATGATGAAAGAGAACGATAGGTTACCTATTCTGTAACCCAGTTCTCTGAAACATCGAGCGGAGATATCAACCAAGCTTTCCCCACTTGCTGCACCAGAAGAGAATATGCTCACTAAGGAAAAGTAGCACGCACAAGTCCTTTATGCCCTTTATGATGGTAAGGGTGGGGCCTTACAGCGGCACTGAACACGAGCTCCTGTCTGTCAAGCCAGATTTGGTGCAATCGGATGCTCCTGCAGAGGCCAGGTATGGGTGTCCCTACCATAGGTGGATCTCTCCACTTGATGTTTCAGAGAACTAGGGTTACAGAACAGGTAACCTATCGTTTTTTTTGGTGAAAGCCATAGTTTTAATGCAATTAACCATAGTGTTATTCCAGTAATATGTTGTTAATATAGTTACCATGTTTTAATTTTGTGGTTACTTGATTTTACTTCAAAATACCATGGTGATACTATGGTTACTGTAGTAAAACCAAGGTTCATTTTTGTAAGGTAAGGTTAGGGTTAGGTTAAGGGGTAGGGGTTGGTGTAGGGTGTCTGTCAAATAAACACAATAAACAAACAGCAGTGATGCCCCTTTACTGTATGTTAGTATTAAATTAGGTGTGTTAATAGCATCTTCCTCTATTTGCACTTAGTGCAAAGAAGATGCTTTTTGTTGCTATTTACACTTAATGTTAATAGCCTCTATTACTATTTGCACTTACTGCAAATAGCCTCTGCAAAACATAAAAGCATATGGGTTTGGAACAACATGAGGGTGAGTAAATAATTTTTTTTAGAGTTTTAGTTTTAGTTTTTTTTTCCATGTTAATAAGTATAGAATACACAAACCAAAACAAAACCCTGCAAATCTTTTCACTGCAAAACAAACATATCCAATATGTGTCTTTCCAGATAATATGACCAAGCCAAGAACTCATCAAAAACACTCAATTTGAGGCCATAAAGATTACTGAGGACCTCCGTGACTCTTCTGTAAGCAATGTGTGAATAGCACACCGAGTTATCATGAACACGCCGCTCCATTCTGTAAAGTTAAAAATACCACTTTCATAGAAACTTTGCAGCACAGCTTAAACTGGTCCAGCAATTACACCTTGTCAGTTGTTGGCACATAATTTTCTCATCTCTAACAACACAGAGTCATTGTGTACAGAGGAGGCAGAGCACAAGGTAACAATTACACTGGTCAGGACAGTCAGACGCAGGGAGAGGAAGTGGCTGACAGACAGTGAAAAGCTGCTATGCAGTCAGCAAGAGAGGGGGAGGAGGGGACATCATTAATACCCCTTTTCAAATCTGTCCAGACCCCCACACACACTGCCTGCCTTCTATAGAGACAGCTAATGACTGTGAATACCGCTCTGTTTCCTCCAAACAGTGTTTGGTGTTTCCATGTACCAACATGCATTCTGCCATCATTCTACAAGTAGTCCCTTTATGAGCATCTATTGAAAGATTGAATGCTGGGTATGATGGGCTGAGTGAGTAGGTAATTCAAAAAACAAACCAGTCAATCAATCACTGTTAAAAAAGGTAATTTGAGACAGGAAATACACAAAAAGAGCCAATTACAATGGAAATAACAATTATGACTTAATGAGGAAAACAACATGTCTGTCTTAGTCTCCTCCAAGAGTTATTGACTTCATGATGCTTTACTTACTGACGACTTGTGAAAAAAGTAAGGAATTATAAATGTATGTATGGAATGTCAATGACATACAAGCATTATTGTCCAATGTAGAATCTCCAACAGTGCGATAGTGTTTGGAGTCACAAGGCTTCAGAGAGGGTTTGCAGTCTCAACCAGAATTTAACTATCACCATTATTATAACTTAAATCTCTTGTATCATACTTAAAAACACTAAATGAGTGCATTACACCAATTATGCTTAATAAGCTGACAACATGAGTGGTCATATAAATGGCAAAGACTGCGTTCCTTCATTGGGGTAAGGTCATAAACGGCTTAAGCAAAAAACGATCAACACAGGTAAATTTTTACCCTTTACCGCAATTTTGCTCTGCATGTAAACATCTTCAGGAGCATTCTTACCAGCTTATCCAACATGCGCAACTGTTATGCGCATGACTGTTTACGTTTTGATGTCATGAATAAACAGTGAATAATCCAATGATTTCAAAGCTTATGTTGCCTTGTCTAGTTGTGCCGAAAATCCGCTTGAACACTCAAAAAAAAAACTATTAGGGATGCACCGATCTGATACCTGGTAGGTATACCTGGATAGGTATCGGCTCCGATACTGACGTTTTTAGACGGATGGGGTATCGGTCCGACGAGCCTGATCCAAATCTGATACTGTGTGTTAGTCATGTTCCTTACTGTGTCATGCTCCAAAAATTACATCAGAGAACCACAAAAGCACCATTTAAGTTGTCCATATGACTCGTGCATTTTATTCAAAGCCACTTGAAGACATTCAATAGCTTTATAAATGGCAAAAGGCTGCATTTAATAAGTAAATATACACAGGTAGTATTCATGCACAGCGCGTTAGTGAATGGCACTGCTCTGTTGACACACAAACATAACGCACAGGTTGGTGAGGCAGCCGCGAATATTTTCAGCCCTCAGAGCTCGCGGCTATTTTCCTATGTGAGCGCTACTCACAAACAACATATCAGATGTAGATGTTCACTTATAATATGTATTTAAAATGGCACCGGAGGAGCATTTTACCAGAATTTTAATGTGAAATTCTGGTAAAATTGAATTTGAATTTAAATTGAATTAAACTCCTGTGAAGTAGCCCACAAACAAACACTTCCATGACTTCCTGGAGTGTTAAGATTGTCAAAATAAAAGCACAAGGGTTGAAAGGTGCAGGACTGAAATGTATAACTGTTGTATTTTAAAATTCTAAAAGTCAATAATAAGCTATGCATTTATATTGAAATAATGTGTAGTTAGAGTTTTGTGTTTCTTTACATATTAAATAGTACCCCCAATTAGTTTCACACAATGAGGCAAAGATACTCAAATCTGATTATGCAAAAACAACAACACTGGTTTTGGCCGATACTGAGATTTTAAATATTGGATTGGAAGAGAAAAAGTGGTATTGGTGCATCCCTAATAACTATTTGGCTGGACTTGACTCAGTCATGGATAGTGGTTCCACATGTTTGAAATTAGTTTTCTTAAATTAAAATAACCATGGAATTTTAACTTAAATGTTCCAAGTAGAGGGAACCTAACTGAGTTAAGTTAACCCAACAAAATGTAACATGTCAAAATAACTTAAATAAAAGATATGCTAGCTAGTGACAGGAAATGTTAGCATGCTGAAAACATATTGGTGGGAAGCATTATTGAGTGCAACTTGGTCACTATGCTATGGTTAGCACAGCAAAAGGATTAAGCAATATGTAGTATAAACAAAATGTATTCAACATGATGGTAACCCCCAAAACTATAACATAACAGAAATTCTTCTAAATCTCAAAATAACAAAACATTAAACACTAAGTCTCCCTCTTTATATTCATCTTGCATAAAGACTTAATTTTAACATTTACTCTCCCTGTCGAGTCCCATGAATATCATGCTGAGAACTAGAAATTCTCTCCCACCTTCAGTAAACCAAATAAAAAATATTCATGTAGTCCCAACACAGACTGATTAAGTAAAGCTGACAACACTTTTAAGCTGAATCATCTAAGTTAATTTAAGTTCCTTTAGATACAATAATTTTTGAGTTATATGAATATGGGAGGATTGAGTAAAACTGACGAAGATACTGAAAGTTCTTTTTTTAGTGTACATCACTTGTCTGGATATACAGCATTACGGGTTATAACACTCTCCTATAACACTCTCTTTTAACACTTCTCCATCATTTGATCAAGTGGTTCTTTGCTGCTCTCCGGGATGCATCAAGATGTGTGAGTGTTCACACATAAGATACAGTCAAGGTGTCTGATGATTTCTTACTACCTACGAATGTGATTTGAGTGATGGGATCACAAATCTTTGATACCTGCATTTAGTGCTGTCCACTTGTGACTGGATCATCTCAGATGGATGTAAAGGGAGAGTTCACCCAAAAATAAAAATTCTGAATGGTGACTGAACATTCTGCCTAACATCTCCTTTTACGTTCCACCGAAGAAAAAAAGTCATATGGATTTGGAACAATATGAAGGTGAGAAAATGATGACAGAGTTTTCATTTTTGGGTGAACAGTCCCTTTAATGCCAGGGCCAGAAAGGGGAATGGCAAGGTAAAACAATAGAGGCAAATTTACACAGGACACAGTACATATGGCACTCCCTAAATGTGTGAAAAACACAGTAACAGTTGAAGAGAAAGTGGGTGTGGGATTCTCTGCAGTGTAAGTGCATGCTCCATGCCTATGGCAAATCCCATCCCACAGCTCCTCAATTGAATCAGTAGTGCTTCTCATTCATGCATTATAGAGCAGGACACTCAGGCCCACTGCAGCAGACCCTCCTAACTCAATCACACAACCTGTCAGATATCAGGACAGGGTTTTGCTGCTGATGCTATCGTGGATTTCCCGTCTATCTGTGCACCTGGATCTCCTGCTAAAGCACCACACCTAACATTGCTTCCATTCTGTTCTTTGTGAAAAAAAATAAAAATAATAATAAATAAAAATAAATAAATAGAGGTTTATAGATCTAACCTTTCTAATGTTTTCATAATGTTTTTGTTTGTTTCAAAAAGTTAAAATTAGTTGGTAACACTTTACACTTTAAGGTTCCATTTAGTTACCAACATTAGTTAACATGATCTAACAATGAACAATACTTATTAAGCATTTATTAATCTTAATGTTAATTTCAACATATACTAATACATATTTAAATCAAAAGTTGTATTAGTTAACATTAGTTAATGCACTATGAACTAGCATGCACTAACGATGAACAATTGTATTTTTATTAACTAAAAACAAAGATTAAAAAATTATGTAACAAATATATTGTTAATTGTTAGTTCATGATACCTAATGCATTTACTAATGTTAACAAATGGAACCTTATTGTAAAGTGTTACCAATTAGTATTTATGATTACATATGTTTAGTTTATTTTTTATGTATTAAACAATATATATACTGTATATTTATATGTATACAATATACAGTTGAAGTCAGAAGTTTACATACACTCAGACTGAAGTCATTAAAACTCATTTTTTAACCACTCCACAGATTTCATATTAGCAAACTATAGTTTTGGCAAGTCGGTTAGGACATCTACTTTGTGCATGACATGAGTAATTTTTCCAACAATTGTTTATAGACAGATTGTTTCACTTTTAATTGACTATATCACAATTCCAGCGAGTCAGAAGTTTAGATACACTAAGTTAACTGTGCCTTTTCCAGAAAATGTCAAGCCTTTAGACAATTAGCCAATTAGCTTCTGACAGGAGGTGTACTGAATTGGAGGTGTACCTGTGGATGTGTTTTAAGGCCTACTTTCAATCTCAGTTCCTCTTGGTTAACATCAAGGGAAAATCAAAAGAAATCAGCCAAGACCTCAGAAAAAAAAATTGTGGCCCTCCACAAGTCTGGTTCATCCTTGGGAGCAATTTCCAAACGCCTGAAGGTACCATGTTCATCTGTAAAAACAATAGTATGCAAATATAAACACTATGGGACCACGCAGCCATCATACTGCTCAGCAAAGAGCCGCACCCTGTCTCCAAGAGATCAACGTAGTTTGGTGTAAAAAAGTGCGAATCAATCCCAGAACAACAGCAAAGAACCTTGTGAAGATGCTGGAGGAAACAGGTAGAGAAGTATCTATATCCACAGGAAAACGAGTCCAATATCGACATAACCTGAAAGGCTGCTCAGCGAGGAAGAAGCCACTGCTCCAAAACCACCATAAAAAAGCCAGACTACAGTTTGCAGGTGCATACAGGGACAAAGATCTTACTTTTTGGAGAAATGTCCTCTGGTCTAATGAAACAAAAAATTTACTGTTTGGCCATAATGACCATTGTTATGTTTGAAGGAAAAAGGGTGAGGCTTGCAAGCTCCGTGAAGCATGGGGGTGGCAGCATCACGTTGTAGGGGTACTTTGCTGCAGGAGGGACTGGTGCACTTCACAAAATAGAAGGCATCATGTGGAAGGAAATGTATGTGGATACATTGAAGCAACATCTCAAGACATCACCCAGGAATTTAAAGGTTGGCCACAAATGGGTCTTCCAAATGGACAATGACTCCATGAAGCATACCTACAAAGTTGTGGCAAAATGGCTTAAGGACACAGTTTAATTATATATATAAATATATATATAGTTTGCTCTCACCCACCATAACTTCTTATGGGAATGTTTACTTCATTTTATTATGCTTTTATTAAATTTAATTTAGTTAAAATTGTTTTTTTTTTTTTTTACATATTCAAACTTGGTTAACATTCAAACGTTTGCTTATCTATGCTTAATGTGAATAAGGGACTATTGCTAAAATTCAAAATAATGATTTGTCCATGAATCAGACATTACTCTTCTATTTAATGCAATGTACTAGAATAATGCTGTGCCATAAGTTTGTGACCGGCATGTAGGTCATTATCAGCCTACGCATCACTTGAACTCTAAACACAATATCGGCTCTGTTCTTCTCCATTCTGTGCCATTATATGCATCTAATTATCATCAGTTACATCAGTCAATAAAAGATAGGAGAATAGATGCCTAAGACTTACAGTATTATGGTTTAGCAGTCATAACAAAACGTCATAGTTACTTTCGTAACCTCTGTTCCCTGATGGAGTGAACGAGACGTTGTGTCGATGTAGTGACATAGGGGTCACTATTGGGAGCCCCAAACACCTCCGCTTTTTTTTAAAAAGGCCAATGGGAATTGGCGAGTGGAATTTGCATGCCACTCCCCCAGACATATGGGTATAAAAGGAGATGGTATGCAACCACTCATTCAGGTTTTGTGCTGAGGAGCCAAGACCAGGTCCCGGCCATTTCAGCGGGTAGTTCAGCGTTGTGGCAAGAGGGACACACCGTCTCGTTCCCTTCATCAGGGAACAGAGGTTACGAAAGTAACCATGACATTCCCTATCTGTCACTCACTCGATGTTGTGTTGATGTAGTGACACTAGGGGTCCCTATACAAAATGCCACAACTATCTGAACTGTGTTACTTGAACTGGCGGTGCGTGACGGGCAGACCGTTGTGTGCCTTGTAGCCAGCACACCAGGCTGTCACATAACCTCCCCCAACGCTCTTATGAGCGGCGAATGGTCCTTCAGGAACAAGTCGACTGCCCAACAATAGGGACAAGCTAGCCCAGCTGAGGCCTCTTTTCCTCTTTTTTTCTCCCCAAAAAGAGTGGAATTTGTTAACCGACTTGGAGCCATACATGTCTACATCGGGGGGTGTCCCTCCCAAGGGGAAGACACCGCGGAGACCACACCCATTTTGAGTGGAATAAGTCACATGGTCTTACTGAGTCTTGTCAGAAGTATGTCATGTGGAGAGGTCTCATGGTAGGTCCTACCCGAAGGGGGAGGAGTTTCTACAAAGCATGGTGACCAGGGGCAGAGGGGCCTCTGCCCAAGGAAGACGCAGTTTACAGACAGGGAAATGATTTTGCAGAAGATATCACATGGGGTTGCCTTCGGGGAACCAGCACATGTGGAGCATCTACCTCAGTACAGGGCCTCATTAGCACACGTACTGGGCCGGCAGCGAGTTTCACCGTAACTCAACTGCCAGAGGGCTAAGGAGGAAAGTCATCCAGGGATCACAGTCTGTGAACACGACTGGGAGTAAAGAGTGCGCGTCTTCACCTCAAGGAAGGGGGAAAGGCGCTATGTGCAAGCGGTACTCCCGGCCAGCTGTCCCGGAACTTACCTGCTCATGCCTGCCAATACATGGGACGAGACCGGCTCAACCCGGCGATTGTAGAACCTCGCAAAGGTGTTAGGTGCTGCCCAGCCCACTGCTCCGCAGATGTCTGCCAAGGAGGCACCACAGGCCAGGGCCCAGGAGGCCGCCACACTCCTGGTAGAGTGGGCTCATAACCCCGCAGGGGGTGGCACATCCTGAGCCTGATATGCCATCGCGATGGCGTCAATGACCCAGTGGGCGATCCTCTGTATGGAGACAGCGCTTCCTTTCCGCTGTCCACCAAAGCAGACAAAGAGCTGCTCGGAGCTTCTAAAGCTCTGCGTGCGATCCAAATAAATGCGTAAAGCTCGCACCAGACACAGCAACACCAAGGCTGTGTCTGCCTCCTCCTGGGGCAGCGCTTGCAGGTTCACCACCTGATCCCTAAAAGGGGTCGTGGGAACCTTGGTCACAAAGCCCGGTCGTGGTCTCAAGATCACGTGAGAGTAACCCGGACCGAATTCCAGGCACAATTCGCTGACAGAGAATGCCTGCAGGTCCCCAACCCTCTTGATGGAAGAGAGTGCAGTCAGGAGGGCAGTCTTCAAAGAGAGTGCCTTAAGCTCAGCTGACTCCAAGGGCTCAAAGGGAGCTCCCCGTAGACCCCGAAGGACTACAGAGAGGTCCCGAAGCCCCAGTCGGCTGAGGTGCCGGAGCACGAGGTCCCTGTGTGCGCACAGCAACTCTCGAGAGTGAGCTAGGATTAGCCAGTCATCGAGATAGATGAGGATGCGGACACCCACTTCCTTTAGCGGGGCAAGGGCTGCCTCTGCGACCTTCGTGAAGACGCGAGGGGATAAGGACAGGCCGAAGGGGAGGACCTTGTACTGGTACGCCTGGCCTTCGAAGGCAAACAGCAGGAAGGGTCTGTGTCGAGGTAAGACCGAGATGTGGAAGTACGCGTCCTTCAGGTCTACCGCCGCAAACCAATCTTGATGCCAGACGCTCGCTAGAATGCATTTTGCATCAGCATCTTGAACGGGAGTCTGTGCAAAGCCCAGTTCAGTACTCGCAGGTCCAGGATTGGTTGCAACCCACCAGCTTTCTTCGGTACGATGAAGTAAGGGCTGTAGAACCCTTTCTTCATCTCGGCAGGAGGGACAGGCTCTATCGCGCCCTTGCGCAGAAGGGTCGCGATCTCCACACGCAAGGTAGCGGCGTTCTCGCCCTTCACCGAGGTGAAGCGGACGCCACTGAACCTGGGCGGGCGCCTGACGAACTGAATTGCATAACCGAGTCGGACGGTCCGGGTCAGCCATCGCGACAGGTTGGAAAGCGCGAGCCACGCACCCAAACTCCGGGCGAGGGGGACCAAGGGAATGATCACGTTGGACGTACCGGCGGGTGGGGCCTCACGGTGGGGCGGAGCTCGAGGTGCCATGTTGAGGGGACTTGGCCGTGTTGAGTCCAGGGAAACATATTCTGTTTCATTTAGATAAAAGACATATTATTACCGGTATATATTTCATCTTGTCTTAAGCTCTAAATAAGCTGCTGCAAAGGGCAGGGCAGCTGCTGTCACCTCCTGGTGTTTCCATGTTTGTGAAGAAATGGGAATGGTCTGAGATGCTGGTGTGTGTGAAGCATCTGGTGTTACTTCTCTATTGAGGTATGTGGGGAAACAAGAAGCTCAGATGCTCTGATACACTTGAGCTCTCCCACTAAATTACAAGGCATCAGCCAAAAGAGCTTGGGCCCAAAGAACCCTAAGAGCTCCCATTGAGGTCTGTACAGCCACTCCATCAAAGAGACACAGACCTTTAGGAGAGAGGATAATTTCACTACATTCCACTTTGTCCTGTATATATTGGTCTACAATTACATATTCCTATATCTTTGGAATATTTTTTAATATATCTTTGTGCATTATTTTGGATAAAATAATTTCAGCAGAAATTGACTTACTGTATCTAAACAGTGATTTATTTATTGTATAAAGGGGCAATTCTATTGGATTTCCAGGAGGATTTTAGCGTTTATGAGGTAATAAATGTACCCAATTATGATGATTATTTAAAAACAGCATATTATCCATTTACATCATAAATATATTTTCAATTGAAACAACTGTGGCTGCTAACTATAAGATCAAATACAAAAGTGTCACTAAACAAAGAATAAAATCATAACACAAAAAACACTCAGCTAGAATACATTTTAAAGTATTGTCTCTACAGTATGTTACATTATAAAACTATGGTATCTACTATCTGATATGGTTTATTGTAATATTATCACTGTTTCAAGCTTTTAAGTTGTTTAGGGTGCTTTTTTTTCACATTCCAAAGCCTACTATCAGAGATAAGTTTTATTTTTTTCTTCATAAGCTCTTCATATTATCTGATAGCTATGGGTCACTAGTGTCTGAAGAGGCACTCTAACTATAGGCTTAAAATAGAATATTATGAACTATATCAAATGTGAGGTAACAAATAAAAAAGGCATTTTTTTCCCCTCACATTTTAAATACTGTTTCTGGAGTATTTTTGTCCATTCCTGTGGCATTTTTGCCCAGTACCCTATATAAGCCCAATAGCAACATCTTTTTGCATTATTTTGTAAACTACCAATACTGTCAATTTGTAAAACTGGATTCACATATAGGCAGACTGTTGAGAAAAAAACTAGCTGGAAATGAAAACAGTGAAGTTGCTATAGAAACTCAAAATTTCACAAAATAGCACAGTTTGTTTGTTTTGGATATATCTATATATATCTATATATATATTTTTTTACTTTTGAAATTAGACACTCGTTTATTTTGATGTCATGGCCTAAAGTGTTACTCAAAGCCACAGCTGTCATATCCAGCAATCTGCTCCCACAGGCAAATTAACTTGATGAAGATGAAGTGGGTTGTTACTATGTTATCAAGTAGTCTTGGTTGGAAAAATGTCAGTGCACTCCAACGATAGGAGATCCACAGCATCTGGAGTGATCTGCCCCTCTGTGATTGTGACCGCAGAAGGTCTATTCACACTAATTATGAATATATGTTGCAAACAAGATTTTGTATAAAGATATTTCAACAGATAAAAACCCTCATCTTTTTGAAAGTTCTCTATTAATACAGTATGTGCATATTTAATAAACATACATTAAATGAAAAACTAAATCCAAGATGGTGGACATGTTGAGAGAAATGTCAATTATAAAATAAAATATAGTCATATTTCATTCAACACTACGAAGTACTTTAGTTCAGTACAATTAACAATGGATTATTTTACTCAGTACTTGTGCTATGTATTTTTATGCTTATTACAGTATCACACTGTAAGCTTAACAACATGCTAACATTAAAATTCAACTATTAAAATCAACTGCGAGTAAAGTCTCCCATGACGAGCACTTTTTGCATCAAATGGGATTGTCACTTTACTTATGAGGTTCCATGATGGTTTGGATGCTGCCTTTTAAGCCAGCTGCCTATTTAGGAAGTAGTCAGCAAGGTAGCTCGCTAGGGTTTGAAC
The DNA here is from genome assembly GCF_019703515.2 of Myxocyprinus asiaticus. Lineage (NCBI taxonomy): Eukaryota > Metazoa > Chordata > Actinopteri > Cypriniformes > Catostomidae > Myxocyprinus > Myxocyprinus asiaticus. The sequence continues at coordinate 11,251,425 of NC_059354.1, read as the reverse complement.
AGAGCTTTGGTGTGTTTTCTTGATGTGCCTAAAGTGTGTGAGTGAGAGTGGTCACAGTACAAGCAGGACACATGATGGGACCATCCCTGTGATGAGTGAAGTTAGGCAAACAATAAGGTGGAACAGCAGTGAGCACCTGCACACTCCATTAGCGCTGATCTGCACACATCACAGGCCACTGCCCAACAGAAAAACACAGCACCCACCTCTCTCTCACCTCCATCGCCTGTAATGCACTTAGATGTATGTGCCTTCACTTCCCGTTGAGAATGCAGATGGCCTGAGTGTGTGCTGCACAGGGTTACCAAGGCAAAGGGTGGGGGGGGATTGGCTGGTTAGCATCAACCCGTTAGTCCCTGCTGGTGGATAACGGAGCAACACCGTGTGGTTCCAAAAAGCATGTTTCCCCTTTGCTGGCCATTCAAACATTTTTGCCTATGTTTGTTGCCTTTGACGAGGGATCGGTCACACAACACATGGTACCGGAACTGACCTTGACAGGTAGGGATTCCACTAACCAGCACTTCATTTGATAAGTCAAATGAAATCTAATATAACTATGCATGCACTGGTGAATAGATAAAATACATTAACTTCCTCAGCTGTCAGACAATTCTGAGTTGAAAGCTTAGAGAAGATATAAATACTGAACCCACCAAACAGGAGTTGAACCTTCTTCATATCGGCAACTAGAACAGGTCCTTTCTAGTGTTATGTGTTTTTTAATGGCCGAAGCTGATAATGATATCTTGAGAGCAGGGTGGCCAGCATAAACACTACCAGTGAAAAGTTTGAACACATTTGACTGAATGTATTTTTCCCACGATCTTAAAAACCTTTTGATCTAAAGGCTTATGCTTACTCTAAATGCTAAAAGGTTTAAATTAGTTCTGTAGGCAAATAAAAATTATGCATGATTCTCTTTTTCTTGTCTTTATGAATCCTTATTATATTTTCTTACTATATATATATATATATATATATATATATACACACACTACCGGTCAATGTTTTGAAACACTTACTCATTCTTTATTATTTTATTTTATTTTTTTCACATTTTAAAATAACAGTAAAGTCATAAAAACTATGAAATAACATAAATGGAACTATGGGAATTATGTTGTGACTAAACAAAATCCAAAATAAATCAAAACTGTGTTATATTTTAGCATCTTCAAAGTATTCACCCTTTGCCTAGAATTTGCAGACATGTACTCTTGACATTTTCTCAACCAACTTCTTGAGGTATCACCCTGGGATGCTTTTTAAACAGTATTGAAGGAGTTCCCATCTATGTTGGGCACATATTGGCTGCTTTTCTTTATTATTTAAGTCATCAATTTCAAAAACTTTTTTTTTTTAATTACATTTTAGTTTTATAATGAAATAAATTAATATGGTGGCACAATTATATTTTTGTCTGCAAAACTCATTTCAAACATTTAAGCATACGCCTTCAGATCAGAAGATTTTTAAGATCATGAGAAACATTTCAATCAAGTGTTTCAAATCTTTTGACCGGTAGTGAATACAGTACTGTGCAAAAGTCTTAGGCACGTAAGATGTTTCACAAAAGCTTTGTCTAAGATGGTTATTTATATCTTCAGCTTTAATGTGTCAATAGGAAATATACATTTTAAACTCCCGAACATTCCTTTTGCAAATAGAAAAGATTAGAATAGAAGAACAGGGAGCCCTGCAACAGATGTCATGGCCCCCACAAAGCCCCCCACTGAACATTGAGTCAGTCTGAGATTAAATAAAGAGACCGAAGCAATTGAGACAGCCTAAATAGATAGAAGAACTGTGGCAAATTCTCCAAGAAGCTTGGAACATCCTATCTGCCAACAACCAAGAAAAACTGTGTCCAGGCGTACCAATGAGAATTGGTGCTATTTTGAAGGCAAAGGTGGTCACACCAAATATTGATTTAGCTTTTTTATGTTTACTGGACTTTGTATGATGTTAATTGATAAATGAAAACTTTTTATGGCATTATTTTTTAAGACATCCTCACTATGCAACATTTTTCACAAGTGCCTAAAACTTTTGCACGGTACTGTATATATATCTATATCTATCTATCCGTCTATCTATCTATCTATCTATCTATATATATCCTATTAGATTAGACCTGCTTCAGTCACATTATTTTTTCCTTGCAGCCGCCATATTTGTGACCATCAGTGAAAGGAGGCAATAGCGGTGAATGGAGAAACACCCTTATACAGTAACTATATCAACAAAAACGTCAAAAGATTGCTTTTGATCCATACCAAGTCCCAGGAAAACTGTATACAGGTCTGAAGTCAGCACAAATATTGCCAAATTTTACTTTTAGATGTATTTTATCCACGATTCATGTCTGTACGCCGGTGAGTCTGATGTATGACCGGCGAGTACACATGCTAATTGGTACATCACCGTAAACATCTCATTCAGAAGTTAAAAATGTTTGTGTTGTTTACTGGTCTGATTTGGTCACAGTATTACAAAACATCTGTGATGAGCCTGTCTGTATGAATGTATGAGCTGCTTTTAACTTTTAACTAGAAAATCGAGTCATTTTAGTGTATTTGACTAATATGTTTACAAGTCTGGTGGTGTTAATAAAGTCTGTGCTTCATAGTCTTATGATGTGTTGTTTACTGACTAACATTATTATATACACTTTAAATATACAGTAGGATATAGGACTTAATATTTACATTATAGTGCTTTTTATTTATTTTAATGCATTACAGTTATGATGACATACCTTTATACAATCTGGGTGTTATGAATTTAACATCATCCTATGGGTATTTCCAGTTTAACTGTATCTGACTTTATTACGTAATAAATTTAAATGACACATGAAATGATAATATGATTGAATAAATGAGCAAAAACCAAGAAGTGTTTTTATCCCCACTCTCCCCACTCCATCGCAGCTTGACTTTGGCAAAATGAAGTCATGCACTTGAAACATACAACTTTATTGAAAGAAAAATAACATTTTGGTTCTGGTAAGTAAACAGCAATAGCACATTTTCAAGATTTATAAATAGAAACAAAAGTTTCGCCGGCTTTTGTCGCATCCCACAACGCAGCATACTGAAGGCATATGGAATTTTGGTCACAAACATGACGGTGCAATCATACAGTGACGTCACATGAAACAGGTCTATATATACTGTAAGTATATATATATATATATATATCCTGTCTACCAAAGATCTCAAACAATTAAATTTGTGTTGTAATTTCTATTCTATTAGTGACATGGACTTGGGATTCATTAATAGCTGTAGCCTACACATTGACTAATGACAGGAGAAATTATATGTCTGAATGAAACTTGTAAAATGTTTCCTTTATTTACACATGTGCTGTGGTTTGAACTGACAGCTCATTAGCATCACAAAAGATCAGTCCCTTCCACATCCAGAACAGGCAGCCTCTAAATATAGCCTTCTTAAATAATGTAAGGGGGTGGAGAGCAGCACTCAATAATTAAGTGGATTTGTTCTGGTCAGAAAAGAAGAACTTTTCACAGTTCCTTTAACAGAGTTCATATGATTAAAATGGGCCAAGACGGCTGAGGTGTCCTCTTGCCAAGTGAGTCGCGAGTGCAGAATCAAGAGGCTTCAATTACCATTCATTAATTTATCCATCAAAGACCATGATTGCATTTAATGGGTTTATACAGGCATGGAAATATTAAAGGGATAGTTCACCCAAAAATGAAAATTCTCTCATCATTTACTCACCCTCATGCCATCCCAGATGTGTATGACTTCCTTTCTTCTGCAGAACACAAATTATAGGTTTTAGAAGAATATTTCAGCTCTGTTGGTCCATAATTTGGCAAGTGAATGGGTGCCAAAATTCTGACATTCCAAAAAGCACATAAAAGCATAATAAAAGTAATCCATACAGCTCCAGTGTTTTAATCCATATTTTCTTACATGATATGACTGGTGTGGATGAGAAACAGATCAATATTTAAGTCATTTTTTGTTTGAAATTCTTCTCCTTGCCCTGTAGGGGGCGATATGCAAGATGAATGTGAATCACCAAAAACACAAGAAGAAGAATGTAAAGGTGATCTGTTTCTCACCCACACATATTACATTGCTTCAGAAGATATGGATTTAACCACTGGAGTCATATGGATTACTTTTATGCTGACTTATGTTATTTTTGAAGCTTCAATATTTTGGCACCCATTCACTTGCATTGTATGGACCTACAGAGCTGAAATATTCTTCTAAATATCTTCATTTGTGTTCTGCAGAAGAAAGAAAGTTATACACATCTGGAATGGCATAAGGGTGAGTAAATGAAGAGAGAATTTTCATTTTTGGGTGAACTATCCCTTTAAGACGCATGTTAAAACTAGCCCTAAGTATGTCCTCATTAATGAAAACAAGATCATACCTTTAAATTAAAAAAGACAAATGCCATTCATTTAAAATCATGCACTCACTACATATGACAAGAACAACTTGAAAGAGTTTTACTAATCATGTGTGCACTTTCACTATAGTATAAGTGTGAGAACCATGAGGTACAAAATAAAGTGTGAGCATTTTATAATTTATTAAAGTATGATCTTTATAGCTATTAAAAAGACAAGTGATCAAGGAAACCAAAAGGCCCACATTCCTGAGAAACAGATTTTTCAACAAGTGGCCCTGACTGTATATGAACAGGTTGAAAACTTAGTAAAGTAAGGGAACACAATTGACTGAGCTGCATTACTGCATTTTCACTTTAAAAAATTGTATTGTGGCACAAGCAATGTAACATTCCTCATCAATTTCTAATCCATCCTTCCAGATGTTTGAAGCTGGAACAGATCAGTGTTTGAGCTCTTCATAGATCTCTAGCATGCATGTGTGCAAGTCAGCACTATCAGCTGCTTACACTGGCCTAGACTTAAACAGCTAAATGCATCGGCTTCAAATATATTACAGCATGTCTTACCTTGCTTCGTATTTGCCCGGAGGTTGACACTTTCCTGATGAGTTTCTGCGGCCCTTCTTGTTCTCCATCGCTGTCGGAGGACTCGTCCACCACCGCCCCCGAGCCCCCGACAGCCCCGATGCCGGAATGGTGAAGCCCTGACGCGGTCGCCGCTGGTTTCTCCGGCTCCTGCGGGGAAGAGCAGTCACAGTGCGGCGGGTTATGAACGCGCTCAGCCGCTCCCTTCCTCTCCGCCGCCGGTATGCGAGAGGTGGACAGCGGCTGGAAAGCGGCTCTCTTAGCCGTCATGCTTATGCGCTTGTCTGCCGAAAGCGCACCTCCAGACAACTTATTCTAATATTGTAAATGAGCTAGTGTAAAACTTTCCTGCCCTGGTACCGTGCATTTTCTTTTTCTAAACACGACTGCTGGTTGTCCTGAAGGTTTAAGCGGCGGTTATTTGTAGGCAGATAGAGGGCTGAGACAGAGGAAATCTCTGTAGCAAACTCTAGCGGCGGACGGGCATCCTAGAAACTATAGCGAGGATACAGCAACAGATGTTACTCCGCCTGAAACAAACCACAAACCTGGCTGAGCTTCAGGGGCGTAACAGTCATTTTAAAAGTGGGGGGTGGGGGGTAGGGGTGGAGGGGGGGCACAGCTGTCAGTAGGTGGCTCGCACAGACCCAACACTTACAGTGCAGTATTAATATATTACAGTATTAATATATAAGTATTACATTAATACATACATATTATTTACTTTTAATATTTGTAGTATTTTAAAGATTCAAGTATTGCAAAATAGTTACAACATTTTGCAAAATTAGCTGCAAAAATAAAGGTCATCTTGTGGAGCACTTTCTTCTGTTTCACACATGACAATAAAAGACTGAGCACAAGCTGGCCCTGAATAAATTATTTAATAATTTACAATAATGACAATTGTGCATGAGCACAATTTTACTTTTTACTCTGTGCTTGTGCATTGTGGGATTTAAATGTATCCAAGTGGCTCGAGTGTTTTGACTACGTTCATCATAATTCGTTCAGATCCATTTAATGATTCTGGTGACCATTCCAGAAGGTGGTGACAAGTGAGTGTCTTGAATGAAATTAGTTAAAAAAAAGAAAAGAAAATTGTAATCCTTTAAAATAAATAACTCTCATTTGTGTGTTCCTCATCTCTAGATTATTCATTTAGATCAGCGTCTATGCAGATAAAAAGCATGGATAAATGAGCATTGTTGAAAGCAACTTTGTAGAAATGAATGGAGCTGGGTTGATTAGACTGTCTGACTAACGGCCTATTACGTAAGGGTTGTTTCGGCTCATGAAACTCACCTGTGATTGGCTGGATGGTCGCTCAATCAGCCCAAAGTTACAAAACGCAAAGAGTACTGTATACAAATTCACCATTTGGACTCGGTATGGGTTTAGCTTGAAAAAGTGCATGGGACAAAAATCACGTTTTTAAAGAGTGCGGGGGGATGTGTCACCCACATCCTCCTTGGCTGCTACGCCCTTGCTGAGCTTCAAAACCTAGTGTGCTGCCAACCTAGACAGCATTTCTGGGCATCATGGCACGTTCGGAGTCAGCTGTGATACACCAATGTGCTGCTTAGGTCTCTCAGTAGGTTTGAAGACACAGCAATAACACACATTTTCAGCATATGCTTCAATATTTGTAAGGCCAAGGACTCAGTGTACTAAAGCAGACTGGGCAAAACAATAATAGCCTTATAATAAAACAAATACTCAAATAAAATAAAATGTTAATGTTATAAATGTAAAAAATAAATCAGTTGAAAATTGCAGTTTTTACCCATCAAAAATATTATTATTATTATTATTATTATTATTATTAATGTTATTATCATTAACCTATTATTATTATTATTAATATTATTAGCCTATTATTGTTAGCCTATTATTATTATCATTAGCCTATTATTATTATTATTATTATTATTATTATTATTATTATTATTATTATTATTATTATTATTATCGGGGAACTTCTAACGTTCAAGGAACATTTTAGGTTTTAATAAGCATAAACTAGCATACAGGGATAATTTTTTTTTTTTTGTTTTTTTTGTTTTTTTGTGGGACAGCCTAATAAGAACTTATAAAGAACGTTATATAAAGGTTATTTTTAAGTTTCATTTTGGATACAATTTTTATATAATTTTTCATCATTATTTTTCAACATTTCAATAGTAATTTGGTGTCGGACTGATATGCTTTGACCATGAGTGTAGTTGAATCAACAGCCTACTCTTTTTAATATTATCCAAACCAGCACACAAACTTTAGCCATGCACAATGACTAATGTCCATTAAAATAATTAAGTAGCCTGACATTCAGTTAACAGATTAAAATAAAGTCTTTCGAGGGGGTTACTCGTCATCTGCTTATAGAGAAAATAGTCTATCTGGGCTTTTGTGAATTAAAGCAAAAGTCGACCTTAACAAATAAGATGCACTGATTTTATTGATCCGCTTTCCAAATATCCTTTACGTCCACAGACGCATTGAAAATAATGAGATCCACTTCAAAAAACCAATACACAACTATAAGTGGATAAGACGCAGCACCAAACAACACATTTCCAAATGTAATTTTACTTCCACTAAGTCTATAGAATGTGATCGCACGTCTCTTCCCGTCTCTTCCCGTCTCTTCCCATTCAGTTTAACCGAACAACTAAGAGTAGCTCATTTAACTAAGGGCACAATAATGTTCCCCAGTCGATCTTCTCCACATCGCGATCTGCCACGATAAAACCAATCGCTCTCTCAAATCACCGATCATCTACTCGTATTTGTCTTTTTGATGTTTATCAGAACAGAAAAATGTGAAACACTACTGACCAGTTCTTCCCAGGCAGGGCTGCGAGTATACTGGCAGTCATCTTCCATATTCTCCAGTCCCTTTGCTCGGGATCTCTCCGTACACGCTATGACAAAAACGACTTTTAAATCGTGTAATCGGACATATGGATTCGGAGTGTTATTTCCCTATCTTCACTCCTCCTCCTTACTCTACGAGAGTCTTCCAGAGGCTGAGCCTCCTTTTCTCCACGTGATAAATGTCAAGCCTCTATTAGGAACTGAAGCCCGTATCCATGACGTCATCGAACCTGCTTTTTACACATTGTCCCACATTATATGAAATGTGTAAAGGCTCTCTGTCTGTCTCTCTGGACCATTCTTCTCTTTACAAACCTAACTGTGATGTGGACACTTTTGTTTAGAAAGACTTGTACATTTGCAACACTGTTCACTTCAAAAGCAACATCATTTCAGAAAACTTTTATTTTATTCTATTAGTGCATTGACTTGATCATTTTAGTGCATGTATTTAGCGTTTCCATTACAGTTAGCTAAAGGACAGATTTTGGTCCTGTTAGGGCCATGCCCATCTTGTCGCATTTGTGCAGAGTTGGGGAAATTACTCAAAAAAGTAATCACTACAAATCTAAAATTTGTAATCAGATTACACAGATTATACAGCCTCCTCTTTGGTGCCCCCCACCCCCCAAGCAGGTGGCGCCTTAGGCTACCGCCTAGTTCGCCTAAGCCTAGAAAGGGCCTACAGTTACTTTTTATGGATTACATCATGATTACATATTAATCAAACAACTGCAGTAAATTGTTCATCATTTATTGATCTCAATAACTGATATACAAAAATATATTGATCTTCTTTTTAAGTATTTAAAAGTTTTAAAAAAAAAATGTTTTCTTATAAATGAGCCTACAGCTAATATATGTTCGGTCTTTGAGTGTTTTCGTAAAAGGGAGGAGGATTATGGAACTGCACAGACCTGATCCGAACGATCATAGTTATAGTTACACTGAGGATGGTGTGGTAATCCACACATAAATGCTGAACCGTTTGCATTAGTGCTGTAAAATTAGTTTTAGTTTTGCAAATTGATTTTTGAGCTCAGCTTCAATAATGTACATGAATGAGCTTTTGCTTTTGTGACAACTTTTGAGGCTGTTTTTTTGTGTGTCGTTGATTCACAAATATATTGCAGGTCTAATCCGTTAACACACATGGATGATGTTTTAATACCAAAATTTCCAGAGTACGAACATTTTAAGTGCATTTTTTATTTCACTCAGAAACAGCCAAATAGCGAGTAAAAATATCAACAGCACAATACAACACAAAATCATACCAGTTCTCAAATGTTGATCCAGTAAGTACGTTTTCTTTAATGCATTTAAGCAACATTATGTCAAAATTGTACCAGTTTATTCTTCTCAAATGCATGTGACATCAAATAAAAAAATTAGGTCAAAAGTAATCCAAAAGTAATCTAAAAGCAATCAGATAAGATTGCCTTGAAAATGTCATCCCAGAGATGACGTGACTGATAACAATTTTAGTCATGTAATGTGTAATCAGCGCCAGATGAGATTACAATTCAGAAGTAATCAACCCCGCACTGGCAACATCTTATAATGGGAACCCTTAGCACGCGCTCGCGCTGCATCTCGTTTCACCCGGAAGATTTATTAAACGGACAGATTCTGTCCGTCACTGAATGCACTCCGTCTAGAGCTGTGCCTGTTATAAACACAGATGACATAAGCATGAAGAAATAACAGTGGATGTATAATAATATAACCTTCATACTGTAATTGAACAGCTCTTCTTAAAGCTTCGTGATGCATGCGCGTATGTTATTGAAAGGAACAGCGGCAGCTGTCGCTGCGAGGAGAATTCGTCATATTTTGGGACCTGTGATGTCAAAGGAAGGTTGGAGATGCAGTTCTCATGAGGTCAAACTCCTGAACACCTCCTCAGGTACTCCCTCAGTCTGTTTATTAGCGAGAATAAACCTATCCTTGACTTTCTATCCTGTGTTCAAGCAGGTGTATCGGTTAACCTGTCACTTCAGTAGCATTGTATTACATTGTTATTCACTGTCAGGTCCAAAGTAAACCATCAACACCTTAATCTCTCTCTCTCTCTCTCTCTCTCTCTCTCTCTCTCTCTCTCTCTCTCTCTCTCTCTGTCTCTGTCTCTCTCTCTATGTATATAATTTGTGTATACATATGAATTTTTTTTTTTTTTTTGTGAAACAAACATTTTGAATAAATAAATAAGCAAACAAGAAGCTGCTTTGATAAACTAAAATATAAGATAGTTTTGATTTGTTATTACACTTTAAATTAATATTCTTTGCTCTGTTGACAAGGGTGAGTTTTAAATTGGAAGCTTCATCATCAGTGCATAATTGTTTCTTTTTGTATTTGTTTATGTTTGGATATTTAATTTGACTTTCTTTCTCCACAGGTGACACAGTGAAGATAGGCGAGATCTCATATCACCTCAAACCCCCCAGAAATCCAGAATTTGTGCCCGTAAATCATAGTATGTGCTAATAATGTATATTTGTTGTTCATTGAAATCGTAGTGAAATCGTAGTGTCATATGGCAGGTGATGTACCATTTAAGATGCTGTACTGTTTTGTGGGTTTGTGCATGTATACAGTGTCCTATTACAAACAATGCAATAACTGATTTTAGAATAAAATAATAAAAGTCATTTTTTGCATACAACAAAACAAACAGGCAGACAATGCAATGCTACAATGCAATACAATACAGTGGAAATGTACACCGATGTTTTCTACTCTGCATGCGCATATACAATGGTGCCAAAACGTATTTGGGCACTTCAGCCATACGTAAAGGGATAGTTCACCCAAAAATGAAAATTCTCTCACACAAACAAAGATTTTTAGAAGAATATTTCAGCTCTGTAGGTCCTCGCAAGTGAATGGTGGCAAGAAATTTGAAGGTCCAAAAATTATATAAAGGCACCATAAAAGTAATCTATATAACTCCAGTGGTTTAATCCATATTTTCAAAAGTGATGTGATAGGTGTGGGTGAGGAAAAAGATTTTTAAAAAAGTTTTTAATTCCTTTTTTACAATAATTCTCCACCTTTGACCAGCCCCAACAAGTAGGTGGCAGTATGCACGAAGAATGCAAATCGCCTAAAACAAAAGAAGAATGTGAAAGTGAAAGTGTAGATTTATTAGTAAAAAAAAAAAAAGGACTTAAATATTGATATGTTTCTCACCCACACCTATCATATCACTTCTGAAGACATGGATTAAACCACCGGAGTTTTATGGACTTCTTTTTAGCTGCCTTTATGTCCTTTTTGGAGCTTCAAAGTTCTGGTCACCATTCACTTGCATTGTATGAACCTACAGAGCTGAATTATTCTTTTAAAAATCTTCACTTGTGTTCATCAGAATAAAGAAAGTCATACACATTTGGGATGGCATGAGGTTGAGTAAATGATGAGAGAATTTTCATTTTTGGGTGAAATGCATGAATACCATTGTTTTTGATTAAAAAAAATAAAAAATCAAAGCAATTGCCATTTATTGATTTTTTAAAAAAAACATTTTAATTCACAAATAGAAATTTGTTTAAAATGAAAAAAATAAATAAAATAAATAAATAAGATATACTGTTCAATATTAAGACAAAAAAACTTTCTGGTTGTCAAATATAAGTGGAACATATTTATAGGTAATGTGATGACCTACATTTTTTTTTTTTTTTTCAATGTTCTTTTTATTGATTTTTATTGATAAAGTAAATAAACACGACTAATACTCAGTCCAATGGCCAGAACATTTATTAAGAATTTAAAGAATTTAAATTTAAATGAATTTAAATTTTAAAATCCACTTTGAAACCAATTAATATTAGTGGAAATCATTCCAAATATTAAGCATACTCTATATTTTACCCTGTTTTATTTAGTTTGATACTTGGAACAATACATTATCAGCATTGTTGCAATAATTCCTTTTTTTTTCTGGCAGTGATGGAGGCTTTACCACAAACTATCACCCAGCACCTTCGCTGGATAATGCAGAAAGACCTGCTTGGACAGGACATGTTCCTCATCGGCCCTCCTGGACCTCTGCGGCGTTCGATTGCAATGCAGTACCTAGTAATTTCAAGCATTACCACTCCCAACCACACACATACACAGAATGACACATTAAAACCCACCAATACCTGATGAACTGCAAAGAAGTGCAGTCTGTGACAATTTCCACAAGGGCTATATTAAACTCTATCCTCGATTTTGTTTCTTGTTTGCTAGGAATTAACAAAGCGAGAAGTTGAATATGTTGCTCTGTCCAGAGACACTACTGAGACTGACCTCAAACAGCGCAGAGAGATTCGCTCTGGGACAGCCTTTTACATAGACCAGGTAAGTAGACATCTTTCAAAATCATTAATATTAGAACTAGTATTTACTGTCTGGAATGATGGTTAGGCAGCGGGCTTGAGCTGCTTGTTTAAAATGTGGGATGCGTGTGGGGGCTGGGTGTTAAATTTGAGCATCTCGCTGCTCTCTTGGGCCCTGCGCTCATTTTAAGACCTATATAACACAGGCTTTGTGTGTCAGGCAAAATGTTTTCATCTGAATGATTAACTGTGCATGGAGGTTTTCTCCATCTGGCTGTGTGTGTGTGTGTGTGTTTGATTGAACCAGTATGGTACAAGTTGGCATTCTATATTGTGAATACAGTCTCAGCTAAAGGATATTGTGTCTGTGCATCATTTCTGCAACTTCTTCAGGCGTGACTATGTTCACAATATAACAGGGCCTTATTACATTAATTACATGGTTACTACATAATAATAATAATATAAAGATCACAAATTTTCATTAATTTGTTATATTATTAAGCAAAATCATTAAAGAGCCCATAAAATGTTTTCTGTTGATGTATTTCCTTTTGAAACTGGATGTTGGGGTGGGACGTTTTATTGGACCTATTGGCCAATTTAGTTACATCACAGCCGTGAACCATGAATTGCTACTTGCTAGTCAGTTGCAGATGATATTGGGGAAGGGACTTTCTTATTCTACAGAACATTTTAGGCCTATTGGACATACATTAGCTCTAAATGTAAGAAACAATGGCAAGAAAATATATGTGAACCCTTTGGAATTAGCTGGTTTTCGGCTGTAACTGGTCATAAAATGTGATCTCATCTTTATCAAAGTACAGACAAACACAATGTGCTTAAGCTAACAACACACAAACAATTAAAATCTGTCATGTCTTTATTGAACACATCACATTAAACATTCACAGTGCTGTGGAAAAAGTAAGTGATCCCTTGGACGCCAGTGATTCCTTCAAGTCTTTAGCTGTCACTCTAGGGTTCATTTTTACCACATTGAGCATCCTGCGGCGTGCCCTTTGAGTCATCTTGGCTGGATGGCCACTTCAAGGGAGAGTAGCCACAGTACTAAATCACCTATGTTTATAGGCAATTTGTCTAACTGTGGACAGATGAATATCTAAACTCTTCTAGACAACTTTGTTACCCTTTCCAGGTTTATGCAATGCAACAATTCTTGATCATAGGTCTTCTGAGATCTTTTTTTTACGAGGCATGGTCCAAGTCAGCAGATGCTTCTTGTGAATAGCTAACTCAGGGGGCCTGGGTAGCTCAGTAAGTAAAGACGCTGACTACCACACCTAGAGTCGCGAGTTCGAATCCAGGGAATGCTGAGGGACTCCAGTCAGGCTTCCTAAGCAACCAATTGGCCCTTTTGCTAGGGTGGGTAGAGTCACGTTTGGGTAACCTCCTCGTGGTCGCTATAATGTGGTTCTTGCTCTCGGTGGGGCGCGTGGTGAGTTGTGCGTGGATGCCGCGGAGAATAGCATGAAGCCTCCATGCCCGCTAGGTCTCCGCGGTAATGCGCTCTACAACCCACATGATAAAATATGCGGACTGACGGTCTCAGACGCGGAGGCGACTGAGATTCGTCCTCCACCACCTGGATTGAGGAGAGTCACTATGCCACCACAAGGACTTAGAGCGCATTGGGAATTGGTCATGCCAAATTGGGGAGAAAAAAAAAAAATAGCTAACTCAAAATGTTTGAGTGCTTTTTATAAGTGAAAGTAGCTCTAACGCACACCTCTAATCTCAGTTCATTAACTGGATGCCAGGTTTGCCAACTGACTCTAATTAGCTTTTGTTGACATCATTAGCCTAGGGGTTCACATACTTTTTCCATCCTACACTGTGAATGTTTGAATGATGTATTCAATATGTACAATAACTATACAATATGTTGTGTGGTATTAGTTGAAACAGATTTTGTTTGATCATTATTGTAACTGAAAATTAAGATCAAACCAGATTTTTAAGACAAAATGCAGGTAATTCCAAAGGGTTCACATACTTTTTCTTGCCACTGTAAATTGTATTTAACAATAACATACAGTACAAGATTGCAGTGAATTGCAAAATGTAACCAACAAGACTTTTTTTTACATTTGTTTGTAAAAAAAAAAAAAAGTATTTTCTTCACTCCAATAATGTTTTTTCAATGGGTTAACTTTTCAGAACTGTTTGTATCTAATATCACCCAGATTACATTTGTTTGAACATGTGCAGCTATAAATGAATGCTCTGCACTAGTGGATATTCTGAATAAAATGTTTACATGATCACCCAATATTCTGATTAATGCAGGCGTATGCCATCTATATTATCTGGATTTCTCAAAACTGGAATTTTGTCTTAATTGGGTTATGGATATCTGGTTAATGCGTTTACATGATGATGCTTACATTATTGGAACATGAAAAAATTCTGATCAGAATATCGACTTAATTGGGTTATGGCAATTAGGTGATTGTGTTAACATAACACTTGCATAATCGGAATATAACCAAATTCTGATTAATATCAGAATTTTCTTGTGTATGCAACTCTTGTGCAGGAAGTGCAGGTCAGATGACTCTTTCCTCCTTTGCTTTCTTTCTCTTGGCATGATTCGGGAGGCATGAGGTCGAGCAGTTCAAAAAGAATTAAATTCAGCTATTAAATTCACACTTCTCTCTAGTGTGCGTCACAAACATTTCTAGTAATTACATATGTGATTATAGCATCCACAATAGAAATGGGTCTTGAGCTAAATTTGGACCACCTTGTGACATATTTATAGGCCCTGTTCCCACACAATCAGGCATATATTTACATGTTAACCTAATTATATGGCCACTTGTATTGTGGTCACTGAAGTAGCCCCGAATTTCCTGCCTTTGACATTAATGCTGTTTGATTTAGTGATTCAGCCCATAACTGGGGCATGATCTAAAAAAAACAAAAACAGTGTTCGTCTAGAATAGAAGTGAACTGAGCTTTGCCATGTGGGATGCAACAGATGAACTCTTTCTTAAAAAAAACAGTGCCGATGGGAATTTCTATCCGTCGAGACCGAAAGGTGTTTGTTTCTGGAGCTAAGTGTTTCAAGGCACTCATGTACTACGTCCAGAAAGCTAAACGGAGAAGTTGGTTGAAGTACACTTCAGTATATCTAAGAAAGGTCTAATGCATATATCCCATATTTTGACATAAATCAGATCAGATTTTCTCCCACGTTTACATTAACTGAAGAAAAATGGACTGTGTTTACACTAATACCTTGCCAAGACTGGCAGTTTGCCCAAGAAGTACATTTGACCATTAACTAGCTGTAATCCTAGCACTGTTCCACTAACCCCTAACCCAAATTTCATGTTAAGATCTCTTCCTGAAAGGTAACTCAGTATATTTCAGTGTGTTTTGTACCTCTGTGTCTTTCAGTGCGCTGTCCGAGCTGCAACCAATGGTCGGATTCTGGTCCTGGAGGGACTGGAGAAGGCCGAGAGGAATGTGTTGCCAGTTCTCAACAACCTGCTGGAGAATAGAGAGATGCAGCTGGAAGATGGCCGCTTTCTCATGTCAGCACAGCGCTATGATAAACTGCTGGAGGTACATGCAGCCCTCTCTATAGATCTATAAGCCGACTGAACAGTCAGAGCTCTGTCAAAGGGAGTTCTTTAACTAATGCTTTATCATAGAGATGTTAGGAGCCTACTTGGCAGGTGTTATATTTGGCCCCTCTATAATATGCATACATTTTATGCAAAAGCACACATGAAAGATTAATTCATTTAATACAAATTTATTTGTATAGCGCTTTTTACAATACACCTTGTTCCCAGTCAGATTGCAAAAATAGTGCCCAACAAACCACCAAGTTTAAGATGACATTGGCATGGATGAACGAAAAGATATTTAAATAAATAAATATCCAAGAACCAAGACACCTTTTTCATTTTCATATCTGAATGCATATGAACTAATGAGATGTAAAGCAATATCACTTTTTTAATAGCTTATTAATGGTATTATTATAAAAGATTAACAGTATTCTATACAGTAAACTCTAATAAGTTGACTCTACTCAATTGATTGAGTAAACTCGTTCCCTCAATTGAATTGAGTAATGGCGTAACTTGTGTAACTAGGTCCACTTAACTTGGTGATCATATAGAAAGAACTTAACTATTTAAATCTAGGTAACAAATTGTAAGTAGACTTAATTCAGATTTGCTTTTTAAATGTTGTTGTTTCAACTTAATAATTGTATTTGGATGGACTCAAATTTAGGTCATACCATAACATAGCTTAATGTCTCTCTAGGTCAATCATTAAAGGCTTAGTTCACCCAAAAATGAAAATTCTCTCATCATTTACTCACCTGCATGATATCCCAGGTGTGTATGACTTTCTTTCTTCATCAGAACACATTTGAAGAAAAATAGAAAAAATATCTCAGCTCAGTAGGTCCTTAAAATGCAAGTGACTGGTGATCAGACTTTTGAAGCTCCAAAAATCACAGACAGTCAGCATAAACTTCATCAATATGACTCCAGCAGTTAAATTAATGTCTTCTAAAGTGACACGATCGCTTTTGGTGCGAAAAAGATCAATATTTAAGTACTTTCAACTATAACCCATCGCTTCCGGTAAGCTTCACGATAGCGCTGAGTTCACGTGGTCTGTCGTGTGACATATTCATGTTGGCGTGTTACAGACATAACCTCACATTCTTCTCTTGGTTGAGATGTCCAGTATAAGCAGCACTGCTCTTCCGGTTGTGACTCACGTGTGTCAGTTCTCGCGTGTTTCAAATGCAAACGTGATTTCGTCACGCGCGTATAACACTGCTGACCGGAAGCATGATTTAGAGTTTAAAAAAGTACTTAAATAATGATCTTTTTCATGCCAAAAGCGATCGTGTCACTTTAGAAGACATTAATTTAACAGCTGGTGTTGTATCGATGACGTTTATGCTGACTGACTGTGATTTTTGGAGCTTCAAAAGTCTGATTACCAGTCACTTGCATTTTAAGGACCTACTGAGCTGAGATATTTTTCTGTTTTTCTTCAAATGTGTTCTGCTGAAGAAGGAAAGTCACACACACCTGGGATATCATGAGGGTGAGTAAATGATGAGAGAATTTTCATTTTTGGGTGAACTATCCCTTTAAATAAACTTAATTCTTCACAGAAATGCATATATACCTGTACGTCAGTTGCACATGCACAAGGAGAGCTGAGATAGTGTTAACAGGGTCCAATTTGACCAGAGGGTACACAGATCACCCTAATGGTTACATCACGCGAAACAACTATTTGAAACATAAATAATATTACAAAAGAGCTGAAACATCTATGAATTCTTTATAACAACCTTTTAAATGCCCCCATAAATTCCCTTTGACCAAGGAAACATAATTCAATAATTCAAGCACAAGGAATTGTTAGTATTCCCCATAGCCTCTTTTTTTTTTTTTTAACTAAATAGTTTGAGTTATTAACACTAAAAATCTTACGTCTATGGATTTTTAAGAAAAATACATTCAAGGAACTTAGCTATTTGAGTTGTGAGCCCAAAACTTGACATTTCAAGTAATGTTTAATGAAGACAACTTGATTCTTCCAGTAATGACAAAATTAGGGTTTAAAGTATATTTGGTAGAGTGAAATATTCTGTATTTGTCATGGGTGTGGGTTGTGTTGGTCTAATAGGAACACAATAAAGAAGAGCTGGATGCATGGAAGATAGTTCGGGTGAGTGAAGATTTTCGGGTCATTGCTCTCGGTCTGCCTGTTCCCCGATACAAAGGAAACCCGCTGGATCCGCCGCTCCGATCTCGCTTTCAGGCCAGAGACATCTACTATCTTCCCTTCAAGGTGCCTCTAGACACACAGAAGCAACATCTATCACATATGTGGGAAATGTCAAATGTGTCTAACATCAAACAATGTGTTTTTTGAAGGACCAGCTTGAGCATCTGTATAGAATGGGACCAAATGTGCCAGCTGAAAGGTACGACAGTTTTCAAAGATGGATTTTCATTGGCCAGATGCAGACTGCATGCTCAGATGTATTTCTTTTCTTCTTAGGGTGTCTCAGCTTTTGTCATTTGCCACTACACTTTGCTCTCAAGAGTCTGCCAGCTTAAGCCTGCCTGACTTCCCTGTGGACAATCTCCCATCTGCACTCACAGTTCTGGTGGGTTACAGATTGCATGAGATTTTCATACATAGTCACAGTTAAGGGATTCCAATAGCCAAGTACATCACTCATGTTCATTCGGTGTAGCTAGCTATTGTTGAAAATTATTTGCACTTGTTGCAGAACCTGTTCCCCATGCTGTCAGCACAGCAGCTGGTCCAGAGGCTTTACCCGTACGAGGCCATGCTGGGAAAGGAGGGCCGCACAGCAGTGGAGGGGGTACTCAGTGTAAGGACTCTAGTCTTCCCATCTCTTTCTCTTTATAAAGTCATAAAGGGGTGGTATATCTCAGTATTTTTCAGCCTTTTGACAATATCATATAATGTATATGTATTTGCTCTGAAATGGTTTAAATGGGTGATACAATAAAAATACAGCAATTAAAAATAATTTAAGCATATTTTCCATGCCAATATACAGCAGTATACACCAGAATGCACCAATATAACAAAACTAGTAATCAACAGCAATATTTACCTACAAATAATTTTTACTAAAACCTTTTTATACACAAAAAATGACACAAAGAGTCTTCCGTGAACATTTATGAGTGATGACAAAAATGATCAGTGTTGTAAAGGTTAAAGGAATATACCGGGTTCAATTCAAGTTAAACTCAATCAACAGCATTTGTGGCATAATGTTGATTACCACAAAAAGTCATTTCGACTCATCCCTACTTTTCTTTAAAAAGAGCAAATATTGAGGTTACAGTGAGGCACTTACAGTGGAAGTGAATGGGGCCAATTTTTTTTTTTTGGTTTAAAGGCAGAAATGTGAAGTTTATAATTGTATAAAAGCACTTACATTAATTATTCTGTTAAAACTCATGTATTATTTGATCTGTAAAGTTGTTTAAATTGTCATTTTTACAGTCATTTTAGGGTTTTAGAGTTTGTTGACATTACATCGTCATGCAATGATGTTGTAAAATTGGCTATAACTTTACACAGAAAAGGTTAGTAAGTGATTTTATCACACTAAAATCATGTGAACATGCATATGGTGTATGTCTTGTTGATATACTTTTAAAACAGAGAGTATTTTAATGTTGGATTGGCCCCCATTCACTTCCACTGTAAGTGCCTCACTGCAAACAGTTTTTGCATTTTTTAAAGACATGAAGGGACAAGTGGAAATTTATTTCTGTGAAAATCAACATTATGCTACAAATGCTGTCGATTGAGCTTAACTTGTATTGATCCCGGAATATTCCTTTGATTGAACCTTAACCCCAACCTAACTTTAACCCCAAACTTACCAACACTTGAGCCATTGTTGCTACTGAGGTTTTAATTAATGTTTACTGTCTTAAAGCACTCATACTCTTGATGTCAAAAATAGTCACTACCCTCTCTCTTCTCAGAGGTTTGAGTTGACTGATGATAGCAAGAAACCTTCTCTGACTGCAGTGGTGAACATTGAGCCTGTTAGTGGAGATCACCCAGGACAGGCAGTTGTCACCCTCAGCATCGCTGACAACAACATCACCTTTCAGGTCAGGACATCAAGAGAGTAATATCTTTTTAATGAAGGTAATGAAGTTCAAAATTAGTGTTACGCACACCTGCCATTGGTGATTAAATTGAGAAAATTTACCGGCAATAAACATTTCTTACCAGCCATGAAAATATATTTCATGTTATTTTCATTCAAAGAATCACATTTTGTTCTTATGACAGTAATATAATTTTTTTTAGCAGTTTTACTTGAAATTTTGTGACAAACAGCGCAGATCATTACATTACTCAATGTACTGTATATTAGATGAGCCAGAATCCATCACTATTCATCATAAATTAGACGCTAATTCCATGGCGGCCGGACGTAAAAAATATATATTTTCGAATGGAAAAGCAGCTATAATGAACAAACGTTTATCATTCATTTTGACTTGACTGTGTCATTATTATATTGCATTATTATGCATAGTCCATCGTTACAGCACAAAATAAACACTGAAATTCGATGACTGGATTTTTTCCAAATTGTCTGGCAAAATGTATTGCTCCTGGACACTTTGGCCGGCACCAACATTTCTTAGCGGAAACTCAGGAAGACACACCACGAAAAGCACCCAAAAGTATCAGATAAGTAGTCTATGTTACTGCTTATCCAAGGCTTAAGATGCAACCTAAAAAATTCATTCAGAAAACAAAGTCAAAAAATAATTTTCTTCAAAAATCTTAATGTCGCGTTTATCATGTCGCGTGTTCACGCAAGTTCCCTTATAAAGCCAATTTGTACTTTCATTTGGCTCTAGACAAAGAGTTCATTTTGGATCCTGGATGTAACCAATTGATGAAAATCCCCAGGATCAGCTACAAGTCTCTGTAGCTGAGAGCTAACATCACATGCACACTTTGAAGATAATGCTTATTTGGAAATGTGAGTGAACCAAACTACTTCTTCCCTCTAAAGGAAATGCTGTGGTTCCTCCGCAGGTTCCTTCAGGAACCCGGCCGATTCGTCCACCCAACAGCAGCCCGGCGTTCATTGGCACCCCCACCCATGACCGTCTGCTGGCTGAGATGATGCAGTCCCACCTCGTCAAAGACATTTGTCTGATCGGAGCCAAGGTACACAGGCAGCTTCCTGCAGCCACCCTCACGGAGCACTTTGAACCAGAAAGTTGACGTGTGTTGAACAAGAACAATAGCTCACTTTTCCGTAGTGCCTGTTAAGGCAATGCAGGAAGATCACCAGGGCTGTCTAATGTTTCCATCAGGGATTGTGTTCTTGTAAGAGGTTCTGAGGTGCCGTTAGAGCAGATCAACTGAACAATGTAAATCTTATGCTATCTTAGTATTATTATCTTCGGGTTTGGCTAATGCTATTTGTTGATGCTTTTTCAGGGTTGTGGCAAGTCTGTGATTGCAAGAGAGTTTGCTGAAATGCTGGGTTACAGCATTGAGCCAATTATGCTTTATCAGGTAAAGTCAAACCTTCACATGAAAGCTATAAAGACAGATAAGTAGAGATATTGAAAGTGTAACATAAGTACCTGTCCTACAAATTGAGAACATTTTATAAAGGAATATTCCAGGTTAAATTCGAGATCAGATGCTGTCAGTTACCACAGAAAGGAATATGTTTGTTTGTAAAAACAAGCAAAAAATGCACTCCAAAAATATTGTAACTTTTTTTACACATTTAAATTTCATTGCAGAATTCCGACAAATTTAATTGTGTAATGTTTAACAAAATTAAATTCATAAAACTTTTTTTTATTTTTTTGAGCATGCTAACAGTTATGCACTTACAATGGTACTCTATTGTGCAAGGGTACAATGGTTGCCCAATAGACTTCTATTATAAGTGCATTTCTGTGCAAAGGTTTTTAGTGGTACTGTTCTTAAGACATTCTTAACGTACATTTTGTTTTAATAGCACAATGACAAAAAATAAAACATTTATTCAGTCTCTCTGACCCACCAAACCACAGTTCCCAATATCAGGTAGTACAGAATAAGGAGCCATTCACATAGTATGTGTTCTTGTATTAAAATAGAATAAAACAGAATGCAGATCTCAAGATGTGTTTTTGAAGTTTAGCTGCTTTCAACTTTATGTGGTGTCTTAACATGATGCTCATGTGACAAAACAGCGACGCTGACAAAACGTCAAAATGTGATGCAACAGTCAAAGATGTCCATCTGACGCATGTGTCCAAAAAATATATTACAGTTGGAATGTGAGTTCCATGTGTTCTGTGTGTAAGTATACCCCTAAGTATACCTCAGACACATGGACAAACTCGAATGGATAAACTAACTGGATAGCTGTGGACTGTAGGCCAGTGTAAGACGTATATAAAATAATATGCAAATAATACAAATATATTGACTTCTTAAGAGACTTGTTGCAATGTCTATTCAATGCTTTACTCGTCTGCCACAATAATGTAATGTCTTTGAATTATCTTCATTTGGGGGCTTTTTTGCAAGTATATATTTATATGCAAGTAATATATATTTATATCTTCAGCTTTAGTGTGTCAATAGGAAATATAAATGTTAGACTCCTAAACATTACTTTTGCAAATAGAAAAGATTAGAATAGAAGAACAGGGAGCCCTGCAACAGATGTCATTGCCCCCACAAAGCCCCCCACTGAACATCGTGTCAGTCTGAGATTACATAAAGAGACAGAAGCAATTGAGACAGCATAAATAGATAGAAGAACTGTGGTGAATTCTCCAAGAAGCTTGGTACATCCTATCTGCCAACAACCAAGAAAAACTGTGTCCAGGTGTACCTAGGAGAACTGGTGCTAAGGTGGCCACACCAAATATTGATTTAGCTTTTTTTATGTTTACTGGACTTTGTATGACATTAAGTTATAAATGAAAACTGTTTATATCATTATTTTTGAAGAAATCCTCATTATGCAACATTTATAACAGTACTGCATATATATATATATATATATATATATATATATATATATATATATATATATATATAATTTATTGTAATTGATCGACAGACCTATTTTTATTTATTTATTTATTGCTTGTTCCTCTCTCCTTTCCTCTTCTATTAGGGGATCTAAAAGTACCTTACATCATGTCACCATGGTTTTGTGTTTATAAATGTGTGTTTGGTTTGTAAGAGAAAGCTCAGCGCTGTCCTGAACATCAGCATGCAGAGCCAGAGGTGACGCACTCCAGGGGTCACACGTCTCCCTGTGTTTTCCATCAGCAATGATTGGTGTTTTTAATATCTGTGATTCTAGCAAGACCGCACAACATATTTTGGTGCTTAAAGCCTTAAATAGCCATGCTCTTCTATGTGATCTTGGGTCGCTTCTATTTTGGGATCAGAGTCATGCTTTGTCCTTGATCTCCCCCAGTATTATTAACCGCAATGGCCCATGTCTGCTTTCAAAACACATCGGCTCTGTTCCAAAACCTTGTGAGCTCCCCAAACAAAGGCTGTTCCAAAGGACAGATACCTCGAACTCATGCAATACCTGGTTGTGGCCAAACTATAAGACAGCATCACCTGTGTCCTGCTCAGAGACAGCAATCTCAGAATGCATTGCAATAAGATCATCCACCCAAGATGGCAGATGATGTGTGAAAAATGTTGAGTATAAATATGCTTGTAATTTTTCAGTACTGAAAAGAATTGAAAAAATAGTTCAGTCTCATTAATATCGATTATTTGACCCAATATTTGCGTAAGTACTTTTTAGGCTAATTAAAGTGTGTATTTTAGTTCTGTTAGCATCTGGGTCTGATCACAGTGTGTTTGTGTTTTGCTGCAACTCAGACAATCTGAGAAGAGCCACTGAGAGCAGAGTGTAAACATTAGTGATGCAGGTAGTAAAACGTGTGTGTGTGTGTGTGTGTGTGTTAGTCCTGGAATGCTGGGAATTCTGTTGGCTTAGTTCGGGCAGAGCAGGAAAAGGAAGCTGCCCGTGCAAATAAGTTATTTTTGCATGCTGAGAGTGAGAGGTCACAGCGCATGGAGAAAAGAGAAATTGTGTAGCTCACTTCATCATTTTATCCCTCTGAAGCTTTTTATGAGCTCGTACTGGTTGTGGATCGTCTTTGATGATATATAGTGCTTTTATTTGCGGAGTGTTGTGGAAAAAGAACTACATCATGGACCAAAAAAAATTAGTCCTGGCGCTCGGCTTTGCCAAGCAATAATGTTTTGTGTCTTGTTTTTCGTCATTATGATAGTTTGTTCTCCTATATCGATTCATCTTAAGATAACATTTCAAATTTTCCTTTCCTTAAAAGTAAATGAGAATTTTCCTCAAATGACCTGACCAAGAATCCTAGTGGAAAAGTTCACTATTTTTAATGGTCATTTGATTAAATTATCAGTGTATGAAAACAAAAATAAACCGATATGTTCTGATTTGTTTTATGCATGGAACGCCTTGTGAAATTGCTTTTAATTTTGCTGTTAATATTGGCCAGCTGACTGTACATGATCCCTTATGAATAATACATAGATATGTATAATAGATTAGTATTTAATGCTATTAACACAATATCACTCATAAATATTTACATTGGAAAGTATGCTCTGAAGTTCAAACTTATGTTAATTGGCCTGCCAATAAACTGAAAATGGCCACATATACACTGCCCTGCAAAGGCAAAACACAGTAACTACACATTTTGTAGTCATAACCAAAATTAGTCATAACCACCCCTCACCTGTCAATCAACCGCTGCACTTAAACGTTTAAATTTAGCCGGTTACAAGCGGCTTTAGAAGGAAATAACCGTCCGAAAATGTGGATACATACACAAGCACAAGAACTTCACAGATCTTCTTCAGTGTTTGATATCAACACAGATGAGAAGATAGATCTGAAGCTCCTTAATACAGGTAATCCACTAAAATAACGGATAGGTCTGCTTGAAATGTTGCATTTGTGTTTAGATTAAATTAAACTGCATCTGGGAGAAACAACGTGCCTTTTTTCGCACTTTCTTTGTCTTTCCTGATTTTGTTGCGCTTTAATATCATGCAGTAACACACTGACATTGTGACTGATGTATGTCGTCATGAAATCAGATACCCTCCCCTCAAAATCTGAGCACAAGTTTTCACAGGAGACACATTTAAATGACCTGGTGTAAACAGTGATGTGTCTCACTTCACATCACTGTTTACACCTGGTTGTTTAAATGTGATCATGTGATCGGATCACCTGAGATGCATCTTAATACCAGGTGTAAACTGGGTCACTGATCAAGTTTGGTTCAGTTACGTTCAGAGAAAATGGAATGAGATCATTGTAAAATCTACATTGAGCTGCAAAACACTTTTTTCTCCATATTTCTCAGTTTCAGTGTTGGTGTAATTACTGTGTTTTGGCTTTGTAGGTCAGTATAGGCCAATATATCAGTTTCTCACTACTTGAGATCATGGTACCGCCCTTTTTATATACATATATACATACTTTGAACTTACGGTGGATGTGTTTTTGTACAGGGTCAATCACAGCCCATACACTTCCCCATCTCTGCCTTGAGTGTGTATACAGTGAGAACGACTCATCTCTGCCCTGCTCTCTGCTCATACCCACATTTAAGCTCTAATGCACTGTAAAGCCCTGCCCACACATGCCTTTGTCCTCCTACACCCTTTCTCCCTCTGTCAGTGCTCCACAGGATACTCAGAATGACAGCCGTTCCTCTTTGTGTGTGTGTGTGTGTGTGTGTGTAGGACATGACAGCGCGGGACCTCCTCCAGCAGCGGTACACCCTGCCTAATGGAGACACAGCCTGGAGGGCTTCCCCGCTGGTCGCTGCTGCTCAGGAGGGAAAGCTGGTGCTGCTGGACGGCATCCACCGTGTCAACCTGGGCACTTTAGCTGTGCTGTCCAGGTCAGTCTCAATCCATACTGCACTATACTGTGCTTAGTCTCTGTCTTGGAGTCATCTCTTCAAAATACATGCATAACACTGGTTTCCCCACATTTTTATTATTGGGTAGAACTAGACTACCCGTAAAACTGTAGAGAGATCCACCAATCAGAGAAGCCGTTGTTGCCATGGAAACGAGAAACAGCGAAACAGCCCAGTACTGACCTCTCACTCTTGTGAAGCATTACGAATGCTGTAATCTCCCTACACTTAGACATTTTACAGTAAATTTGAAATATTTTGTGGTTTATACTTGTGAAATGAGTGAAAAAAGTTAATAGTTTTATATTGTACTATATGTGTTAACAACCATTCGATTCAGTATTCCATTAGATTAATTTGATTGTTTTAAGCATAAACCTCACTAAGTTATGCACCAGATAATTTTTTTTTAACAAAAAATAAACTTTTTGCCAGTGGCAGAAAAATTGCAAAGAAAAAGCCACTTTTGAAACAGAAAAACAAAAAGAAAAGTTTAGAGTGGGTAAAGAAACACAGACATTGGACAGATAATTGGAAAAGAGTGTTATGGATCTTAACCCCATTGAGCATTTGTGGGATCGGCTAGACTGTAAGGTGTGTGAGAACTGCCCGACAAGACAGCCACATCTATGGCAAGTGCTACAGGAAGCGTGGGGTGAAATGTCACCTGAGTATCTGGACAAACTGACAGCTAGAATGTCAAGGATCTGCAAAGCTGTCATTGCTGCACGTGGAGGATTTTTTGATGAGAACTCTTTGAAGTAGTTTAAGAAGTTCTGAACATTTTTTTCAAATTGTAATAGTAATTTTTCACATTATTAATGTTCTGACTACACTTTGTGATCAGCTGAATGCCACTTTGGTGAATAAAAGTAGAAATTTCTTTCCATAAGAGCAAAATTTGTACATTATTCCAAACTTTTGGCCACCAGTGTGTATGTACAGTATATATAGTTTTGCTTCTCAAGTAAATGTGTCTTGTTCTAAAGATTGTTTGATATTTTTACTGGAAACAAGACAAAAATATTGGTCAAGAAAGTTTTTGTTTGTGCAGTGGCATCTCTATGAACTCTGATCAAACCCGCTGTTGCTGTAAAAGTACCAACAATAGTATCTGTGGCAGTGATTTCCACTTTCGAGTAGACTGCTGGTCATGGCTGTCATTGCTGTAGTGCTTGATTTGCTCTGCCATTAAAATGTCCTGTATACTGTCTCAGGTTGCTGCATGACAGAGAGTTGGCTCTGTATGATGGGACTCGACTACTGAGGTGGGACCGTTACCAAACTCTAAAAGAGGAACTACAGCTCACTGACCAGCAGCTACAGGACAGGTAATGGTCTGTTCAGACACTCAAAAACCCCAACTAACCCTAACCCAGTGCTCTGGTTTCACATTTTCACACTGGTGTAATTGCAAATATTTTTGGCTATTATAAGTTACCATTCAACAAATATAATGACATGCAAAGTCACAGGGGAGGACTTGAGAGCATATTCAGTCAATATTTTGTTAATATTATATCCTGTATATTATTCAAGTTGGCTACGTGAATAGACAGTAGACTGAAAAAATACTTTAAAGATTTGTATTTTAATAATCTATCCTTTGCAGTATTTGTTTTCAAAGCCTTAAAGTTATAGCTGGCATACTGCCTAACATGTCATTTTTTGGTTGAAATCTAAGTCATACGGGTTTGGAACAACATGAGGGTGAGTAAATGATGACAGTTTCATTTTTGAGTGAACTCTTCATTTAATCCAAAGCAAACATTTTCCAGTTTCCATTTTCAATGTGGATAAATGACCATTTCAAGGTGTATGTACATTAAACTTACCCTGAAACTGAAAATTTACTGAGCATTATAAATCATTGTAACTGGCAAAATTGACAGCCCTACATCCCAGTGCCAACAGCAGTTACGTAGTGGGAGCTGTTGCCGTGGTGAATGTTAGATGTAGCCACACGCTGTGTGTCGGCAATGTGTCACGTTCATTTAACAGAACCGGAAGCTCACGCTAATCGACACCTGCATGAGTGCTGAGCTCACATGGGTGTCTCGTGGGAGAGATGTGCCAATTCAAAGCAGCCCATTCCATTTCATTACCCATCTTCAAATATTGAGATGAGTATGTTCTATCCAATGTATAACACTGGCTTTGTTAAAGGAGCTTTTTTCTCTACATTTATCCTAACTTTGAGTAGTTTGTGGACGTATTGTGGGTGTATAATGTGCTAATGCACACAAACACGCATTAAGCCAAAGGCCCACATAAAATGCATTGCATTTTTTTGTGCAATTCTCTGTCTCTCAGTTCCTGGAGGGCCGCAGCCCTGCAGAGTTTAGTTCCAGCCCTGCTCCAAAATACCTCCTTGTAATCTTCAAGCACTCCTGAAGACCTTGATTAGCTGCTTCAGGTGTGTTTAATTAAGGTTGGAGCTAAACTCTGCTGGACTGTGGCCCTCCAGGAACTGAGTTTGACTCCCCTGATGTAGAGCAACTGTCATTAATGCTGAATGAATATTGAATGTTCTGACAGCTTTCACACATCTGATCGACAAAACTACACATAAGAGGTGTTGATTTACTTCACGTAACATCATCTCTATAGAGAGACTCTGTATCAGACCAACAATTAAACGCAGAGAATCCTTGTGGCAAGGAGTCTAGACTGAGTGTCCATGTTTGGGAGAAACACTGAGTTATGATTAGATGCGTTTCAGCCCATGGCAACAGATGCTTTCATCTGAATCCCGCAATAACATTAAACTGCCCGCCAGACTGTCCAGCTCAAATGAATCCTAAGGCTGATTTTATAGATTTTGTCAGTAAGCACTGACACTCGATATTTATTTCAGTCTTTCCTTACTTGCTTTCAGATGTATAATTTAAAAATGGAAGAAATGTTACGCCACAACATTCTGTTACTATGGAGGATCATCCTGTTTATGAGTTAATAGACTAAAGTTTTGAATAGTTCCAGTCTTATTTTTATAAGATAATGTGACATGAGCATGACTGCTCTTCTTTTAATTGTTTTAGCACTATTGTATGACTTACATATTGATAACAGCTATGTTCAAGCAGGGCAGTAGGGTTTGGAATCGAGTTAGATTTTGGTTTGGAAACTGGTTCCATCAAAAAAACAAACAAAAAAAAAAAAAACTACACTGAGTGAGCTTCATGGAACATCTGCATTCCTCTGTTGAGGCGACAGAATACCATAATACATTTTATATACATGCATTATAGCTGCCTTAAACTTTGCTGCTGTCATAACAATCGGTGCATTTCTTAATTTCTTTCACCTATCCACTAGAATCAGCAATCAGCTTTCGAGTGTGTGATTCATTGTTTCGCTCAAATCAAACGTCTGTGAAACACCTTCCATTTTCCATTGTCTTTCCTCTTCAAAATACTAAAATAATTTTTAATAGAATTGTTAAGGAAGTGGAAAGTGAAACTGACTTGAGATCTGAACAATAATCAAACTGACCCTGTTACTATACAGCATGACCAGCCCACAAACAAAAACAGCACATCGCAGACTTCACTAATGACGAGGTAGGAGCTGTTGTGCAAGTCATGAAGATGAATCAGAAACAAGCGAATAAAACATGAAAACATATCAATGTTTTAAATCACACTACACTAAATAGAAAGAGCAAAGAAAACTTACTCGTGATGTACATCCCAATAAATCTCTGAAAAACGGATGCATTAAATATAAACTCTAGACACTTTCATCACATCTAACACCCGCGAGAGGGTTCCAATCAGAAGTGATAATCCCTGTGCCCTATTTCCTTCAAAGAGAATTACCCTGCACTCTGAGGGCTTCAGGGGGCTGAAAGGTGATAACGGTCAGTCACAGCTCACTTCTACACTGATTATTATTGGACATTATGTTTGGAAAGACCCCACAACATGGATTGTGCTCTCTGAAGTGCCCTGCGATGAAATCATCAGCGCAGGTGAGATTTGATTGGACAAAGTTTCTCTAGTGCAGTTTGACGTCATGATTTCACTGTGTCTTTCTAGTCGGAAGAGTGAGGCTGCAGAATTTAAATGCTTATATCTTCTGAAAATTAATTTTGTCAACCTATAGAAGTACACTGGCATATAGATGACCCTAAAGCTAATATAAACTCAGCAAAAAAAGAAATGTCCTCTCACTTTCAACTGCTTTTATTTTCAGCAAACTTAAAAGAATAGTTCACCCAAAAATGAAAATTTGCTGATAATTTACTCACCCTCAGGCCATCCAAGATGTATCTGAGTTTCTTTCTTCATCAAAACAGAATTTAAGATTTTTAGGATTTCATTTCAGGCCGCCGCCTCTACACAATGCAAGTGAATGTACTCCATTTTTTTTGACGGTCTAAAATGCATATTTAGGGTGCATCAAAATAATCCACGCGACTCCGGTCGACAAATAAAGTTCTTCTGAACGCAAACTATTTATTATTTTTAGAAACAAAACAATACTTATATACTTTTTAACTACAAATGTTCGCTTCCGTACATCTCTGTGACGTGCACTCATGAGAGGGATGACATAAACTCGTTGGTAAGGTCACACGTGGAGGAGGAGTCAGGAAGCACGTCATTGTTTACATCGTTTTTTTATTATTATTATTTGGAAATTATTTTTATTTTATATTGTTTTGAAATAGTTTTGGACTGTTTTAGTTTGTGAACGGCACAAGTTTCTCTTGTAAACAATGACGCACTTCCTGACTCCTCCTCCACGTGACGTGTGACATTACCAACGAGCTTACGTCATCCCTCTCATGAGCGCACGTCACAGAGATGTACAGAAGCGAACATTTGTAGTTAACAAGTATATAAGTATTGCTTTGTTTCTAAAAATAATCAATCGCTTGCATTCAGAAGAACTTTATTTGTCGACTGGAGTCGTGTGGATTATTTTGATGCACCCTAAATATGCATTTTGGACCGTCAAAAAAAGGAGTACATTCACTTGCATTGTTTAGAGGAGGAGGCCTAAAATGAAATCCTAAAAATCTTAAATTTCGATATTAAATGTGCTGTATGTAAGATTGACAACAAGCGTTTGAAATGGGTACTGCAGTCCAAATTCAAAATATTGGAGAGTTGTCTGCCCCACCCCAGACTCTAAGCTCATGCTGGTTGCCAGAAAGTTGACACGTAATAGCCAACTCTGCATCCGTTTTAAAGGGTTTCTGAGCTTTAAGCTGTCTCCATCTTCCAAAGGTATCTCCAGTATTTATCCTTGTTTACTACACCTCTGGTCATGGTGGTTTTAAGATGGATGGCGAGGCTTTTTAGGTCAGGTGGAATCAGTTATCTTTGATCCAGTTCGTTTGCTGGCTTTCATGGCTGCAGCACGCAGTGTTGTTTGCCTGCAAACTTGTTCAAATTTGGCAACCCGGTGGTGTCGAAATACTACTGGTGAGTGGGCAGTTGTAACGTTGCTGGCTGCTGGCAATGACGATGAAGAAGACGATGATGAAGATGAGAACCCAAGTGCAGTTTATTTACAAAAGTGAATCCAAATCCCTAACTATAAACGTGAAACATAAAACATGAACTTGACTATGACTTGACTATAAACATGACTTGACTAGGAGCAAAACACATCCACATACATTCAATACTTGACAATGGCACAATGGAAAATATGAGGCTTAAATACATGGACATGGGGGAACATAAACCAATGAACAGACAGAACTGATAACAAGATAATTAAATAATAAACCAATGAAAACATGACACATGAACATGGAGGGAAAACATGAAATCACATAACA
Source organism: Myxocyprinus asiaticus (assembly GCF_019703515.2). Classification (NCBI taxonomy): domain Eukaryota; kingdom Metazoa; phylum Chordata; class Actinopteri; order Cypriniformes; family Catostomidae; genus Myxocyprinus; species Myxocyprinus asiaticus. The sequence goes on along the minus strand of NC_059354.1, from coordinate 11,219,857 downwards.
AGGGAACTGGAACTAAACTTTTCAAAATAAAAGACATGAATCAACAAAATACACATGACAGCAGTGGGCGGGATCACACAGGCCAAAACATAAACAGAAATTCCGGCCTGGAATGGAAACTTCAAAGTAGAATATACTGGCTGTAGCATTGTTATCGGAGAAGCCAGTATTTCAACTTAGCATGTTATGGCCATTTTATGATTTAGTACAGTAAAAATATTACATATAGCACCTTTAAAGGAACCAGAATTTAATCGAAAGTCCTATCAGAATTCCTCACAATTCCCATCTCCAGCCAACAAGGTGCTTTTGGATTGTAAAAATCAGCATTGTCATATATACAGTACATACAGATTTTATTCTTACCTGACCCACAGCTTATCAACAACTAATCGGTGAAATGACAAATGTGTGATTCTTTGTTTTGGCTAAGAAATCAGTGCTGTTGGATGTGCAGTATATTTGAAGCCACACCTAGACGGGTAGAAAGGATGTTTGTGGTATCGCGTCTGAGGTTGAAATAAAGCCACTTCCTCCTCCTGTTTTTCCAGCCAATGTCTCAGGCTGCACTTGTGCTCTCTCTTCATGTGGTTCCAATGCTGCTCTTAATTCGCCAGCCCCTGTTCCTGTCTGACTCAGACTAAACAGCCCTATTAATGACACCTATAAAAGTCTCACTTCGCTTGGCTGTGTGGCAAGGGGTCTTGTCTTTGACCCCCTGAGGTCAACCCTATGCTTGAGAGCAGAGTAATGGTGCCCTTGCAGAAAATGGAGTCTACTCGTAGTATTCTTAGAATTCTGGTCTCTTTCTCTCTCCCTCTTTCTCTGCATTAGACTTATTGCCTGTTGCGTTGTGTAACGCCTACTTGCAAGAACAATTTCACCAACAATTTGACCACAAAACATGAGCTCCCTCAAATTGTTTACCCAGTAGTGAGCATTCTGTCATGATTTATACACCATCATATCATTCCAAACCCATATGACTTTTCTTTCTAGAGAGTTATCAAATTGTTATTCTTGGTTAGACAATGCCTTTAATCTTGTTTGTGAGAATGAGTTTTAACACTGTTGAATGCAGAAATGGGCCTCAGTGTTATGGGTAAAGATGATAATTAAATGCAGCTGTGTATGAATATTGCTAACAAGTACTACATTCAGTAATGTTGGGTAAATGTAAGAGGGGGACTGGTGTCTTGGAGGACTTGGAAGGTATGAAGGTGTTGCTAGGCAACAAGAGGCAGTTAATCTGATGAAGATCTAAAATGGTGCGATAATGAAGAATCTCTATCCTCTCTCTGTGTCAGTAGGTGTATCTATGCATTTCATGCAGGGGGCTTCATTGTTTATAAATAGACGTAGCTGTCTAGTGGGATTAGGTGGAGATGCAGCAAGTATAAGAGCTATTGTCAGCGATACAGCATCAACTGTGCCAGAGATCAGCGAGGGCATGGATCTTGACATGGGCATATCCTATTCATTTTGACAGATCAATGGACTGGCTTCACCTCCCCTGGTTCTCATATAGTCATCAGTGATCAGGTGCCTTTGTTTATGCCAGCCCCCTGGAACATATCATAGTCATAATAACAAAGATTGACAGTTGCTTTGACTGTAATGCCTGTTTTCAGGTCACCTGTTTATACTTTTGGTCCATTGTCTCTGTATCCTGTCAGAAAACTCATTGGCTGTGTTCGGAATAGGAAACTAACTTACTACTAACTGAATACTGCACAGTAAACTCTGAGGGGATGAACTGTGCACGGTGAAAGCACTGCTTGCACACGCTGTCTGTGCTGGTTTAGCACCCGATTTACTGAAGGAATTACGCAGATCTGGCAACAGCGCAAACACTCCCACAAAATCTGTGCTGAACCCAATTTGCGCGGCGCAATTCAGATGTTGCGGTTTTTCCGGTTCTGAGTGCAAGATATCAGAGGATGGCACAGACCAATGCGAACTGGCTCACTCTGCCGGGTCTGTACTCCATCACTCCACTGCTGTGATCCAGACACCCAAATCATCTCTTTAACATGCAGAATGTGCACTTGACTACATGCGCATCTGGATATATGCCAGGTTATAATGCTCTTTAACATCATTTGATCATTATTTGATTAATTACTGCTGCCGTGATCAATGGAAAATATACACAACCATCTCTTTTAAATAAAATTCCTGCTTTACTCTGGCGGTAATGGCATGGTCAATTACACTGGGCAAATTTTGGCAAGCACAACTAATACTGAGCCTAATTTACATAAATCGGAGCACTATGTGCCTGGAAAGCAATGACAATGACTTACAGGTAATTTAAATGCTCAAGTTGCAGTGCTATTTCAGTGATTGCGCTGGCTTAAATGTGTAAAAATACTGCAGCTGTTTAGTGAATGCCCCCCTGAGTGACAAAGAGGAGTGAGGCCATTTCAAAATGTAGTGTTCTGTCATGTTACTGGCATACTGTCTTACTACAAATTCAAAAGCATGTACTTTATCGTCACCAGGGAAGTTTGGAGAAATGTGTGGAAAGATGCAAATTTGCAGCTTAAGACTTTTTTAAGTATTATTGGAATTGTTCACACAAAAATGAAAATTCTTGTCATCATACTCACCCTAATATCATTTTAAACATGTATTTTAATGTTTACTTACTTTCGTAGAAAACTTTCTTTCGTAGAAAACAAAAGGGTAATATTTGAAGAATATCCTGGCCACTCTCAACTGTGACCAAAAAGCACCATAAAAGTATTATAAAAGTGGTCCATACAAATTTGTGCTATATTCCAAGTCTTCTTAAGCCATACAATAGTTTTGAGTGAGGAACAGACCCAAATTTAAAGGGATAGTTCACCTAAAAATTAACATTCTCTCATCATTTACTCACTCTCATGCCATCCCAGATGTGTATGACTTTCTTTCTTCTGCTGAACACAAATGAAGATTTTTAAAAGAATATCTCAGCTCTGTTGGAATTGAAGTTGAATGGGTGCCATGACTCCAGTGGTTTAATCCATGTCTTCAAAAGTGATATGATAGTTGTGGGTGAGAAACAGATAAATATTTAAGTCCTTTTTTACTATCAATCTCCACCTCTGACCAGCCCCAACCAGTAGGTGGCGATAAGCACGAAGAATGTGAATTCTCAAAAAACAAAAGAAGAATAATGTCAAGTGAAAGTGGAGATTTATAGTAAAAAAAGGACTTAAACATTGCTCTGTTTCTCACCCACACCTATCATATTACTTCAGAAGACATGGATTTAACCACTGGAGTCGTATGGATTACTTTTATGCAGCATTTATGTGATTTTTTAAGATTCAGAATTTTGGCTAACATTCACTTGCATTGTATGGACTTACAGAGCTGAGATATTTTTCTAAAAATCTTCGTTTTTGTTCTACAGAAGGAAGAAAGTCATACACATCTGGGTTGACATGAGGGTGAGTAAATGATGAGAATTTTCATTTTTGAGTGAACTATCCCTTTAAGACATTTTTATGCACAGAAAATCTTGCCCTCTGCTGCAGCTCTCAAATAAAATATAGTGCCTGCAGCTTGACAGCACCCATCCAAAATAATTGTAATTATGTGGAAAAGAGGAAACAGACCATTCTTTATCACCAGATATTTCTATATCTATAATAGATATATAATATAGTATATACAGTAGATATATCTACTGTATATACTAATCCATTGTGGATCGAGCCAGTAGATGAATTGGCAAAGAGGCTGTGCTTGATGGAAATAAATTGCCAATAACACCTTCCAATTTCTTTAACACTGGTTCCATCTCCACAGACAAATTTTCCCCATCCATCCGTCTTTCCGAGTCATCGCTCTAGCGGAGCCCCCACAGGTCGGCAGCACCACACAGCAGTGGCTCGGCCCAGAGACTCTCACAATGTTCCTCTTTCACACCATCAAGCCACTGGCCAAGGCTGAGGAGACAGCCGTTCTCCAGGGAATGGTCAGTCACACTGCCTTCAGACTCATCTTGGATGTCTAATTCAATATTGTGTTTCAGGGGTGGGCAGTATGACTAAAATTTTTAATTTTTTCAAGGTATGAGTAATATTCTATCACACAATGATATATTTCATATAGTTATTTTGGGGGCGGGGGATATATAAACTCAGCAAAAAAAGAAACGTCCCTTTTTCAGGACACTGTATTTTAAAGATAATTTTGTAAAAATCCAAATAACTTTACAGATCTTTATTGTAAAGGGTTTAAACAATGTTTCCCATGCTTGTTCAATGAACCATAAACAATTAATGAACATGCACCTGTGGAACGGTTGTTAAGACACTAACAGCTTACAGACGGTAGGCAATTAAGGTCATAGTTATAAAAACTTAGGACACTAAAGAGACCTTTCTACTGACTCTGAAAAACACCAAAAGAAAGATGCCCAGGGTCCCTGCTCATCTGCATGAACATGACTGAAGCATGCTGCATGGAGGCATGAGGACTGCAGATGTGGCCAGGCCAATAAACTGCAATGTCCGTACTGTGAGACGTGTAAGACAGCACTACAGGGAGACAGGAAGGACAGCTGATCGTCCTCGCAGTGGCAGACCATGTGTAACAACACCTGCACAGGATCGGTACATCCTAATATCACACCTGCGGGACAGGTACAGGATGGGAAAAACAACTGCCCGAGTTACACCAGGAATACACAATCCCTCCATCAGTACTCAGACTGTCTGCAATAGGCTGAGAGAGGCTGGACTGAGGGCTTGTAAGCCTGTTGTAAGGCAGGTCCTTAGCAGACATCACCGGCAACAATGTCGCCTATGGGCACAAACGCACCTTCACTGGACCAGACAGGACTGGCAAAAAGTGCTCTTCACTGACGAGTTGCGGTTTTGTCTCACCAGGGGTGATGGTCGGACTCGCGTTTATCGTCGAAGTAATGAGCGTTACACCGAGGCCTGTATTCTGGAGCGGGATCAATTTGGAGGTGGAGGGTCTATCATGGTCTGGGGCATTGTGTCACAGCATCATCAGACTGAGCTTGTTGTCATTTCTGGCAATCTCAATGCTGTGCGTTACAGGGAAGACATCCTCCTCCCTCATGTGTACCCTTCCTGCAGGCTCATCCTGACATGACCCTCCAGCATGACAATGCCACCAGCCATACTGCTCGTTCTGTGAGTGATTTCCTGCAAGACAGGAATGTCAGTGTTCTGCCATGGCCAGTGAAGAGCCCGGATCTCAATCCCATTGAGCACGTCTGGGACCTGTTGGATCAGAGGGTGAGGGCTAGGGCCATTCCCCCCAGAAATGTCCAGGAACTTGCAAAGTGAATGTTGACGAAAACATCTCCTTTTCTGTTAAACACAAGACAGAAAGTCAGTTGGATTTGAAACATCACAAGGCTAAGTAAATAATTTTCATTTTTTGGTGAACCACCCCTGTAAAGTAGTAGTTTTACATGGCTACATTTTTTTAATTAGCACCACAGCCAAGCAAAACAAAACTCTGAGAATATAATAATTATTTCCCAGCAAGTGGAAAATAATAGAAATTTCTAAATGTAAGGGGGATATGTACATGCCCCCAGTTTTGTTCATTCACATGCACCTTGTACTGGATTTGTACTGAGGCTGCTTTAATGTACTAAGTGTGTTTTTACAGATCCAAAATGTTCCCAATGAGGCAGTGGAGCAGCTGCTGCACTTGACTCACAGCCTGAGAAAATCCAGTGATCCAATGGTGAGCTACCCAAATTTAGATCTCTAAAACTTTCAAAGAACAAAGGCAGAGGCTGGATTTCATTCCTTTACCACTGACATGCAGTATGTAGAGAACGTGTCAAAATGCGTCAGTGGTCAAAAAGCAGACTTGTATTGGGAGATTCTTCAAATACCTTACAAGAACCACTGTTAAAGGCTACAAGTTTATACCATCTGTTTCTGTTTATACAGTCCAACGTATGGCTCCTTGCTTAGAAACGGCTTACTCTGATGTATATTTGTGAGTTTTTCTTTAGTTTTGTCCCAGAAACTCTGAATTTGCTGTTGTACAAGAACACATCAGTGACTGCCCACTTTTTCAGCAGTCTTGGTTCTGGAAGCATTTTCCTCATTCATTTTCTCCATAGGCATTATAAAAAAATCTTCAGTAAAGAGTTCTAAGCCTTGAATCAAACCAAGCAGTTCTAAGATCAATCAAAACATAGCAAACTTTGATTTAACAATCTCGGAGCTCATTGTAGTTGTTTCCTGTAGTTTAACAGTTCTGCACTATTATCTTCACGTAGGCAGCTGCCGCTCATAGATCAGGTAACTGTCATGGCAAACCTCAAAACTGTGCATATCCACTCAGAAACACAGTCTTATTCATCACACTGTTTGAGAGATGAGTCAAAATTGAAGTGTCCTAAAATGTTTTAATACTTCCATTGTAATTATGTGAGGTAATTATGTGCTTGTGTGGTATATCCAGGCCCTGTCCCTTGCGTCTTCATTATCCACCAGGCAGCTTTTGAGAATCTGTCGGCGTCTTTCTCAATATCCACAGGAGAGTGTTGCTCATGCTGTCAGCAAAGCTTGTCTGTCCAGGTAGACCAACGCCAACACATACATAGAAGATTTAGTGCCACATCCATATTAAATTATTGTCCTTAAAAGCAAAGTGCGTAATTTCTGCCCCACCAAACAGAACTAATGATTGTTTTCAAACAGGTTTTCTGAGCACTCCCTCCATCTTGCATTGGTCAGACAGAAACAGATAACCCTGCCCCAAACTCAAACCATTGGTTAAGCCAATAATGCTATGTTGAGCAGGTTGGGATTCTCAAAACAAACAAGTCAATGCTTGATAGTGCTACAGAGCCACAGTGTTTACGTGGCCTAAATATTTTTTTTTTAGTTTAGTTTATTTTAGTTTCATTTTTTACTTTTGTTGTTCTGTTTGGTGCAGTTAATGGCGGAGAAATTACATGCTTCACCTATATCTTTGTTTCCTACTTGATGAGAAGTGGATTTGGAAAACATAAACACAGTCTGTTGGATTTGTAGGTTCCTCCCCAGCCTGGCTCGCTCGTCTCTTCAGAAAAGTCTGGTGAACTGCTCAATAGAGGAGCAGCCTGACCCAGCAACAGAACAGAACCACCAATACACTTGTGAGTTTCACGACAACCAGCACATGAGAGCTGACTCACATGGACCCTCGGTCATTTTAGCTGCCCTGATATTTTTGTCCCATTTTCCTCCACTATCAGTACAAGAATTATTTGATTTCCGATGTATTGTGTAGTTTCTAAAAAATGAAGATGGGTAGAAATAGACGTTTTTTGAGCAGAAAATGAGTTGTATCCTCAGGAGGTGGTCCGTGAATAGGCAATTTTCTGTCCGGTGATATCTCTTTCTTTCTCTTTCTCGCTCTCTCTCTCTTTTTCTTTCCATTTCTATTCCCCTTTAGGCACTGTAAAAGATGGTTTTTTAACCATAGGGAATGTCTCAGCTCCTGTGTACAGTCCTGATGAGAAGATGAAGGTCCCAGACGTGCTCTTTTATGAGAATGTTCAGGTGAGCTCATTATCTGATCATTACAGCATGTAACATTTTTGTTAATTTTTCACATTTCGAAGATGGACATTTAAAACACAGAGGTTGAACTTTAAAGCAGTAAATGGGAGACCATAGCAAATATTATATCTGTGTAACGGGGGTTCACAGGACAGGCAAGGAGGAGGCGGGAACCGGCAGAACAGTCAACATAACTTTAATGACAAAAATGAACTTAAACAAACATAAACACATAGACACACACACACACACACACAGCGGCCACGCGTGTCTCCCTCTTTCTCGAGCTGGTGCCCCCGGCTCGTCTTTATCCCCCTACCGGCTGATTTGGACACCTCAGCGCCGGGTGTGTGTCCTCACGGCCCGGCCACGTCCTTCTCCTCGTCACAATTTGCTTTCCCGTTTGCACCAACAGTAAAAGAAAAAGTCCACTATTAGGTTTCCAAGACTTTTCAAAAGAGGAATAAAATGAGATGGAATAAATTGAGGCGTAAATGCATTCTTGCAGTCTGTGCAACGAGTCCATCAAGAGAGATTTAGATTATATGTATTCGTTCAATTGTGTTTATTTGATGAATTTAGTTATTTTGTTTATTTTAGAAATGTTGCAGTTCATCTGCATGCCAAACGTCATGCAGCCTGCAACGTCATCGTCATGTTTTTTTATTTAAAAGTTGAAAGAAACTGAGCTGCTCAACTGAAACAATTGATCCATGCAGTCCACTGGACAAGTAAACTGTCTGTTGTGTGTTATCTATTGGGACCACAGTGGCAGTGATGAACTTTTTTGTTGATTTTTGTTCCCAGAAAAATGCTTTACTCGCGTTGTCATCTCCTCATTTACACAGTGTTTTAAAATGAGGATCTCAGCAGAATAAGATGATGACGTCTTTCAACACACATTTAAGCAAGAGAAATGAGACCGTTAACGAGAATGAAATCTCAAGTATTTCAAAGAGCCATGTAGTAATTAATAGTAAAGTGTTTCAGCATGGCATAAACAGTCCTTAAAGGGATAGTTCACCCAAAAATTAAAATTCTCTCATCATTTAGTCTCCCTCAAGTCATCCCTGCTGAACTTCTGCTGAACACAAGATTTTTAGAAAAATATCTCAGCTGTGCAGGTCCATAAAATGCAAGTGAATGGGTACCAAAATTTTGAAGCTCCAAAATGTATATAAAGACAGCATAGAAGTAATCCATAAGACTCCAGTGGTTAAATCTGTATCTTAAGAAGCGATATGATAGGTGTGGGTGAGAAACAGATCAATATTTAAGTCCTTTTTTACTTTAAATTCTCCTCCCTGCCCAGTAGATGGCATTATGCACGAACAATGTGAATCGCCAAAAACAAAAAAAGAATGTTAAAGTGAAAGTGGAGATTTATAGTAAAAAAGGACTTAAATATTGATCTGTTTCTCACCCACACCTATCATGTCGCTACTAAAGACATGGATTAAACCACTGGAGTCGTATGGTTTACTTTGAAACTGCCTTTATGTGCTTTTTTGAGCTTCAAAATTCTAGCCACCATTCACTTGCATTGAATGGACCAACAGATATTAAATATTCTTCTAATAATCTTCCTTTGTGTTCAGCAGAAGAAAGAAAGTCATACAAATCTGAGATGGCATGAGGGTGAGTAAATGATGAGAGAATTTTCATTTTTGGGTGAACTATCCCTTTAACATTCCACACACAACACACAATAACAGTGATACTTGAACTCATGTTCATGTCAGAAAAGTTCCCCACCCCTGGCCTAGAGGGAGAGCAGGGCTTCACTGGCTGATGCTGATATTATTTCTGGTCTGACAGTGAAGATAAGATAACTCTTTCCCTCTTGTCTCTCTCTTTCTGTCTAAGACTTGTAAATCTACAGGCTCTTTTGCTAACCACTGAGCCACCTTGCCGACCCTTATGTCCACACTAATTACAGCAGGATATTGTCAGGTCCACAGTGAAATAGGGTGTCATAATATTGCATTGAAATAGATTTGAAGGTCTTCTCATCGAGGCATTTTCAGTATCCAGTTAATTAATTAATGTTAAGTTAAGCCTTGTAGGATTTAATTCACCCAGAAATTAAAATGTATGACTTTCTTTCCTCCTTCAAACACAAAATAAGATGTTAGGCAGTATGTTTCAGTTTACGTTCACACTGCAGCTGAATTCTGATTTTGTTGTAAGGTTGTTCGCATGACATTTTGAATGTCGCCCATATCTGAACAGCCGATGCTCCTATATTGACCTGTATGCGTATAACACCCCCTGAGCATGCGTATAACAAACTCTGGCATGTTCATCATTATAATATGAATAAATAACTCAGTTGTATTTAAAAATGTAATTAGCTATTTTTACAAGCATATAGGACATTTAATGCATAATAAAATGTCAGCAAGTGATTGAATAAGACCGTCTTGATGGATATGGTGTTTTTAAATAGGGTAAGTTGCCTTTGTATGGTGCAGTTTATATATCATTGAAGATCAAGAGTGTAATATTACTTAAGAGCAAAAACAACATAAAATTGAAGGACAGCAGGAAAAACAGTAAGATAAATACAGATAAATATGTAAGGTAAGAAGAGATTATGTCTATAATTAATATAGATTTCCACTAATTTGCATTTGCAGTTTGATAAATATAGAAGCATTAACAGTACATAATTCTGTCTGTGTCTTTTAATGCGCATATTTTACTACGTGTAGTCCAAACGAATTGCTGAACCTAGCTGTGGAGACAATAATTTTTATCTTCTTTTATTTAGAAAATATATGATTCGCAATTAAAAGCTTTAAACAATAAAACGCCAATTTATGCCTGAAATCAAGTGTGCAAATGACAGATGTTGAGTTAGAGTGATGTAAAAATCACATTAAATCTGACCTGGCCTTCAGTTCACACTGAAGTCACTTTGGAAAAAAAGCTGAAACGTATCTGATTTATTTCCACATATGAAGATGGTGGTCCAGATCAGATTTGAAAATGTCAGATTCAATGCACTTGTGGCTGTTTACATACATTCACACCGCAGCTGAAAGTGGCCCAAATCTGACTTTTTTCACTGACATGTGACACAGATCTGTTAATTGGATGATCATGTGAACAGCCAAAAGGGCTTTAAATCTGACATTTTCAAATCCGATTTGGACCACCTTCATATGTGGAAATAAATCAGATATGTATCAGATTTTTTTCCGATGTGCCTTCAGTGTGAACAGCCAGGTTAGATTTAATGTGATTTTTACATTAACTCAACATTTGTAATTTGCACACTTGATTTCCAGCATAAATAGGCGTGCTAGTGACTTTTCTAGTTAATGCATTTAGGTCCTTTTTAATAAAAGAAAAGAAAATTATAGGCTCAACAGTTGGGTTCAGTGATTCATTTGGACTACACCTACTAAAATACCTATGTAACACCACTCCTAGCTCATGTCACTGGTGTAGAAAACACAGTTTCTATATTTCTCAAACTGTATCAAAACACAAATGCAAGCAAGTTAATGGAAATCTGAAATAATTACAGATAACAACTCTTACCTTGCATATATATATATATATATAATGCCATTTTTCCTGCTGTCCTTCGATTCATACTGTAATATTACATTCTAGAGCTACAATGGTAATTAAATTCCACCATATGACTGCAAAGGACTTTATTTAAAATTACTTTATCCATCTGGTCTTCCATCACTTAGTGATATTTTATTAGATAGTCATTAAGTGTCCTATTTGGTAAAAAAAAAAAAAACTGTGAATAACAATTTTAATAAGTTCACTCTTTATACATATTAAAATAATGAACATGTCTGGTTTTGTTATACGCATGCTCAGGGAGTGTTATTCACATATGGGTCAGTTAATGAGCGTAGGCTGTTCAGACCAGTGTCTAATATGGGCTACATTTAAAATGTTGTGTGAACAACTTTACTAAAACATTAGATTTGGGCCACACTCAGCTGCGTTGTGAACGTAGCCTCAGTCACCATTCACTTTCGTTGCATTTTTTCGATACAATTAAAGTGAATGGTGACTGAGGCTACCTAAAATCTCCTTTTGTGTAAAATGGAAGAAAGTAAGTCATTCAGGTTTGGAACGACATGAGGGTGAGTAAATTATGACATAATTTCCATTTTTAGCTGATTTACAGTATGTAAAAATGTTAATGTTACAAATTTAAATATAAAGTGTTGCCAGTAGTAATATTCAATATTACAGCATTAGGTGTCTTGCTAGAGCAGCACAGAGAAGTTGTCACCTTCATGTAAGCAGAGATTGAAGGATGACCCAGATACTCCTCCCTCACTGCCATCTCTCCCTCCCTTCAGAGGTTCTGAAAGAGGTGGAGGAAAAAAAATGCCTCTTGTCCCACTTTTCTCTGACCTGCTTTGTTTGCCTTTCGAGCACAAGAAGGAGAAGTGCAGTAGTCCCACCGATATGGCAAACTCTTGTATCCATGCACATCTCTTGTGTGGGATAATGTGTCTGTGCAGTAAACAGCATCATTCTTATGTGTCCAATCTTCTTGAAAAAGAGCTTTGCAGCCTTTTCAGCCTCGTAAACAGACAAATTTCTTGTGTCATAATCAGACCAGAAATCCATTTCTGCTCGCAACACACATGACCTTCTCAGACATAATCGACACACTTTTATTTGTGCTACAGGAGCAATCGAATATACATCAAGTCACATGATATACAGTACAGTACAGTACAGTGGGGTCCAAAAGTCTGAGACCACTAGTGAAAATGCCAACCTGGTCACATAGAATCACATTATTATATCTACATTTTTGCAATATGACTTTTACGTGGCTCGTTGTATGTATCGCGGCAGTTTCCTGGTGAATCTGAAATGAACACTAGAGGTGCTAAAACAACAATGACTCTTAGTCCATTTCACACAAACCGTGGGTAAACTGACGATTATCAGTTCTTAAACACTTCCCACCCTGTTATCACACAGTGCTATCTTGAGACATCAAAAGACTTTTACTGTAGTGCATGACTGTAAGGTGATACATTTGAACGTTTTCATTACATAACCAGCTACATTTACAAACTTGTTCGACGCGATCAGATTTCACGGTAGCTCAACGGAAGAACTTGTGAAAGAGTCTTGCACAGCACGAGAGTCGGCACGTGAGCCGAAAGTGTCATAGAAGCAACAGAACATGACAGGGTTGCCTCAGCAATTGCGTTTTCATGTCACATTTGCTTTTTATGACACTATCGGTTAGGTTTAGGTTTAGGGTGGGGAGGTAGGTTTTGTTCATTTAAAACTCAATAGAGCATTTACCTAAAAAACGTTGCCATGGTTGCATAATTTTCATTAGATCAGGCTTGAAAATGCTTCTAATTTGCATTCTTTTCTAATGCAATGCAAATGATTTCATTACAAATTATTTTATCACTATAACAATCTCAATGAAAAGTCTCAAAAAAAGTTCTTAGTATGTGATCTCCCTTTTGCTTTGATAACAGCATGCTCACAACAACATGAAGTTGTCATGGTCATTTTTACAAAAAATGCTTTATTACTGAACTAGAAATAGTGCTGAGTCCTAAAGCTTAAAATAATTTTCTTGGTTCAGTACAAGTTCAGCTCAGTCTACAGCCTTTGTGGCATAATGTTGATTACCACTTTTCTTAAAAAACTTACAATGGAAGTGAATGGGGCCAATTTTTGGAGAGTTTAGGCAGAAATGTGAAGCGTATAATTAATTCTTCTGTTAAAGCTTGTGTACTATTTGAGTTGTTTAAAATGTTGTTTTTATGGTGGTTTTAGGGTTTACTGCATTAAGTTGTCATGGCAGTGAAGTTGTAAGATTGGCTATAACTACTCAGAAAAGGGTAGTAAGTGATTTCATCACACTAAAATCATGTTAACATTCTTATTGTTTATATCTTGTGGCTAAACTTTTAAAACAGTGAGTATTTTAACTTTTACGGATTGGCCCCATTCACTTCCATTGTAAGTGCCTCACTGTAAACCAGATTTTTGCTAAAAATTAGGAACTAATTTTTCAAAATTAATTTTTATGGTATTTATGGTATTCAGTATTATGCCACAAATGCTGTCGATTAAGCTTAACTTGTATTGAGCCAAGAATATTCCTTTAAGTATGTCATTTCTGCGCCACTAACATCATCGAATGGAACTGCAAAAATATTAATACAGTATGTTGTTTCATGAAAGATTCATGATTGTTTTCTAACGGTTCCCTGAACACTCCCCCAATCTGCTATTGACACAGTGTTTACACTTTTCATGTGAATCAACCTACAAAATACATATTTATAGTTAGAGATAAGAAAAGTATTTTAACATAAAAATAATAACACTCTTTATCTTTAAATACTGTATGTATTCTTCATTTTACGGCATAACTTTTCTTTGTTCTAACTTTTTTTTATAAATCCTAACACTATGTTTATTTCCAGGTTTAAATGAAAGACAAAAGTCCCGGATGCTGTTCTGATTGTAAATTACGCTTTGTCTGTTCATTCGTAGCACATGATGGTGATGCAGGACATGCTGAAAGACTTCCTGTTGGGGGAACACCTGCTTCTGGTGGGGAACCAGGTAATGGAGGATTCCCATGGCTAGCACTGGAGTGTGAAGAGAGGTCTGTCTGCTCCAGTAATGAGAGCAAGGGAGATGGACAGTACACTTGTCCAGAGTGGTGGCATCATGCCATGAAGCACAGCTGTGCTTGTGAAGCATTTGCCCACCAGCTAAAGGACAGAGTGAACTAGAACTCAGTGTGCCCTCCAGCACCCAGGCACTCGCCCACTCTCTGTATTCAACACCTGAGGGTGCACTGGATTTGTGTATGGAAAGAGAGTGGGCATGCTGACCGCTGTCTCCTTAGTTTAGAGAAGTAGATTGATTGACACATGAACATGTGCTGGAGATACAACTGAACTACCACTAGATATATTCGACATGTGAATAAATGCTATCCTGTTTTGGTGGAACGGATAAAAGGATAGTTCACCCAAAAATTAAAATTATCGCATCATTTACCCACCTTTATGCCATCCTAGATGAGTATGACATTCTTTCAGAGATTTTTAGAGGATTAAATCAGCTCTGTTGGTTCATATAATGTAAATGAATGGTGGCCAGAACTTTGAAGATCCAAAAAGCACGTAACGGCAGCTAAAAGAAGTCCATAAGACTCCAGTGTTTAAATCCATGTCTTCAGAAGCGATATTATAAGTGTGGGGAACAGATCAATATTTAAGTCCTTTTTTATGATAAATATCCACTTTCACTTTCTTCTTTTGTTTTTGGCAATTCATGTTCTTCATGCATATCGCCACCAACTGGGTAGGGAGGAGAATTTATAATAATTCAAAAAATGACAAAAAGCATCATTAAAGTATCATAAAAGAGTCCAAGTCTTTAAAAGCCATTCGGCAGCTTTGTGTGAGGAACAGACAGAATTTTAAGTCGTTATTCACCGATAGTCTTCCCTTTCACACATCCACTTTCCTTCTATGGAAAACAGAGCACTGATATTCTGCCTAAAAATTTCATTTTGTGTTTCACGGAAGAAATAAAATAATAAGGGGAGAATGTGTAAATGATGACACATGATTTTAATTTTAACTTGTTCTTACTTTTTTCACAGGGTGTTGGGAAAAACAAGATTGTTGATCGATTCTTGCATCTCATGAACAGACCAAGAGAATATCTTCAGCTTCATAGGTAAAAAAAAAAAAAAAAGTCCCTTGAGTTCTCCTGAAATAAAGCCATCTATGAGAGGAACACTTATTATAAGAAACTACTCTCCTGTAGTCTCATTTAGAACCTGGTTACGTGGCCACACTGGGGATGACCCATATCACACTGACATCATGTGTACTTGAATGTGCATAGAGCTTTTCATCATTAGTGAATAATTGAGTAATGTAACCTTTCCGCTTGTATAGCATGAACGGAACAGAGGAAAAAAGAGAGGACACTTTCATTTACAGCTCTCTTTGTTTATCAGAAAGATAAACATGTGGTCACAGATGCATCATAGGAGTATTTTCCATTAGAAGGTGAAACTTCCTTTTGCAGACTCACTGGGGGCCTGAAATGAAATAAAGGGCTCCTCTCTGAGGCTCGAGTGCGCTATTTTAATCACTGATAAATTAGGACACTTGTCAACAGAGGAAACTGAAACTCATAAGTTGTGCTTTTGCCTTTAAAGAACTGCTATTAAAGGAATAGTGCACCTAAAAATGAATTTTGTCATCGTTTACTCACCCTTATGTTTTTTTTTTTTTAATTCCGTGAAACACACAAGGAGATTTTTTAGCAGAATGTTCAAACTACTTTTTTTTTTACAAGGAAAGTGGATGGTGATTTATACTGCCAAGCTCTTAAACAAAAAAAGCAGCAAAGTCACTTAAAAGTAGTGGATATTATTTGTGTGCTATATTTCAAATGTGGAGCTGTTTGTCACAGTGATAAAAATCCAGTCAGTCAGTCATCTGATATTTTGATGTTATAACAGGGTTCCCACATTAACGAAAAAATTTAGAAATATCAGTGAATTTTAAAATTGAGATTTACAAATCTGGAAAAGTCATTAAAAATGAACATTCTGTCATCCTTTCATTTACATTTGATTAATAAAAGTCTTTGGAAATTCCTTATCCAGTGGTCACGAATGACAGTAGTCCTGAAAATGCATTGGTCAAAAGTTGTGTAAGATTTCACTTTGTCTAACCAATCCACAAGTATGACGTGTATAGGTTGATGTCTTTTTAAAAGTGTCTTCTTGAAAGTTAAACCAAAGTCAAACTTGCGAGCATTGTGGCCTGGTTAACAATTATAGAAATCTTAAATTAGAGCAAAGTAATTACTTCAGGGATTCTCCCTTTAGTAAGTCCACAGAGACATGTCTCACATGTCAAACCTACACAAGAACTTGAGAGCACTCTGTCTTTCAAGCTCAATTTAGGTCAGTTTACATTATATTTATGTAGGACCCATAAATATGAATCTACTTTATGAATCATCTCAGCCACTAAAGATGTTAGCTGTAACATTAAACAGCATCACCATATACAAGCATGAGGTTTCATGATGAAAACAGTCTAAAGCTGTGATTTGATCCTCCTACAGAGATACTACAGTCCAGACATTAACCCTGCAGCCCTCTGTGAGAGATGGAATCATTGTTTATGAAGACTCTCCATTGGTCAGTATTCCTCTCTGACATCATAGCTCTGTTCCAAAACATAGTGAGCTGCTTGTGTAGGCAGCATGTTAAGGCTTATGTGTGTTTGTTAAAATACCTTTGTCTATCCCAGCTTAATATGCAGAGTCAGCCATAAGTTAGCCATTTGTAGTATAGTTTCACCTAAAAGTGTATCACTGTGTCTCTGTGGGGCTATCAAAACATGATTGCTCTGTTCATTTGAGCATCCCAACCAGCCCAACATAGCAACATTGGCTCAGTCAATGGTGAGTTTAGGGTGGGACTATCTAGTTTTGCAACCAATCTTTTTGAGAACAGTGATTATTATTGCCCGTATAAGTCCGTATGGTGGCGTTAGTTGCGCAGAAATTACACACTTCAGCTTAAAGGCATCATACTACATGTACACTCCAGATGCAAAGGCTGTTGCAAAAGATACCTTCTTTTGCCCAGATTCTAAGGCAGAATTACATGTATCCTTGGTGGAGAAGGCAATCCCAGAGTGCATTGCGACGATCTCAGCAAAAAATCCATCCAAGATGGCGGTGAAATCAAGAGAAATGTTGATTGCAAATCTAATCCATTCAATGCCAAACAGCAGTGATGAAAAATAGTTTAATTTACAACATAAATATTTTACCCAATATTTTTTTTCATGTGTTTTTTGATGCATCACTGTGTTAGCTTAGCTACATGCTAACACCAAACTCTTTAGAGCACAACAGTGCCCGTCCACTTTTTCACCCTGGAGGTGTAGGGATTTCATAAACACCTTCATGAAAGCTTTCTAAGCCATGAACCAAACCAGTAAGCCCTGAAGTGAATCACAACATTACAAACTTTAATTTGAAGCAAAAAAAAAGTATTTGAAAATCAGATAAAAAGACAAAGGTACAAGACTGTGTACTTGATGTCTTTTAGCATTGTGATTGATGTAATCAAATTAAAAATTACTTAAAATTTATTTTAAGTTGTTGATTATAAGTATAGAAACAACATATTTTAAATTGCTTGCAAAATATTTAGATATATGTAGGGAGGGAGACAGACTCAATTGAGTGCAACAGTCTGGTTCCGGAAGTAAAAACCGTATTCATTTTCTCCATAGGCAAATACATTTTTAACGATAATTTGTAAACATTTTAAAGACAGACCAACCATGAGCTCAGAGGTTCTTAATCGATGGTACATGCTTTTGTTGAAGCCACATTATTTCAAATTAGAAATCATGTTTAGTAGCAGAAATTCCTGCTGAAGAACTACACTACCCTTGATCCTTAAGAGAAACGCACCACCAATCAGAGAGTCGTGGCCAACAAAGCACGGAAAACAAGCGCTGCAGCAACAGCCCACGTGTGACGGTCTCGGTCTCTCTAAACCAGGGGTGTCAAACTCGGTTCCTGGAGGGCCAGAGTCCAGCAGAGTTTAGCTCCAACCCTAATTAAACACAACTGAAGCAGCTAATCAAGGTCTTCAGGAGTGCTTGAAGATTACAAGGAGGCATTTTGGAGCAGGGCTGGAACTAAACTCTGCAGGGCTGCGACCCTCCAGGAACTGAGTTTGACACCCCTGCAAACTCTCAAACTACGTATATATTTGCAAATATCAGAATAATATTGTTTCTTTACTTATAATCAACAACTTTAAATCAATAATTTTATATTTTTCCATCGTTTATTATTTGAATACGTCATTCGTAATGCTTCATGGGATTGTAGTTTATTCCCTTATTAAAAAAGAACTCATTTTGATTTTCAAATACTTTTTTGCTTCAAATCGAAGTTTGTAATGGTGTGATTCTACTCGGAGCTGGTCAGCTTGATTCATGTCTTAGAACTCTTTTATAAAGGATTTTATGAAAAGCCTATGGAAAAAATGAAAGGTAAAAATACTTCTGGAACCCAGGTGGTTGAAAAAGTGGTCGAGCAGTGTTGCGCTCTGTTGCGTCATTTGCAGTGCATCACGGCAGTGGGCAGTTGCTGCAGAGCTTGTTTGGTGCAGTTTGTTGGCCGTAATTCTTTGATTGGTGGATCTTTTTCTCTCTTCAAGATCATGGGTAGTGTAGTTCTTCACCAGGAGTTCCGCTATTAAACACAATTTATTTATTTTTTAAGTGAAATTGAAATTATGCCAACTGATGGCTTCAACAGAAGAATATGCCATCGATTACACCGTCTGTCTTTAAAGGTTTATAAGTTATCAGTAAGAATAAATTCACCTATGGAAAAAATGAAGGGAATTTTTACTTCTGGAACCAGACTGTTGCGCTCTATTGAAACCAATGAACCCTTTGCTAAGCTCCGCCCTCCTTGGTTACTGATGCTCATCTGACAAACTTTATAAAACTTTCCTTTAGAAATGAATTGGAGATATCTGTGAACAGAGCGACTTTCGGTCAACTTTGGCCAAAAAGTGGTAAAAACAAATCTTATTCTTACATGGGCTGGAGTGAAGTGTGGAAAAAGGATAAAATGTCCGCACAGTGATTATTGTTGTTCTGAGTTTTTATTTCAAATATTACAGCATTGCAAGATTCACCACCTCAGTGGTTCTGTCTGTCCTGTGATCTCCTGAAAACAACCCGTGTGAAGTGTAAACTTTGCATAGTGATATTTATACATCTATCAGCAGATGGTCCAGACCACTGCTCCAGCGAGGACAAACACGTTGCCAGCTATCACCCGGAGAATGCCCCAGCGCAGATGAGGGAAACAGCGTTAAAAATTAATGAATGACCTCGAGGACAGTGTGTTATAATCCTCAATGCTGCTCGTTTCTGAAGTTGGTGTGTTGTTTTGTTAGCGTGATTTTGCCTTTAGACGCGTTTGTGAAGCAGGGTCCTGTGTGTTCTCTACAAAATGCTTTTAACGATGTTCCTGCTCAATACAAGTTAGAGGGAGATGAAAAGCAGGCTGTGACTCAGAGTTTGTCCCCTCAATTAGCACCCAGCGGCAGCTCTTATGGTATAAATAGTCTTGAGGCTTTAAAGCCCCTTCTGATGCCTTATCTGATATCATTGCTTTAAAATGGTCTTGCATTGTGCCGGCGCAATGGATAAAAGCAACAAGAAAACACCCCTCGTTCTCCACAAAACATCTTTCAGCTCTGGCGTGTAAATAACAGACATTAATGTCACTTACATGTCAAAGGGGATGAAAACAAGCTGAACACGACTATAATCTTCTAATATATTGGGCTTTAATCCTCTCCATTAACTGTCACACTCTTCTTTGCTCTTTTGTAATGAAGATGATCCAGAGAAACACTGTGTCCTAACAGGGCACAACACGATAAGTTACCAGCAACAAGCAATATATCTGTCCACAATGTGAATAAAACTGCTGTACGAGGCAATAAAATCACTAGCGATCAGAACGGTGAGGCTGAGTTCTCTCTTGTACACTGCATATAACTAAAAAACACATTTTACATTACATTGTATATTCATCCATTTTACTGTTGTCACTGTGGAAGTTGTGGTATTTATCAGCTATATCGGTTTTACCGATTAATCGGTGCCGATAGTTGCTTTTTGGAACTATCGGATATTGGCAAAAATCTATGCTGATAGTTTTTGATATTTTATTTTAATCCTCTGTGTTCCTCTGTGGCAAGCAATAGGTAAAACATCTTGGTTCTGCAATCCAATAGTGGCCTCTAGAGGTGAAATATCAACAATGACACCTTTTGGGGATTTGCTGTATCTTTCATTATTGACAATATTAATCCATATTTTTATTCTCACTTCAATGCATATTTTGTTATGTTGATTAGATAATCAAGTGTTCTAATTAAAGTGAGGGCATGCAAAGAAAAATGCAGCTATATGGAAATGTGCCCCATCAGCACATACATCATGTCTCCAACTTCATATCTTGTGAATAATAATAAACTTTATTCCTCATTAAACCTCATCTGGTGAAATATGTATGTACAAAACCCTTTATCTGGTAAATATATATAGTTTTATATATAAATAAATGTTTAATTTGGTTAGTATTTAAAATAGAGCACCGGAACAGGGCCAAGTCTTCATCATTTCAAAATAAGAGTCCCCAGTGTGTTTTTCAGGCTTGTTTATAGTTAAAAGTCCTATGTTATGCACAAAATATGTTTTTTCTGGTTATTATTGGGATTTTGGTTGAACAATAAACTGCATTCAGGATTTTATTCAATCTGTGCCCGTCATGGTAAGGAAAGACTAAGATTTTTTTTATTTATTTTTTTATGTTCTGTTAATCGATTTAAAAAACCATCAGCCGATTAATCGGTTATCGGCCTTTCCCACAACAAAGTTATCTGCAAAATCCACTATTGGTCGACCTCTATTTATTATATAATATCTGATGTTTCTCAACTTCTACAATATCTCCTCGTCTGTGTTTTATGTGTAATATATTTAATTATAAATGAGGAGGGGTACTATGGTCCAGTGAGATTTCATTGTGGGCGGGGCTAACCAGTGTGGTGTCGCAGAAATAGAAACCAAGTGATCGATAAAATGATGAGTTGCTTACCGCTGTCATGACTGGTTTGGACTGAAACTCAAAATCAACATGGAAGAGATAGCTTTTAACGCTTGCTGCATTGTCACATCACACCAACAAGACATAACAAGGACAAAGTATAATTGTTAAAACTTTGCCAGCCAAATGCTACAGGAAACCTTGGAAACCAAGCTGCCAAGACAGGTCATTCAGAAATCGTCATTGCTATGATGTCACAACCATGAGCACATTAACATATGACCACATGTCCACATTTATATATTCAGGACCCTTATGAACAGCACTGACAGTTCTCATGTGCAAATAGCCAATCAGAACAGAGGTCATTTCCATATAGAAGCCCTAAATGTACAGCCGCAGCCTGTTTAATTCTAAGGTTCTAAGCAAGAAAGCTTGACTAACATTTCGGCTGGACTTGAGGGCAAAAAATCAAATGCTACAAAAGTGATGCTATCACCCTGGTGTCATCTGTATTTATGTTTGTATTGATTTGAAGGTGAAAGCTGTGAAGATGGGACACATCCTTGTTATAGACGAAGCTGACAAAGCTCCCACAAATGTGACTTGTATTCTGAAGACTCTGGTGGAGAGTGGAGAGATGATCCTGGCTGATGGAAGGAGAATAGTGTCAGGTGAAACAAGCAGAGGGGACCCCACTTATTTCTTATCATAGAACTATTACTGACTGTCTTAATAACACAAGGATTGTTGATGTTTACCACAGATCCATTGGAAGCAGCTGGAAGACCTAATGCCATTCCCATGCATCCAGACTTTCGCATGATTATTTTAGCTAACCGACCTGGTTTTCCTTTTTTGGGAAATGACTTCTTTGGAGCACTTGGTAAGACTTCTGTAGATGAATGGATGATCAAATGCAAACATCACAGCTATACACTCATCACAAAATATTACCTAGAGTGCACTGTCCTTGAGCAATGTCTTTTTTACTGGGGCTGTTCATTTAACATGCTTTTTTAGAGCAATACAAAAATTATGTAATAAAAAAAATGAATGCATTTAATCTGCCCCCTGACTCGCTAAACCACAATAGCTGAGAGCAGGCAGTACAAAATGACTACGGGTCCATTCGTACAGATGTTCTTGCATTCAAAAGTGCAACAGAATGTAAGTGAACGTTAAAGTCTCAAAACAAAAGTTTTTTTTTAAATTTATTTGTTTATCCTCTTTTCTCCCCAATTTGGAATGCCCAATTCCCACTACTTAGTAGGTCCTCGTGGTGGCGCTGTTACTCACCTCAGTCCGGGTGGTGGTGGACAAGTCTCAGTTGCCTCCACTTCTGAGACCGTCAATCTGCGCATCTTATCACGTGGCTCGTTGTGCATAACACCACGGAGACTCCGCATGTGGAGGCTCATGCATCCCTCCGCTATCCACACACAACTTAACACGCAGCCCATTGAGAGCGAGAACCACTCATCGCGACCACTAGGAGGTTTTCCCCATGTGACTCTACCCTCCCTAGCAACCAGGTCAATTTGGTTGCATAGGAGACCTGGCTGGAGTCACTCAGCACGCCCTGAATTCGAACTCGTAACTCCAGGGGTGGTAGTCAGCGTCAATACTCGCTGAGCTACCCGAAACAAAAGTCTTAAATGTAGCGCTCATGATGTTAGACACTGAAAAAAGCTGAAAAAAAAAGCTGCCTTAGACAGATTGACAAGCTCAGTTGCAAAATGGATTGCCCGCATGCCATAATAATGTCTTTGAATAATCTTCATTTGTTTTGTTTTTTTCAGAAAATATAGATCTGACATTTTTTATAATATATTTGATGAATTAATCAGTGTATCATTGTAATTTTTTTAATCTGTTGTAAAAAATTTTAATAAAGCTCTTCTTATTATATTATTACAATTACAAACATTATGTCCATTTTAGATTAATTTCTAATACTTGTGATTCACTCTGTTAGGGGACATATTTAGCTGCCATGCAGTGGACAATCCCAGGCCTCAGCAGGAGTTTGCCATGCTGAAGCAATATGGGCCAAACGTTCCCGATGCTGTTCTCCAGAAACTGGTGGCTGCGTTCGGAGAGCTCCGGGCCATGGCGGACCAAGGAACCATTACATACCCGTACTCTACACGGGAGGTGGTCAACATCGTCAAACACCTGCAGGTACTTATCTCACCCTCAAACAGCACACCCATGGACCACCCACAGTTCGTTTACTGACCAGCTGATCCATAATGCACATCAAACTGGAAAGCATATTGTGAGCTCTTTTGGGGAAGAAATAATCACTGGATTTGACAAAGTTTGTAAGTTTATTGGTATTACATTTTAAAAGATTTTTTTGTTTTTGTTTGAGACAATGTAGCAAGTAAACTAGATATTAAAGGAATATTCCGGGTTCAATATACTAATTTAAGCTCAGTCGACAGGATTTTGTGGCATAATAATGATTACTACAAAGTTTAATTTGGATTTTTCACTCTGGGTTAAAGTGAGGCACTTGCAGTGGAAGTGAATGGGGGCCAATCCATAAACGTTAAAATATTCACTGTTTCAAAAGTATGGCCACAGAATGTAAACATGATTTTAGTGTGATAAAATCACTTACTAAACTTTTCTGTGTAAAGTTATAGACAATTGTACAACTTTTTTGCCATGACGACATAACGCCGTAAACTCTTAAGCCTTAAAACAACCATAAAAATTATGATTTAAACAACTTTACATCTCAAATAATACATGAGTTTTAACAGAAAAATTAATCTGTGTTTTCATAAAATTGTAAGCTGCACATTTCTGCCTTTAAACCCTCCAAAAATTGGCCCCATTCACTTCCATTGTAAGTGCCTCACTGTAATCTCGATTTTTGCTTTTTTAAAGAAAATGAGGGACGAGACCAAATACATTATGGTGGTAAACAACACTGTCATAATTGCTGTCGATTGAGCTTAAATTGTAGTGAACCCAAAATATTCCTTTAACAAGCAGATCTGTATATTCCACTGTCTGTGAAATAATTAGTACGTATTACATTTCGACAGACAAAATTGCTGACTACAAAGTCTACATAAATTCATACAATGGCAAAACACATAAAGTGCTGAACACATTTAACTACGTTCTGGTCTGTAATGTATAGGCTTGACTCATCTATGCTCAGATTCAGAGAAAATTATGTGTAAAAATTGAAGTAGCTACAAAATCCACACTTGTTTTCATTTTTCACTTTGAATTTGTAGGGTAGTATTATTGTGGTGTCATCCTTATGAGATAAACCTGTCCCTAAACTGCATGTAAAAACAAAACAAACTGTAGTTTGTTGCTTTACATGTAAGTCTGATCTCTAAGTTTGTGGCTCTTGGCCAGAATAAGCTGCATTGTGGACCAGACTTTATGCCGTAAGTCAAACGTCTAGCTACACACTCTGCACCAAATCCCCACGATACATCAAACCTTGGACTGAGGGTGTTCCCCATTTTAAGAATTCAGACTTTATGTGTGTATGTCTTCGGTGATGAATTGAGTTATGTTTAATAGATGAGGGCGAGTGACCCTATCTCTGAGTGGAAAGGTGCCTTGAGAGAGAGATACTGTGTCTCTTCACTCAGCCCACTCACAGACTGATCTGACACATTCTGGGCCACCTGTCTCTGGGGTTTAACTCCGCTCACACACACAGACACACAACTTACCAGTCGACTCCTCTTAACTCTGCTTCTCATACAGCTCTCAGGAGTGAGAGAGATACAGATAGATGGATGGAATTTATCTGTCACGTTGGATGAGGAATCAATTGTCAGACTAGTCTGCCCCCCCAAGCATCAAGTGAAGCAAGCAGCAATCAGTGGGCTACACTGCCAGTCAAAAGTTCGGACACGCTTGAATGAATTTATGTTTCTCGATATTAAAGACTTTTTGATATAAAGGCCTATGCTAAAATTTTTAAATTCGTTTTTTTTCAAAGCTAAGAGGTTAATTTTTTGGTGAATGAAAAGCTGCCAACAAGTGTCCAGAATACATGGAAACTTCAACACTGTTTACAAAGAATGTTAAGCAAAAGAGCAGAGCAGCTTAGAGCCTTGGAACCCTATTTTAAGAGCCCTAGCACTAAGCGCAGCACTATGCCATAAGTCATAAGCGCAAAGTCAATGGGCATGGCCATGAAGTTTTGTTATTTTCATGCAAGCATGCGCTAAGTCTAGGCGCAAGTGGGTTTGGCAAAATCACTCGTGCAACACACTAATGGACTGGGTCAAGTGCAATTTAATTCTGAGGTTTTCTCCGGTTATTGCAGCATCTGCGTCCTATTATATAGTCCATTCCCTGTCAAGCACCAGCGATATAAACTAAGACAGCACATTCATAAGAAGTTGGTAGTGTAAATGGACTGTATGCAATGAATTAGAAGAATAGAATTATGGACACACTCCTTTTATATGCTTAGAAAATGCGATTCTAGTCAGAATTTGGATGAATGCTTCGTTAAATTATAGGCAATGAAAGTATTGTTAATCATTTTCATCTACTGGCACACAAATCATGGCTTGTTTTAATAGTGATTGTATCGGCATGCACTTCACGTCTACTGGTAGATTTTGATTTTGAACAATTAATTTATTAAAACATAAAAAAAATTAAGCCAAAAATATTTCTAAATTCAAATTACACTTCAGATGAAACAAAAAAATAATCAAAATAACAAAATGGTAAAAAAAAAAAATCATATACCAAAACCAAACATTTTATCCTCTCCAACCTCTTCCACTGGCACCTAATACAGTGACTTAAAAATCACTCCATTGTAACAGGTGGAAAAATACCAATACAATTAGATACCAATACATCATAAATACAATTACATAAATACAAATATTAACATAATAATAATTATTGAAAATAAGCCATGACCTATAGATAGCAATTATAGGTTCATAAGATGTGACTCGATTGGACTGACTAAATGTATACATTAATGGGTGATTTCTACCATAGTGTTTTAGACAAACACTTTTATTTCCCTACAATAATCATGCAACTCAATTATCAAAGATACAAATTATTTTGATTGTTTGGTTTTTTTTTTAGTTACATTTTAAATCCACTTGGTTTAAAATGTAATATCTTAGGCCTTACAGTATGTGTCCTGTAGATGGGCATGATGTTCTGACAGGTTTGGATATTGAATCTGCATCACCTACGTGAACATCAATGCTCAACTTGTCTGTAGCATGTGCATTAATTGCTAGGCCACAGCTTCCTCACCCAGTCTGGTGTTAACTCAGTTCCATCTGGGTTACACAGACACCCTTGATCAATAACAGCAATTGGTCAGGAATAGGTCCCCACCAATCAGGCCTGCCATGCCTCCTGCCTGCCCCTTATAGCACACATGCAGAGGATGGGGAAAAGACTTGTTTGAATGGATTGTCCACCACTGGGCCAAAAGCATCTTAATCAACACATGCAACCGCTCCTCACTCACAGGAAATCACAGTCAGTGAGGTGCATTGTACAGGTTAGCTGGGCCAGATGAAACCGTATGGATTTTCTTGTCACGGGTGGCTGCACAATAACTCATGTTATAGACTCTACATTGAACATGTACTTGAGTCATGTAGCAGGTAGCCTATTGAATCTGAGTTTTTCCTATTGAATGACTGTGGGTGACTGTTTTTCAAGCTTTTAATAGCACCCATTAAACCAGTGTTTTTGGTATAGTGCTGATATAACAGGAGCCAGCTGGTATATGATAGTTCACTCACAGACGGAGCGGGTCGAACAGGACCGGTTGCAGTGGTGCCGTGACCCGGGTGGGAGTGAGGTTTAGGGGGGTGAGTGTAACGAAAGCCAGCTGGTACGTGATAGCTGTGCAGTGTGTGTAAACCTCACTCCCTGGTCTCAAGAGGCGCACTAGCAACTGACACCAGAGGCTGTAGCCTTTAGCTTCCTTGTTAGCACGCCCACCTCCCATGCCGGTTGACGCTGGTTCGAATCCCTCTCGGAGTGGGTCGAGCAGGACCGGTTACACTGTGTCTTTCTGCAGGAGCTGGATTTGTTGTCTATCCTCAGGCTTGTGTTTGTGGGTAACAGGTTATTTTCTGGGTCAGGACTGATAAAGGTTGGCATATGAGCTGCAGTATCATGAATCATCAATCAAACTTATGTCAGTCACATAGTAACAAAATTGCATCTTAGTGTAAGAGACATTAATCACTATTAAAGCCAACAAAGGCAGTGTTGACAGCAGCAAACCCTTCCCAAAACTCTAACACATTATTTTTGACCTCATAACGTGTCTAGAGTTGCAAATGCTTTTTAAATTCCAATTCAAATCCACCATTTCAATTAGTAATTTTCATCATTTGTAATGATGAAAAACTAAGATCAGTAAATGTAGGTTACACCTTATTATGACTAAATGCTTTTTGTCTTGCCTTCCTCTCTTCTTTATTCCAGAAATTTCCAGACGAGGGGCTGGCCAATGTGGTGAGGAATGTGTTTGACTTTGACTCCTATAACAAGGATATGCAAGAGGTTCTGATTGCAGCTCTGCACAAGCACGGGATTCCGATCGGAGCCAAACCCACCAGCGTGCACCTGGCCAAGGAGTAAGAGCTCAGCTCCTCGTCTACCTTTACTGTCCATGGATGCTCCAATACAGCATAGACAAACCTTGTGAAAGTTCTCTAACTGTCACGTATAAGAATACCTCTAGAGAGGATCTGCTCTATGGTCCTTAAAAGCGCACACTTGAACATTTTGTGAAGTGTTTAATTTCTGGGCTACTAGCGGCACACAAATGAATGTTACAAGCAATTTTCTAACACTCCCCCTCTCTGCATTGTAGCCCCATCTCAGACTCACAGCATTGGTTTAGCCAATGTTGTTTTCAGGGATGTGATTCTTCCGGATTAATCCAGAATTCCGTTTGTTTCCAACCTAAAAATGTGACCCGCATGAATTGTGTAAATCCATTTAAAAAAATAAAAAGGAGGGAGGAAGGGGTGTTCATATTTCATTGGGGACTTCAGGACTTCATTAAAGTAAAACATAAAAAATGCATTGTTCGCTGTCCCCGACTTTGCTCTGTACATTTTCCTGCTTTTCTGTGCTTAGCAGATCACTTGCCTGTGTTTTGTCCAATTCGACCACTCAAACAATTAGAATGCTGTTTTGTTTGATGCCGGTAGTGGATCAGAAATTACACACTTTACCTTTAACAAATGCATTTAATTCATAAGCTGCTAATTTAATAGAAGATGCAATAGACAAAACCTAAACATACATGAATGGGGGGAAAAATAGAACATACAGTGGGGTCCAAAGGTCTGAGACCATATTAAAAATCTAATTTAAACCTGAAAATCAATAAGTATTTGAAAAATGTATCAACTGCTTTGTACAAAAGGTCAGATTTCTGATGCTCTTTGGAACAATCTCAAATTATGCTGAATAAAATGGATGTATGCTGTCATTAAAGCAAAATGGGGACACACCATAAACAAACTAATTCTGAAAGGTTCATTTTTCAAGTAAACTTTTCACTCAAATCATTATGCTGAAAATTATTTGTAAGGAAAAATTTTGTATGAAATTAGAAAACTAAAATAGAAGCATTTTCACTAGTGGTCTCAAACATTTGGGCCCCACTGTACTCAGAAATTACTAAAAAATGAATAGTTGATTATCAGGTTCTATTCCGTTGTCATTGTAAAAGATATGGCCTAATTAATATTAAGATTTGTTTTTTTTTTCACAGTTATGAAGTGCTAGGCATCAACAATATTTAATGATGACAAATAATCTCCCTTTTAATAAAGATAATTTAATATGCTCAGTATTGTAATTGATACACTTTCAATAAAGGAAAATATTTGTTTCTTCCGTCTCATATTTGTCTTATTTCACCTGTTTATAAGTGTACATTTTCTGACATTTCATTTTCTGACATCAGACAATTTATTCTGTAATAAAATATACAAACATTTGAAATGTAGTGAAGAAACAAGTATTTCCCTTTGATCTTTTAACAGATTCTCTGAAAGATGATTTTGAAAAGAAGGAAACAGAAAAGTTTATATATATATATATATATGATCTGTTAATAGAAGTGTTTACTAAAAATGATGTTACTGTTTTTCTGGATATGTC
Source organism: Myxocyprinus asiaticus (assembly GCF_019703515.2). Lineage (NCBI taxonomy): Eukaryota > Metazoa > Chordata > Actinopteri > Cypriniformes > Catostomidae > Myxocyprinus > Myxocyprinus asiaticus. The sequence continues at coordinate 11,190,464 of NC_059354.1, read as the reverse complement.
ATCTAACTGTATGAATTGCAGTAGTTGTGTAATGTTTCCCGAGGAAATAGTAAGTGAGCAATAATCAGATGAGTAACTATAACATTCATAATTGGCAATAAACTCCAGCCCCAGCACATGGACAGCAGCTCGGGCAACTACCCAGACAAAAGTTTGGACACATTTGGCTGAATTTTTGTTTCTCATAAAGACCTAAAGGCTTAGGCTGAAATGCTTGAAATGAGTTCTCTCGACAAAAATAAATGATGACACTATATCAATTTAATTACAAAACTAACATTTTAATTAAAGATTTTTTAAAGGATAAGCTGGCCCGTATAAAGAAGAAGAATCCAACAAGTGTTCAGCATACATGGGAACACCTTTAATACTTTTAAAAACGCATCTAATGATGCACCTGCCCAGAGTGTGCAGAGCTGTAATCTAGACAGAGGGGTGACTTCTTAGAAGCTCAAATATAAGATAGCTTTGATTTGGTTGATATTTCTTTTGGTTTGACATAAGTCCCATACTTCCTATTGTTATTTCACAGTTTTTATGTCTTTATTATCGTACTCAAATGTGTCTCTTTCTAAGTGTGTCTAAACTTTTGATTGGTAGATAGACAAGAATGAAACAATGTTCCCAAAACAGATACTAACCTTTTTAGTTGTTTCTGGTCAAGAAATTGTTATTATTAGTATTATTATTTATATTGATTGACTGACAGTGAGGCTTATTTAAACATCACTTAAAGGTGTCATGCTTGATTTTCATACACAAACAGATCGCCAACAAATGTTTAAAGCTGAAATGTGTACTTTTTTCTTGTTAAAATACTTTCTCCTAATAAGCGAGCCATTCTAGGTGAGCCTTTTCCCCAAAAGGTTTAAACACTGTGGCACTATCAAAACATTGCTCTGTTAGTTTGAGCATCCTGATGAGGGCTGGGCGATAGGATGATGTAATTGGATATCGATGATATCTGACAAATATCCCGATGCCTATTGCAACACTCATTGACAGATAATGATCGACAACATCGGGAAATTAAAAAACCGTAGAGCTGGGAAGTCGCCAAATATATTAAATAGCAGCACAGGGATTAAAAATCAGCACCCGTTAAATGTGGGTAGCCTATATTATGTGCATGGCAGGCAATTTAGTTAAACTATCTGCCACTGTGGTGGGCTAACTGTAAGACATCACAGACTGACACATAACAATGCTGTTAGTCACAAAGACACACACTTGAAGAAACACACTTGATTATATTTTGAAGAACAAAAGAAAGAAAAGCCGTTGATGTGCGTGTCTGATTCACTGTTTGTTCAGAGGCGTGCAGCGCTAGCGTGTCTCGTGGAACATACACATGTAAAGAGTTCTCACTTTTCTTTTCCAGCCATCTGTCGTCTGTGAGAATGCTGCAAATGACCTCAGACCATCTCAGGAGGTGTTCGAAGTTTAGTTCGTTTTATTTCCACGGAGCTGTTCGCCCTTAACATGCATTGTCAATGCTACTCTGCAGGTTCACTAATAATAAAATAAAACAAAAACACCTTGAAACTAAAATTGATTTATATTTCAATTATCATTATTATTTTGTTTAGCCTACATATATAATTTTCTTTAGATCTAAATTTGTAGGCTTTAAGTAATTTTCCACCTGTTGTAGATGAATCATTGCAGGCAAATGAGAGGTTTTGTATACTAAAAAACAAATTTTCACTGGAATAATGACAAATACCCAATGCCCTCTTCCCAGGTTGCCATTGCCAGACTGTAAGATGGCAGGGTACTGGACCATCAGTCAGGGTGGCAACACACACCGAAAACTGCTTTGTCCAACAGAGTCCCATCGCATAGAAATCAAGGTATCATAAACCTCTCATTCTCCATGCAAGCAACCTCTGCTCCAATTAAACAATATTTCAAAGTCTATATTAGCATACTATACTGTAATAGTACTGTGATTTGTGTGGTGCTGCTCAGGGCCCAGTGTTTCTGCGAGTTCAGAGTTATCCCTCTGAGAGACACGAGTCCAGAGTTATGAGCTTCACTGAAGAACAAGCTCACTGGCAGATCCCCATGAACGAGGTTGACATCGTCTGTGATGTCACCACTGCTAACGGTAGGCCAGGACTAGTGCATCAAAGACATAGTTCACCCAAAAATCGAAAGTCATCATTTACTCAACCTCAATGTTGTTACGACTTCAGTGTTGTTACGTTTTTGTTTTTTCGTGGAAATGATAATCTTTACACAGTTCTGTTCCATACAATGAAAGTTCATAGTGACCAGATCTGTCAAGCTCCGAAAAAAAACTCTCATTCTCCATTCCGCCTGTTCAAACTGACCATGCACATGCAGTAACAACACGTACGAGAACCAATGGCGTTTTGGTGTCAAGGAAAAATGACATGAAACCTGGTGTGATGCCTAATGGTGCTATTTTCGAATCTGAACCCAAAATAAATTTCAGAGATTTGCTGAATGTTATCAGAGAGTAACAACTTCAAATTTAAAATAACAGCATGCAGGTTTGGAATGACATGAGAGTAAGTAATGACAGAATTTTAACTTTGGTGTGAACTATTTCTTTAAGATATATCTATAAAATCATGTTACATTCATCTTGAATACTCAAACAGAAAGTAAATTGTTTTTGTCTCATAGGTTCAATTTATGTTGCCACATGTAATCCTGTATCACTGTATGCTATGAAGGAGAGAGGAGACTCAGTACAGTGCATTGAGCTCTATGACATCTTCCCTCATACCATCAGTGGAGTGTGGCAGCCCTTCATCTCTGTGGCAGCACTGGGCAACCCACTGCAGGAGCAGGTGGTGCTGCACGAAGAACAGGTGTGTGTGTGTGTGTGTGACCTGTAACCCACCCCCTCTACGCTGGCACTACACATAAAAGCACTGCTGTCCTTTTGCTGCCATTAAGGTTCCATTTACAGATCATTCCTGCCCTAATGTTCATCTGAGACGCATGCTGTTATTATCTGAGCATGGAAACAGAAGATCATCAATAGATGCATCATTTCCATTAAACCCAAGAGGGAAAAACAATGTCTAATAATAGTGGATGGAAACAGTAAATGGGCAGGGATCAAAACAAATTTGAGTTTGAGTTGTGAGCTAATAGATTTACCGTAGTCTCTGGAAATGATTAGACATGATGTTTGTGCACTTATACCATCATTTTGTGTAGAAAAAAGTGTTTAGAGCCCCTGAAGGTAGACTGAAGCATGCATTGTTTTCCACTGTATTTTGATGGACATTATTGTCACTATTTGAGGCTTTGTTTATCCCTGGTTGAAACTTAATGGGCCACAGTGTGCACTTTCATAGGACCCCCCCAAAAACAGATCTAATTTAGTTTTACACCATCTAATTTAGTTTTTCACCTTCTCTCTGAACATTAAACTTAAAAGGACTGTTTTTGCTACTGTACCTTTCTGTAGGTAATGTGTATAAAAAAAAAATAAATAAAATAAAAAATCTATATATTTAAAACCTAAAAAAATATATATTTATTTATTTATTTATTTTGATCCCCTTTTCTCCCAATTTGGAATGCCCAATTCCCACTACTTAGTAGGTCCTCGTGGTGGTGCGGTTACTCACCTCAATCCGGGTGGCGGAGGACATGTCTCAGTTGCCTCCACTTCTGAGACCGTCAATCTGCACATCTTATCATGTGGCTCTTTGTGTATGACACCGCAGAGACTCACAGCATGTGGAGGATCATGCTACTCTCCGCGATCCACGGACAACTTACCACGCGCCCCATTGAGAGCGAGAACCACTAATCGCGACCATGAGGAGGTTACCCCATGTGACTCTACCCTCCCTAGCAACCAGGCCAATTTGGTTGCTTAAGAGGCCTGGCTGGAGTCACTCAGCACAACCCTGGATTCGAACTCACGACTCCAGGGGTGGTAGGATATGTGTAATTTTTGACATGTTAAAAAAAAATGTATCTTTAAAATTTAAAATTTAAATTTACCTATTTATCTTGAAGGTGCACTCAGTAATTTTTGCCCCATTAAAAACATTTTACTCATAAAGAAATGAACAGTAATTTTGAAACATAAGTATGAAATCATGACCACTCACATGAGATGAGGACTCTAGTCATATCAGTAACCGTATCCACAGTTTTCCTGAGCAACCACTGGGCGGCGCCATGATGATTCTAATTGCCTGTTTTGTGTTTCTGGTCTCGAGACACAATGTAAAAACTACCGAAAGAGCGGTTCAGATGGACAACAACAACCATTTGGCTGGGCGTACACTATGTGAGTTCTGACACTCGGGAGGTCGTGAGCCCCTGCACACATTACGAGTCAGTTTATCTGAAAATCATACAGGTGCAATTGTACATGACACGCTCAGTCATTATTCCTGTCCCAAAGAAACCAAAAATCACAGGACTTAATGACTACAGACCTGTCGCCCTGACATCTGTGGTCATGAAGTCATTTGAGAGACTGGTGTTGGCCCACCTGAAGAACATCACTGGACCCTTTCTAGATCCCCTTCAATTTGCTTATCAAGCAAACAGGTCTGTGGATGATGCAGTCAACATGGGATTGCATCATATCCTGCAACATCTGGACAGACCAGGGACATATGCAAGGATCCTTTTTGTGGACTTCAGTTCGGCTTTCAACATCATCACCCCAGCTATACTCCAGAATAAATTACACTAACTCTCCCATGTCTATCTGTCAGTGGATTACCAGCTTTCTGACAGACAGGCAGCAGCTTGTGAAACAGGGGAAATTCACTTCCAGCACCTGTACAATCAGCACTGGTGCCCCCCAGGGATGTGTGCTCTCCCCAATACTCTTCTCCCTCTACACCAATGACTTCTGTCAAGCTCCTGAAGTTTGCAGACGACACCACTATCATTGGCCTCATCCGAGATGACGATGAGTCTGCATACAGAAGGGAGGTTGAACAGCTGGCTGTCTGGTGCAGTCAAAACAACCTTGAGCTGAACACGCTCAAAACGGTGGAGATGATAGTGGACTTTAGGAGGAACACCCCAACACTGACCCCCCTTACCATTCTAAACAGCACTGTGGCAGCAGTGGAGTCATTCAGGTTCCTGGGCACTACCATCTCACAGGACCTGAAGTGGGAGACCCACATTGACTCCATTGTGAAAAAGGCCCAGCAGAGGTTGTACTTCCTTCACCAGCTGAGGAAATTCAACCTGCCACAGGCGCTGCTGATACAGTTCTACTCGGCAGTCATTGAGTCTGTCCTCTGCACTTCAGTAACTGTCTGGTTTGGTTCAGCTATGAAATCAGACATCAGAAGACTACAAAGGACAGTTCGGACTGCTGAGAGGATTATTGGTTGCCCCCTGCCCCCCCTTGAAGAACTATACACTTCCAGAGTGAGGAAAAAGGCTGGAAAAATCACTCTGGACCCCACTCACTCTGCCCACTACCTTTTTGAACTGTTGCCTTCTGGCTGACGCTTCAGAGCTCTGAGCACCAGAACCGTCAGACACAGAAAAATTTTTTTCCCTCAGGCTATCCATCTCATGAACAGTTATATTGCACCATTGAGCAATAACTATGTGCAATACACAATTTAGTTTTTTTAAATATTTATCCAACACATCCAGCCATTTCATTCCTCTGGGAAATTGCACTACGTATGTGTGTATGTGTGTGTGTCTGTGTGTGTATGTACGTATGTGTATAACAGTTTTTTCTTTTTTAATATCATCTATGTCTTGCTGCTGTTTTTGTATTGTTTTTGTATTGTTGTACAATGGAAGCTCCTGTCACCAAGACAAATTCCTTGAATGTGTAAGCATACTTGGCAATAAAGCTGATTCTGATTCTGATTAATGACATGGCGAATTCCGGAGCAAACGCATGAATTTTCACGCTATTTATCATTATAAAGCTCCGTTCACACCGCCAGTGACATCGCGTGAGACAGCGACACCATCCCATTCATTTTCAATGAGAGCACAGCGACTTCCAGCGACTTCGTGATCGTTGGCGACAGAGATCGCCGTGGGAAGCAACAAGACAAGTTGAGAAAATTTCAACTTTATGCAAATGACGAGTGACATTCGCGAGCCACTACCAATGAAAGTGAAAACAGAGGAGCTTAAGTCATCTGTCTCCAGGCAGGGTGAGTGTGAGATACTGGAGTCGACTCGAGTGCAGGCAAGATGGAGGAGAAGTTAAAAGTTACTGTGAGCGATTTCACTGTTCTATATCATTTGTCTTTAACCACATTGATAGTTATGGCCTAATAAAATGATGCGTGGAAAACGGTGTCGGCATTCTGAGTTATTTTGATTCATATATTGATATAACGCTCATCTTGTTTAATGATATTATGCATTAAGCACTGCTGCAGGTTATATAAAACGCTCTCCCCTGCAGAATGTGCATTTTTAGAGGCAAAAGAACTAATTCCTTGTCAAATTAGTATGATATCTTAATTTCATCGGCAGTATCATCTGTAAACAGCATTTCAAATGCTACTACGGCCAGTTGTGCAGTCCACCAATAATGTTAGAGCGGCAGAAGCAGTAGGAACGCCCACCAGCGACACTGATCGCAAAGTCTAGCGACATGCCGCCTGCGGTGTGAATGGGGCTTAAAGCTGTGTTCACACTGCCAGCTACTTTGTCGCTGCATGTCGCCAGTGGCTGGCAGTTGGGTCACTATTTTAAAATATTAGTAAGGTTATTAATATCTGCATAACATTTGCATAAAGTTAAACATTTCTCAACTTTGTCACATCGCTGGACACGCCCACATCCGGTCACCAACGGTCGTCATCAGTCGTGTCGCTGGAAGTCGACAGCTCTCATTAAACATGAATGAGATGAGGTTGTTTTGTCGCTGCATGACGCTGGCAGTGTGAACACAGCTTAAGGCATAAAGCCAGAGGAGGAGATTGCTTTAATTCCTTGTAGCTTGCAATTTAGAAATAAAAAAGAAGACTGGCATGGCCAGGGGCTGCATTAGCTGAAAACTCATTTGCCGATTAAAAAAAAAAAATAGAATTATTACAAATGCTGTCCAACATTTGACATTTCAGATTTTGAAGGGAGGTTGTGTGATGACATGACTGCATGCATCAATCATAACGTCAGTGTGTTGCTGCCAGTTACTGCATGATAATAAAGCGCACAAAATGTACAAGATTGAAAAGAAAGTGTGGAAAATTTGCACACCGTTTCTGTCGGTTATACTTGGATTTAATCTAAGTGCAAACGTGACGTTTAGTGGAGTAAACTACCTGTTTTATTCACCTTCAGATTCTTGCTTTTTATCTGTTTCACTGCTTGCATGTTGATAGCACACATTCTGAAGAAGATCCGTGAGGTCTTGTCCATGTGAATGCCATTCAAAGCCACGCACAGCAAAGTTTAAAATCTTGTTTTAGCGCAGCGGTTGATTGACAGGTAGAACTTTCAACCTAGAAGTCCTTGGTTTCACCAGACTCACACTTGGAGATTAAAAAAAAAAATATTCTATGACATATCCACTATCGTGTACAGTATACAATTATAACAGATTCTATACCTCCCTAAATGTCACCATGACGAATGCAAGTATGACAAATAAAAATAGACCATGATGGACATTTTTCAACTCTGTCCGTCAGAGTGATAAATTTTGTTTTCTAGCGCAACCTGTATAGCAAATGATTTGTTTGAAGAGCAGAGAACAGCATGGCATTTCTGTAGAATCCTTCCCAGTGATGTGTTTGTGAATAATATGGGAAATGACCATTTTCTCCAAATGTGTAAAAGCTTCATGAACACTCAGTTTTCATGGATCGTGTGAGTTGTAACAATTTCTTCTGATTGGTCAACTTCATGTAGATCACCAAATCAGCTCATTCAACCTCACACACTTCACAAATTCAAGCTGACAGTGCCTGAATTTTGACAGTTTAAAAAAATTATCGGAAAGTTGTGAGCTGCTCGTAAGCCGCTCGGCTCCGCTCGTAATTCCTCTCACATGATGCGAGCCACGGCCACCAACAATTTCCACGTGATCTCTCTCGACTGGAAAAAATCGGTTGGGAACTCGCACGACAGCCGAAAATCGCACCGTGTACACCCGCCTTTATGTGGAGTAAAAATTAATTTCAGTCTCAACTTGTGCAGTTGTTGCTGTCATGACAACTCAAAGTAGTTAATGATATCAACATAACTAACCTCAGACCATTGCTTCATGATATCTACATACTCTGGTGAGGCACTGTCAAAAAAAATGGTCATCTCGACTCTAAGTATCGGCACTTTAAAGCCACATGTTTTTGAAAATGTTTACAAATGTAATACTTTAAACATTACATTACTCACTAAGAATATACACCGATATGAGCGAAAACACTGGAGACCAGAAATTGAAAACAAGCGAATCGTGGAACACTTCCACTTTCGAAAAAAGGTGGATAAAGGCTGTGTTATTCCACATGGAGGGGGTCTCCTCATGGGGGCAACCATTTTAGAATCACATGACCAGCTGAATACTACATGCTTAATCTCAGTAACCATCTTGTTTTTGGACACTTTCACTTTTGGATTAAATTAATCATGGCTGATTGTGAATAGTGAATTTATACAATGGCATCTGTAACTTAAAACTATTGATTTTGAATGATGCAGCATCCACACCACTAGGTGTCAATGTAAGTCCAACATGACATAAACAAAAAGTGACTCTGTGCATCTTTAATATGCAGAGAAGTAAGCCATTTGTAGGTTTCCGACCAGCTTGAGACAGCAACATTGGCTAAACAAATAGCGACAATTTTGGACTGGACAATCTGTTTGGGTGATCAATTACAAAGAAGGGGAATGTTTGGGATAACCTTTTGAAAACAATCATTATTTTTGCAATTCCGTTAGCTGACGTTAGAGGCGCAGAAATTATTCACTACGGTTGTTTTTGCAACTGTACCTTCAGTTTTGGTTAGTAATGGACTACATGTAATCTGGATTACTCAATCAGATTACAAAACCAATTACTTGTAATTACGTAGAATAAATTACAATATACAGTGTAATCAGATTACAGTTACAGTTGTTTCTCAGGGAATGACAAATAGCAAATTGCTGTTTGATTTCATGTTTAATGAAAGGAGTGTAAATTGGTACTTGATATATTTTATGATTTCCATCAAAAGATGCAATAAATCCAGAAGTAATCAGATTATAGTACCTGATCTAAAATATTACCTGTCTGATTACAAATTTAGTTGTGTCATTTGTAATTAGTGACAGATTACAGAAGTAATCTACCCAAACAAAGACTTTTGTATGTGAATGATCTCTGTTATGATTGGCAAACTATTGCATTACAGGGTAGTTATCTAGGCGGAGCAAGTAGCTGAATGCTGACTAGGCTTTAAAATGTAAAAATGTGTGGTCATATTTTTATGTGCCCATTTTTGCAGTTTAATTTTCTGGTCTGGATAATCTGGGGAGAGAGCTTTGCTTTGTGAGTGTTCAAGTATGTCTACAAGGAAAATACTGTTTTCCATGATACGTCCCCCTTTAAGGTCATACAGTATTTGCAGATATTCCAAAGTTCTTCTCATTACTTTGATAATAAGATACCAAACCAAAGAACAAGAAACAAATAGGTAGGGAATTCACATTTACAAAAAGCAGCTGTTGCGTATTAGAGTTAAGCTTGGAGGAAACCTTAAAATATCTCTGTGAGTGCAGTGAAAAAAATGTGGCATGGAGAACATGATTACTAGTTGTTTCAAAAAATCATAAAATTATCAATTCCAGACATCACAGGGGGTTGTCCAGGGGTCGTGGCTCTCCCAGTTTTCAGAACATAAAGGCTGAATGGAACAGTGCCGGCCAGCCACTATAACGAACCATCTCAGTCAAACCCACCATCTGTCCAGAAGTGATGCAAGTCGTCTATTAATAACACAGACAGCATGCAATGAATACAAGTCAGGGCATAAGAAAGTCATTATGCTACAGATTCAATGGTGAGGGCCTGTACCTCCTCAAAAACCTTGCCTGTGAAAGTCAACTTTTATTTGATTGTCAAGATTAAGTAAGATGCATTGTGACTCGAGGCTGGGAAAGACAAGTGTCCACACCATAGATCTGTTCCTAAATCTAATGAGCTGCCTTGCTGTCTACTGCATGCACAGGCAGGTGCCTTCTAATCATTAATAAGCTTTCTGGCTAAGAACCCCCAAAAAGGACACTCTTCGTGAGCAGTACTGATAAAAGGTCTGCAGGCCTAACACAAACATTAAAGGGGTCATATAATGAGCAGTCAAATTTTCCTTGATCTTGTGAGATAAAATAATTAATTGTATGAAAACATTTAGTAGATTTCAGGAATCAAAACTTCCTCTCCAATGAAATAAGAGCATTTATTGAAACTTAGCTGCAAAAATGGCTGGTTCCGAACTTTCGTAACTTACTGATGTCATTTGAATACATTATCTCATGACCACCCACATCAACAAAGCCTATTCAATATTCCAAGGCTTGAAGTCATGAGATGATAGAGAAAACAGGAACACCAGAAGAATGAATATAGCCTGATCATATGAACATCACATGCCCGTGGAAAAATTTTTGCAAAGCAAAATTACGTGCTTCTTTAAACATTTTGCTGCAGTTTCCCAGTGAAATGTCCTGCGGGAGGTGCCAAAAGCGAGTGAAATGGTGTTGTAATCAGATGAAGTTTTAACGTGAGGTTTTAATGGGTAAAATTTACCTCCCTAATCTTAAACTTTAATCTAAACCTAACCAATAGTGTCTAAAAAGCAAATCAGAGTTACACAAAACAGACATCCTTACCCTAAACCAACACCTAAACCTAAACGATAATGTCCTTAAAGAAAATGTGAAATTAAAAGCACAATTTCTGTTGCAACCACGTCCTTTCGTGTTGCTTCTATGACACTTTCGTCTCACGTGTCAGCTTACGTATTGGCTGGACTCGAACTGTGGTCTAACTAAACTGAGACCAAAGTCCATCACTCTATCAGATGAGCTACGGTGGAAGCTAACCAAAATGTAATTAGTGTGTAAATGTAGATGGGTCTGTAATACAAGCATTAAAACGTATCGTTTTACAAATGATGCATTAGAGTAAAAGTGTTTCAATATTATAACAAAGCAGTGTGTTTGAGTAATAGAGCAAAAAATATGTGTTTATAAAGTCACGATAAGCCGTTGTACTTGTGACTTTTCAAATGATGCGTTAGAGTAAAAGTGTTTCAATATTATAACATAGCAGTATTTGAGTAATAGAGCGAAAAATAAGTGTTTATAAAGTCATGATAAGTTGTTGTACTTGTGACTTGTGTGAAAGTGAATAAAATGCACAGCTGTGTAGTGCCTCTAGTGTTAATTTCACCAGGAAACTGCGGCAAAAACATATCACAAGGCATGTAAAACTCAGTAAGCAAAAATATAGTTATACTACAGTTCATTCTATGAGACTAGGTTGAATGAATAATAAATGTAAAATGTAGGAAAATGCACCAAACCCTGTGCTGTTCCTGGTTGTGTGTAGCACCTGCCACTCTGCACATCCTTCTGAGAGTGGCTAAAGTTTATTTTTACAACATTTGTAAGAACACACAAACACACCAGAAACAAACTTTGTAAGGTGCCGCATCAAAAAAATTAAAAAAAAGTTCTCAAGAAGACTCGTTACACAGGTGGAAATGTTAACCACATGGTTTTGGATTAAAATTGTTTTTGGAGCAGTGCGTAAGTGTGTGAGTTTTTTGTTTTTGATAAAGTTTATTTTTAACAAGTTGTCTGATAATTTCAGTCTGATCTAATTTCAGGCTTAGTTAGTTAAAGGTCCTTAAACTGTTGACATGTTTATAGCTACAGTAGCTACCTGAATAAAAACACATCTGGTTTAATAGCACATGCATTTGAAAGTAATTCTATCGCCTCCTTGAGTACTGAGGTTTATTACTGCCACAGCAGTGCAAGAGCAGATGCAATGTGTTGGGTGAGCATTCACATCTGTGTTTCAATATGTATATCATGCCTTATTCATTTCACAAAAAACATCCTATTTACTAAATTCTAACTGTTCTTGGCACATAAAACCTTGACTGCTATTATAAGTGGACCTAATGAAAAAAAGAAAATGATTTGACCTCTTTAACAAAAATGTAGTTACGTGGGCATCCCTGTCTCCGTTCTGAAGGGTAACACAGTTCTGCATCTAGACCTGGTTACTGGTGCTGTCAGGAGACTTGTTTTCTCTCAGGACAAACAGGAGGAACCAGTTCGCAAGACTTCAAACTGGTGGAGCAACAAAGAGAGTCAGGTAAAAATCCATGGTATTATCTGTTATTAACTATGCATCATTTATTCAGTATTTCCAACCGTATCCCTATTATATCATACAACCACATCATGCATTATCTTAAAAATGGTCTTCAGCTTTTGCATTGTTGTCATTAGCCAGGATACAAAATGTGCAAGGAGTTTGCCCACAAGAACTGGCTTCTTTTCTATAAGGACAATGGGTAGGTTACTCCTTCTATCATATGTGTGTGGCATGGCACTCCAACACTCTGTTCCACTATCTAGTGATCTATCTACATAAGCAGTATCAGGCATCATAGCTGCGCTCCCAAGACGAAGGCTGTTCCAAGGCAGCTGTCTATGTAGGCAGCAGGGCAGGCAGCTCACTAGATTCTGGAACAGAGCTCTGGAGTCCTGTTCACACATGGCTTAACTGTATTTGCACTCTACTTGGACAGGAGTCAGCTGGACGTTGTTGATGTTCTAGAGGGTCAAGTTCACACCATCTGCCTCCCCATCAACCTCAAAGCTGTGTTCCTGGTGGCTGAAGACCGCTGGCTGCTTATTGAGAGCAAGACTGACAGGTGCCAAAGAAGTTTAACAAAGTCATAACATTTAAAGGGATAGTTCATCCAATAGGGAATGGAGCTTTCAAGCTTTAAAAAGGCCATGAAAGTGTTACAAAAGGGGTCCAAATGACCAGTGTGCTGTATCTTCCAAAGCTATACGACAGCTATGTTAGAGGAATGAACCGAAATTTAAGAACCGCTGAGAACCATGAGTTGAACTTGAGAACTGTAAGCAAGTTATTCAGACCAGTTTGATGAACCAGAACATCAACAACAACAAAAAATACTCAATTTGTTCACAGACATGGCTACTTCTCTTATGAACTCTTATAAACACACCAAGGACTGCTAGGGCAGATCGATTTAATAAATAATATTTGTATTAAAATACTTTTGATTTGATAAAGACATAAGTTTCGGTCTGCTCCTCACCTAAAGCTATTTTATGGCTTCAGAACACTTGCAATATAGTGCATGAGTCATATGAACTACTTTTATGATACTTTTATAGTGCTTTTGCATCCTTCAAGTTCCAATTCTAGTCCCCAGTTTTCATAATTGCATGGAAAAGCGCAACCTGTACGTTCTTTAAAAATTCTCATTGGAAGAAATTAAGTCATATGGGTTTGAAAAGACATAAGGGTGAGTAAATGATGACAGAAGTTTCATTTTTGGGTGATATATGCCTTTGAAGGTGTCTCATATATTTTAATAGTTTCCACACATTGCTCAGAATTTGAAAAGAGTGTTTTCCTTTTAGAGTTTATATAAGACCATTTGACTGAACCAGTGTTACTTTGACATCTTCTACTTAACGTGCTACCATCGTGTGCAGGAAGTTCCTGTTGACAAAGCCAATGCACATGGGCTCAGAGGACACAGGAGTGTGCCAACTGCACACCATCAGTGAAGATGCTGTGAACACTGGCTTTGGCACCAGTTCAGGTGAAGAACTCAAATAGTCACTTCAATTTCTCCTCTAGCTTAAATATCTCAATATAGCCTGCTTCTTACCCAGTGATCTACAAAGATCTTGTTGCTCTTTGGCCACAACTACCAATCAGAAGTGCTTTTTTATCTAATCAGGGCCATTTAGAGCCCTTCACACTTATCAGTCACCATCTGTCTTGCTTTGGCAAACGTATCAGTTCGACATCTGCTTGACTGGCATAAAGCTCAGGGAATTTTGAAATCTTACTTGTGTCAAGGACTTGGTAGTACATCTAGGGAAGAGGATAACGTAGAGACTTGGGTTGGTGGACTCTTTTAACTTAGGCCAGTTAGCAACCACCTAGCAACCTCCCAGAACACCCTTGCAACCACCTAGAAACACCTTAGCAACTGTACAGGAGTGTGCGAACAACCACTGAGAACACTTTAGCAACCGCATAGTGACATTCTGGCAACCACCCAAAACACCTTAGTACTTTATTAGCCTATTTAAAAGCAGGTTCCCTACATATTTCATACAGTACTGCATTTAGAGGAGAGCACAAGCTCTCAGCGCCTGATGGATGATGCTAATGACTCGAGTCCTCCACACCTCATTTGATAGAAAATTCTGCCAGTTTGTTTTCGAAAGCCTGAAATAGCAGGTGAATTAAATTGCTGCCCCTTTGCATGCATGGAATATTGTTTATGGAAGATAAACATCTTCACAGCAATATCTCTTGATGACGTACCTTTTGTCATCTCTCCAGCATTGAGGTTGTGGGCCATTTCGCCATCTATCGCATCAGTTTATGATGCGTGTAGAGCAGAAAGAAGCTTCATTATTCATGGTATCAGTTATTGAGACGAATGTCAGAGTCATATAGATAGACTAATGTCTGTACTTAGTGGACATCATACATCTAAAGTGTCAGACACGCTTCAGTTTGCTCTGAAAAATTACATCAAATGTTCCCATCAGCAGGATTGAGGTCTTAATCAAATCGAGCTTGGCTGGGTTTCGCTTGAAGTTTTGAATAACAACCAATTAAGCTGGAGCATAAAGATGTCACAAATGGTAAAAAATGCTTTGAACCTTTTTGTGGGTTCAGTAGTGAAGGACACATTATCATCTCAATGGGAGGTCATTTTTGAAGGATGCTCTGAATGTTTCTTCATTCATTCTTGAGACATGGGACAACACTTGTCCCACAAGCCACAACTTTGAATGCCGTTAGTTTTGAAAATAGCAACATTTCCACTTTGAAATTATTCAGTGATGATCACTAGAATGGTCTTAACACAAATGTGCAATTTTATTTTTGTTTTGTTTATTGTTGTATTTTGACTCATCCCTCCTTTTCTTTAAAAAAAAAAAAAAAAAGCAAAAAGCAAAAATGGAGGTTGCAGTGAGGCACTTACAATGGAAATGAATGGGGGCCAATTTTTGGAGGGTTTAAAGGCAGAAATGTGAAGCTTATTATTTTATAAAAGCACTTAAATTAATTATTCTGTTAAAACTCAAGTATATATTTCAGATGTAAAGTTGTTTAAATTGTAATTTGTACGATCGTTATAGGGTTTGTTGACATTACATCGTCATGGCAATGAAGTTGTAAAATTGGCTTTAACTTCACACAGAAAAGGTTAGTATGTGATTTCATCACACTAAAAGCATGTTAACACACATACTGTTTATGTCTTGTGGCTATAATTTTGAAACAGTGAGTATTTGAATGTTTACGGATTACCCCATTCACTTCCATTGTATGTGCCTCACTGTAACCCAGACTTTTGCTTTTTTTTAAAGAAAAGGAGGGACAAGTCAAAATTAATTTTTGTGGTAATCAACATTATGCCACAAATGCTGTCAAATGAGCTTAACTTGTATTGAACCCAGAATATTCCTTTAACATTTACACTCACTACACATCAAATGTCATATAGTTTAAAATATGTATTAAAGTTAAGAAGAACAGAAGTATAATTATTTATATTTAATAGAAATTTTAGTATGTAGAGCTGAAATGAGGTTTCACAGCTGTGTCCCTAGTTTTTGCCAACACTATCAGACAGATATTTATGAAAAAATCGTTTACAAAATTAGGTAAAATCAAAGTCAGCCAATCCTTCCATATTTCACCTGCTATGAGTTCAAGGTAGCATAAGCATACTTGAGTCACTTTGACTCAGAAACACATTTTGAGATTTTTGCACTAACGTAAAAAAAGGCTTAGCCAACATTTAAATAATTATATCTCGACAACAATTTGGAGTAGAAGCATAATAATTATATTAAGGCCAATCAAATTTTAAATCGAATTAATTACATGATGTGACGATTACTTAATCAAATTAATTGCTAATAATTTATAATAATTATATTTGCAGAGAAAGGCCCCCAAATGAAGATCATTTAATTTATAATGATTTAAATAATTATAAATAATATATAATAAATATAATATTCAGATGATTAAAATATATTACATTATTGTGGCTGACAATTAAATCATTGATTAGAATATACACATAAAAGTGGCTTTAGAATATATTGTTTGCTTTATTTTCATTTCTTTGACATCTTTCACATATATTTAGGACTATTTCCACGAGTCTGTTTTTGGCCTACTCTAGACAAAAAATCTATTTTAATGTAAGTTTGTTAATGTCTCACAGGACGCACTCTGTCTGCATGATTTAAAATGTTTTTTTTTTGTGCAGGTATGTGCACATGCATCAGCGTTTCAGTGTCTTGTGCCTTAATAAACACGCATTTTAAGATGCTGTGTTAAGTTAAAATTAAATAGAATTTTTTTTAAAACGTGTCTCAAGGTCCCTGCATTCTATTTTCACATTATTTTTGAGTGATGTTGATGTTTTTTTTTTTGTTTTTTTTTTGAGAAAATAAAAGCAGGTGGCTGTGCCCAAACAAGAAAGCCCTTTTTACCTCTGAACACATGGAGCAGATTAATCCAAAATAACTGAATGATACATAAACTTTTGTTTTTTCTTTAGCCTGTTTTGTCTCAGTACTCAAGAATAAGTGTGTCGTCCTGTGCTTCAGGGATGGAAGCCACTGCTCCTCAGGAGGTCTCAAGTGAGCAGCTGCCCAATGAGAACCTGGGTTCTGCCCTGGGACAGAAAATCGTCTCTCCCAACCGCATCCTCTGTGACACAAATACCTATGCTAATGTTATTGTGGGCTTCCCAGATCTCATGGTGGGTGACAATTATGACATGTCGGTCATTCTTTCAGTACACTGTAGTAAGATGTGGTACATCTGTGAGTAGACTTAGTTTAATTATAAAACATGTTTTGCATTGTGATTCCACAGTCCCCAAATGAAGTGTACACCTTTAATAGACCATCACCTATAACAGAGGGGCGGGGACCTGATATGTTTTTTGGGTCAAGTAAACGAACAGGGCCTGCAAAAAGAGTCAACTGTGTCTGCCTATTAAGTGCCAATCAAGTGGTCCGAGCACTGCCCCCAACACAAGTACCGCTTTCTGATATTTACCCCAAAGGTAAAGCATTGAAGCATTCATATATCTTATTTAAATATACAGTGGCCCCAAAAAGTATTTGGACACTTAAGCCACACTTAAAAATACTTGAATATTTTCCTTACATAACAAAATATCAAAACAAGTACAATTTATTTCAAAGGAATACATCACAAAAGTAAGTTTGTATGGTTTCAAATTTTAAAACACTACATTTACTGTTCAAAATTAAGACAAAAAGTATTTGGACACTTTCTGGTTGTCAAACTTTATGGAATATAGTTAGTCCACAGTTAAAGGGATAGTTTACAAAGTTTTTTAATCATTTACTCACCCTAATGCCATCCCAGATGTGTATGACTTTCTTTCTTCTGCAGAACACAAATGAAGATTTTTAGAAGAATATTTCAGCTCTGTAGGTCCATACTATGCAAGTGAATGCTGGCCAGAAATTTGGAGCTCCAAAAAGCACATAAAGGCAGAATAAAAATAATCCACATAACTTCAGTGGTTAAATCCATGTCTTCGGAAGAGATATGATAGGTGTGGGTGAGAAACAGATCAATATTTAAGTCCTTTTTCACTATAAATTCTCCTCCCTGGCCAGTAGGTGGCGATGCGAAGACTGCAAATCGCCAAAAGCAAAGAAGAATAACTCTTAGGAGAGAAGAGAGCACTTAAGAGGGCTGGTCAAAGGTTTATAGTATAAAAGGACTTAAATATTGATCTGGTTCTCACCCACAGCTATCATATCGCTTCAGAAGATATGAATTTAACCACTGGAGTCGTGTGGATTACTTTTATGCTGCCTTTATGTGCTTTTAGGAGCTTCAAATTTCTGGTCACCATTCACTTGCATTGTATGGACCTGCACAGCTGAGATATTCTTCTAAAAATCTTCATTTGTGTTCTGCTGAAGAAGAAAAAAATCATACACATCTGGGATGACATGAGGGTGAATAAATGATGAGATAATTTTCATTTTTGGCTGAATTATTCCTTTAAGTGTGACTTAAGTGTCCAAAGTGTCCAAATACTTTTTGGGGCCACTGTATGTGCTATTTGTGAAATTGTCAAACTCTTTTTTTGTGATAGTAGTAGTGTGGATTCACCAACAGATATCACACCACCCATGACTGCTGCTTACCTGGAAGTGACTGACCTGAATTCTAAAAAGCTCAAATACATTCCAGTCCCAAGGTACAGAGTCAGACTCTTTAATATAAAACTGTACTGTAGCTCCCTCTTCTGTTCAGTTGAAGAGATGGTGGGGTTTGCTTTACCTTAGAGTGGCAGTGCTTTTAAAATATTTTGGACATTTTCCCAGTCTCTTACATGTGTGGTAAATGTGATATGAATTTTGGTGTCAGGGATTTGAAAGTCTTCCTATGGATCTGAACGGTGTCCTTCATACTGTTGTGTCTTCAGGAGCGGCTCCATGTCTCCTTACACTGTGTGGATATCAAAGGTGTCAAACACAGATGTAGTGATGGCTCCTCTGGGCTCTGGTGGGGTGGTGACTGTGGACATGGGAGGTTACGTCAGGCTGTGGGAAACAGGACTTGACAACCTGCAGCGCTCTTTGCTGGAGTGGAGGAACATGATCGGGGCAGAGGATGGCAGGCCTGTACAGGTACTGTAGGTGCTTTGAGAAGAACATGTCTGGGTCATATTTCGCCCCAAAATCATATGGAAGAAATAAAAAATATATTTTCTTAAAGAAATTGAAGCTTTTTTAGGATCATTAAGATTTTTTGCATTTTAATATGTTTTGAAAGATAGCTGAGCACATTTTCTTCCAATTCGTATTACTCTAATGCAGGGGTTTTTAAACTGGGGTCCCCAGGGGGCTACAAGGAGGTGCTAGGGGGTCCGCAGGAAAAAAATTAAATAATAACACGTTGAAAATCATGAGATTAATAATTATTATTTTATTCTGTTGATAGCCATATGAACCTTTTGCTTTCACCGTTAGATTGCTTACTGGGGGTTTTAAGGCCTTATTAGCAGAAAAACTGTTTGGAACAATACTACAGTATTTAAATGAAAATGAAAATTCTCTCATCATTTACACACCCTGATGCCATCCCAGATGTGTATGACTTTCTTTCTTCTGCTGAACACAAATTAAGATTTTTAGAAAAATATCTCAGCCCTGTCAGTCCATTCAGTACAAGTGAATGATGACCAGAACTTTGAATCTTCAAAAATCACATAAAGGCATCATAAAAGTAATCCATAAGACTCCAGTCATTTAATCCATGTCTTCTGAAGTGATGTGATAGGTGTGGGTGAGAAACAGAACAATATTTAAGTCCTTTTTTTTTTAAATCTCCACCTTTGACCAGCCCCGACCAGTTGGTGGCAATATGCATGAAGATTGTGAAATGCCAAAAAATGAAAGAAGAAGAATGTGAAAGTGGAGGTTTATGGTTTAAAAATCTTAAAAATTACTTAAATATTGATCTGTTTCTCACCCACACCTATTGTGTTGTTTCAGAAGACATGGATTTAACCACTGGAGTCTTATGGATTACTTTGGAGCCTTTATGTGCTTTTGGAGCTTCAGAGTTCTGGTTACCATTCACTTGCATTGTATGGACCTACAGAGCTGAAATATTCTCCTAAAAATCTTTGTTTGTGTTCTGCTGAAGAAGGAAGTCATACATATCTGGGATGGCATGAGAGTGAGTAAATGATGAGAGAATTTTCATTTTTGGGTGAACTATCCCTTTAATAGTCCCAAACATGGCTTGAGGCAGTTTAAAAATTGCACTTACCATGTGGTGGCAGGCTTACAACAGAAATGTGCAAGTGTTTATTAATTTTTTTTTAAGACTTTAAAATTGCTAGATAAATAATTGACTGTTATATAATATTATTAAAATTATATTATTATTTTATTAATATTCATTCATTTTATGTTTTTAAAGTTGAGCAGTTTAAACATAAGTCTACCTCTTGGCACATAACTCTTTTTGTTTGGTGAGCTGTTTCCTGGCAAACTGGTTAACGAGTAGTTACCGTAAAATATACGTTAAAATTTTTTACATATATTTAAAAGACAGTACATGTAGTTTTACAGTAAAATGTTGTAAAAATAAAATGTTTTAGATGTAAAAAGTATGATTTTCCCATATAATTAATGGTATAAAATTTATATTATGTTTAACAAAAGAGTACATGTACTTTTTACAGTAAATTATTGTTAAAATTATGGAAATAACATTCCCAGAATTCCCTGAGTGACCCATTACATTTCATTATATTTTATGGGAATAGTTATGTTTCTTCTTATTTTTAATATCAGTTATGTACTTTGGGTAGTTTTGTATTATATCTGATGTAGTTAAGTTAATGTTTATTGCATTATTTAAATTTCACGTGTTACCCTGATGGTGTTTAGTGTTTGTGTGAGTGACACTGAGCACTGTCTCTACATGTTTATTGGTCATTGCTCCTGGAAGGGCCTCTATTGGTAAACTTCATGTCATCATGTGCCCTTCTGTAATTACTACAGTGATTAACAATACATTATAAAGTGAAAAGCAGATTTTTATAACTTCAGAAGGTTAATATATTAAGTTTATCATTTAATAATACAAACGACGGTAATACACCATAAAATATACAGTAAGATCAACAGGTGTTAACTGTAAAATTGACAGGTCGGTCTATAAAGTTGTTTACATTTTTACTGTATTTTTTACATAATTATTCTTGCAACCACAGCTGCCTTTTTTTTTTTTTTTTTTTTTTTTTACAGTGTATTAAATATAGCATGAGCTCAGGATCAAGTATCTGCAGTAATTTGTCCGCCTGCTGTCAGTGATCATACAGCACACTTGAAACAAAATGTATGTGAACTTTAAATAAACGGATTGCATCAGTCTGTTCCGTCCACATTTAGCTTTGAGATGTTTCTGCCTCTCAGATGCTTGTTTTGAGATACTTGCTGCTAACATACAGCATTGTGATGGGAGGCTCCTTCATGGCAGTAGTCCAGGGCTCCTCTGTGTGACTCACTGATAATCGCTGTAGTGATGTAAGCTGCTCCATATATTCAGTCAAAGGACACAAAGACATACCGCGTGAGAACTGACCTATAGCGTTGCTCTACTCCACAAATGATGAGAAGAGACTGGTTCAGTGCAAGAGAAATGTCCTCTCTACCACTCTTCTGTTCCATTGAAACAAAAGAACCATGTGCATACATGAGCTGCTAGCATCAACATACATGTTCTGCCTTTAATTAATATGCGTGTACTTGCAATGTAAATTTGATCAATGTAAACGGGCTTGATGAAATTACAAATGCTGCTATAATTATCACTATTGAGCCCACACACATTCTGTTCTCTTTAAGAAACAGGTACACAAAGAGCCCTTTAACCAGGTCATTCCTCATCTCACTAGTTCTCTTTGAGCACACCTTACAGGCTGATAACACCAGCCAATCAAATATTTGCCCAAATGGCTGCTCTCTCAACTTTTCACCGAAGCTCTTTGAGTAGCATATGTAAGTTTGTTCAGTTGAATATTATGCTTGTGACAGTTTTGAAGTTTACCCAGTGATGCCCTACTGAAGGAGAGAGATAGCTTAAAAAACAGCAAGAAAAGAAAAGCAGGGCTGGAGCTGATAGCATCTCCATACTAACACTGAGATGAATGTTTATCATGGAGCTCAAGACTGCGTTATCACTCTCTTGGTCTGGGGTTCCTTAACGGTCACACACTGAACTAGAACAGCCCTCCACCCACCTTTTAGGAATAGTTCACACAGAACGCAGAAATTTTGTCTTCATTCACTCCAATGGGTGAAATATATGATATTTTGGATGTTTTAACTAAGGAATTCCTACAGTATATGAAATGTTTGTAGTGCAACACAGTTAGTCTGTTTGTCCATACAATGCAAGGCCATGGGGTCCAATACTTTCAAGCTCCAAAAAGGACATAAATGCAGCATAAAGGTAATCCTTATGACTCTAGTGGTTAAATCCATGTCTTGTGAAGTGATACAATTGGTTTTGGGTGAGAACAGACCAGCGATTTGAGCGCTTAGGAGACTGCAAATGGCAAGATTTATAGTGGAAAAGGAGTTTTTTGGAGCTTGTAAGTGTTGGACCTCATTGACTTGCATTATATGGATATATTCACATGATATATCCATCAAAATAAATTTGTTCTGCTGAATAAATACAGTTATATGAGTTTGAGACGGATTATATATATATAAATGATCACACACATTTAAACTACACTTCTCTTTCCACTGCCCCTCCCTGAGTGCCCTCCAAGAAGGCCAAATTGCTGCCCCATTTTTTATTGAATGAATCTAAATTGCCTAGCCTTCTACATGACATTTCCTCAAATGCCGCCACCCTTCCTATCTCTGTGCACCACTCTTGAAATGAGGGCGCTCCAGCCGACTTCCATCCCCTTAGAACAATCTGTCTGCCGATCATAACACTGGCTAGGACCCAATTCTTTTATGTATTTATCCCCTATATTAATGACCGCCCCATCGCCTAAAATACAGAGTCTGGGGCAAAATGAAATTTGAGTGCCCAATACGCCACATAAAACTCTGAACCCTCAACCTAAATTCTTGGATCTTAACACACCACCAAAAAACATGAGTCGTGTCCCCATCTTCTGATTGGCATCGCCAGCATCTGGGTGTGTCTTTCAAACCAAGCCTATACAATCTATAGGGGGTCTAATAGAATCTATGTAAAATTTTAAATTGCATAAGTTGCACCCTTGCATCTCTAGATGTAGACTTGATGTTTTTCAGAATCCTAGCCCACACTCCCTCCTCCAATACCAAGTTTAAATCTTTCTCCCATAATCTCTTGAGAGAAGCTGAAGCTCTGTTTCCCAGACTCTGAATTAGCAGGGAGTAATACACTGATGCCTCATGACCTTATCCGAAAGCATTAACCACTTCTCCCAGCGTATCTGCCGCTTTAGGGGGTGTATGCTACTCCCAAAAATAGTACAGAGCAGGTGTAAATACCTAAAGAACTGAGGTCTGGGAATCCCAAAATGTTGAACCATATTTTCAAAGGACTCTACTCTCATATACTGTAGGTCACCGAGCATATTAACCTCCCTCTCAGTCCACTCTGTCCAGCAGAAAGGGGACTCATTAATACATAATTTTAGGTTCAGCCATATGATCGAGGCAACATTTAAATAAATGTCAGAATTAAACACTCTGGACACTTTTGTCCATACCGAGTGCAAATGCGAGATAACTGGGTGGAACATAACTTCTCCGGTTAGTTTGATAAAAAGGCTTTGCAATGGCGAAACAGGGGCAAGAACTTCCTGTTCAATACAGAACCAGGGAGAGGCTCTCTCAGGTGGAAGCGACCAATGAGCCAAATGTTTGAGACCGAATGCATAATAATAAAACTAAATTTTGGGTAGGCCTAGTCCACCTTTGTCAATCGGCCTATGCAATTTACTGAAATGTAATCTGGGACGTTTACCATTCCAAATGAAGGACTTCACTATGCTATCAAATTGCTTGAAATAAGAGAGGGGGACATCTATAGGAAGAGATTGTAGCAGGTTGAATTTTGAAATACAATTCATTTTAATAACATTAACCTTCCCAATCATAGATACATTTAATGAAGTCCACCTGCCCACATTGCTCGAAAACCTTTTTATTAAAAGGTCAAAATGAACTCTAACTAAATCAAACAAATTTGCTGGGAATAAAATACTCAAATACTTAATGCCCTGTTTGGGCCACTGGAAGGCGCCCGGCTGGAAAGCCATTACTGGGCAGTATGCTGTCAGAGCCAAAGCTTCGGATTTAGACCAATTAACTCTGTATCCTGAGAACTTAGAAAAGGAATTAATAATTCTGTGGAGGGACGGCATAGATCTAGTAGGGTCGGAGACGAACAATAAAATATCATCTGCATAAAACAAAAGCTTATGCGCCACACCTCCCGCCATCACCCCTGGAAAATCATCTTCCTTTCTTATCGCGGCTGCTAATGGTTTTAGTGCAAGACAGAACAATAATGGGGAAAAAGGGCAACCCTGCCGGGTGCCCCTATCCAGAGTAAAATAATCAGAAATGAATCCATTGTTTGTACCGCCGCTACCGGGTATCTATAAAGTAACTTAATCCATCCAATAAAAGTATTCCAAAATCTTAAAAAGATAATCCCATTCTACCATATCAAATGCCTTTTCGGTGTCAAGTGAGATGGCAGCGTCTGGAATCTGATCATTCGCCACTGACCACATGATATTGATGAAACGCCTAATGTTATCAGGAGAGCTACAGCCCTGAATAAACCTCACCTGATATACATGTATAAGAGATGTCATAACTTAATCGGTTAGCCAAAATTCTTGACAATATTTTAACGTCTAGCTGGATAAAGGAAATTGGACGGTAACTCTTACACTCACTTGGATCTTTGTCCTTTTTAAGAATCAGACTGATCCGGGCTTGTGTTGTGGTTGGAGGAAGCTTTCCATTCTTTAATGATTCCATATAAACTTCTAGCAAAAGTGGAGCCAGTTCTGTAGCATAAGATCTAAAAAATTCTGCGGCAAAACCATCTGGCCCTGGAGACTTTCCTGTAGGCAAGGCCTTAATTACTTCACCAAGCTCCTCCAAGGTTATCTCAGAATCAAGATAATTTTTTTGCTCAGCCGTCAGTTTAGGGAGTTCTAATGGTTCCACAAAGTTTCTAATATCCTCTTCAGTAGAAGAAGATGTGCAACTATAAAGGTCAAGATAGAATTCTTTAAAAGCATTATTAATATCAGTGGCCGAGGTAAATATTTCACCACTAGCAGATTTCACTGAGAGAATGGTAGAAAAACATCCCTTCAGGATCTATAAAAAAGCCCTTATCATCAACGTTAGGTGCATAGATATTAGCCAAAATAAGACTTTGTCCCTGAATTTCAGCTAAAACCATAAT
Organism: Myxocyprinus asiaticus; assembly: GCF_019703515.2. Lineage (NCBI taxonomy): Eukaryota > Metazoa > Chordata > Actinopteri > Cypriniformes > Catostomidae > Myxocyprinus > Myxocyprinus asiaticus. Next base: position 11,165,182 of record NC_059354.1, on the reverse strand, counting down.
GACTCTTCCTAATTTATTTGTAGATGTTTACTTATAGGTGTAAAGACTCCCCTGCTCTTACTCGAGCCAGCATTATAAAAAAGAAATGCCCACCTCATATCTTTCCAAATTTTCAGCTTCCTGCGGAGAAAGGTGTGTTTCTTGAAGAAACACTATATCATATTTCTTACGCTTAAGAAGAGAAATAACCTTCCTTCTTTTTATGGGGTGCCCCAACCCATTCACATTCCACGTGGAGAGAGACAATCCACTCACATTAACATTTGACATTTTGACATATAAGAAGAAATCGATCGTGTCAATGGCAAGATTATAAAGAACACATTACAACATTAGTGCAACAATCAAACCCGAATTTCCCCCCGAATTAAACAAACAGAAAAAAGAAAAACATGCTCATTAACCCCACGCACGACAGTGCCAACTGGCATCCATCAGTCTAAACTCAAACAGTCCATGCACGCCTATGAGAGCCCCTGCGAAAACCTTGCTGTCGGATTGCTCAAGCCCGGTGTTTCTATACACATTTTGTGAGACAGAATTACACAGCAAAAGATAATCTATAAAACAAACTCCAGCCAATAGGCAGAATAAACACAAAGAGCATGTAGCTTCATCCATAAAACTGTCCTGAAGTTGTGTTATTAGGGGTTCAAGCACTTAGCGCTGAAACCCTATTGTAATTGTTACGATTTTTATTATTTAGGGGTTCAAGCACTTAGCGCTGAAACCCTATTGTAATTGTTAAGATTATTATTATTATTATTATTATTATTCCGCCACAAAACTGATCGGGCAGAGCAAATCGTAAGGCCTAGAGACTTGAAACTTTGTCAGATGGTAATAGTATTGCTTGCTACTCAGAAACACGGACTCTGCCAAATCGGTCAATAGGGAGTGCTACAGCGATCAAAAATGCAAAACTGCTCATAACTCCTAGACCGTTTGTCGTAGACTCAAGTGCTTTATACCACTGGCTCAAACCAAACAAAACGTATATCTCCGATTTCATTGATTTTTCATAAAACCTACTTTTGCCAACTAGTCCTAGGTTTTTCATCCGATCGGGACCAAACCAGTGCCAAACGATTCTATGGCATCTCAATATCAAAAGTTATCAAAAAAAGTTTGAACTTTCGGCTCGAGCTAGCTACAGTATGTGAAAACATCGGAAGTAGGAGTGGCCAATTTTACGTAAACGGCTATAACTCTTGAAGGAAATGAGATATCTTCACCAATCTTAGCATTCTTATGTAAGAGATCAATCTTTGGTCGCCCAGAAAAGTTGGCATGGTTTTGCCACATGGTGGTGCTATAATACCAAAAAAACATGAAACTGACCATTAGTCTGATTGAGTTGAAAATCTGCATGCAGTGTCTTTGTCCAAGGTGCCTATGAGGACATTGGCTGATCTCAAAAAACATTGCCGCCATTGGCCAATGAAGTTTGAGCACCTATTAGACAAGGTTAACGGAGGCCGATCAGCACAAAACTTGGAGGGCCTGTTCGACTCCTGGCCCTAGAGGTCTGTGAGAAACATGAAAGAAATCGGACACCCTTTACCCTTTGGTAGCTATAACAGTGTCATTTAGAAAATAGGTGTGGTCAAGTGTACAAATAAGCCCATAATTCCTAAACAAAAACTCAGAACTTCACGAAATTAGCTGAGCATATGCGACATATGATTCTAAACAAGCATGCAGACTTTTATGGAGATCGGACCATAGGTGGCGCTATGAGCTTTAAAAAGCTTTAAAAACCATGTATTTCCTTAGTAAATTGCCTGTATTGGTTGAAAATGGTCTATTCCATCTATGGTCTAGGTGGTTACATGCTAGCTAAATAAAACATAATACCTTTTTACACATGTGCTTAAAGGCCTTAAACCGCTTGAACCCCGTTAATTGTTGCTCGCAGCTATATTTCTATATGTTTTTCTGCTTGACTCTGTGTATTATTTTTCAAGTTATCATCATTAGAGGTTATCACATGGTGAACCCTGCTTCAAGTTAATGAAACTTCAGACACTCTTTGTTTAGTGGGAAGCATCTCCCAAACTTTTTGTAAGAGTCTATTATGACTTCATACTGAGCTTATCCCGATGTCTGAGAAAAGCACATCACTACTTTCTATAATTAGACGCCTTGCATTAGATTCAACGTCTGTTGATGTTAGTTAAAGGAATAGTTCACCCAAAATGGAAATTCTCTCATCATTTACTCACCCTCATGCCATCCGAGATGTGTATGACTTTCTTTCATCTTCAGTCAAATTAAGATTTTTAGAAGAATTTCTCAGTTGTTTTGGTCAATAAAATGCAAGTGAATGTGTGCCAAAATTTTTAAGCTCAGTATAAAAGTAATCCATAAGACTCCAGTGGTTAAATCTATATTTTCAGAAGCAATATAATAGGTGTGGGTGAGAAACAGATCACTTTCACATTCTTCTTCTTGTGTTTTCCACATTCTTCGTGCATATCGCCCCCTACTGGGCAGGGAGGAGAATTTCAAGCAAAAAGGACTTAAATATTGATCTGTTTCTCACCCACACCTATCATATCACTTCTGAACAGTGTTGGATAATGTTACTTTTAAAAGTAACTCATTAGATATTATTGCGTTACTCCTTAAAAAAGTAACTTAATTGAAAAGTTATTTTTTTATGGAAAGTAAAGCATTACGTTACTTTTGTGTTATTTTTGCGTATATTTTTTTCTCACAGCCACTTTCTCTTCTGCTATGCTATGCATTCCATATAAATAAGCCATGCATTGCACACAAGAGAGATTACAGTTCATGCTAGCTACTGTACAACACTGTCAAAACAACATACTAAACAAACAGATATTTAGAAAGTAGGTCTTCACGTCATATTTATAATAAAGAATCAATAACATGAATATTCATGATTTGTTTTTCCATCAACATGCCAGCCAACATGACTAATGAAGAATAACCACTGTCTTACCTAAAGCAGCAAAGTCCAACACTTAAACTTGCATCATATCTGTCACCATGTGCTGTGCCCATCGACAATGTCAGTCAACTTAAGATGTTTTTCAAAAGTTAGGATAAAATTCAGTGGGGAATGCCAGTCTAACATGTTCAAGGAATGTGTGTGATAATAAAATAATATTTCTCACTTTCCACGGTGCGTACAGACGCCACAACTTCAAAGGCGCATGTTGATACAACTTGAATGGAATCGTTTTTAATGCTACCAAAATGTTATAAAAACGGTTTGTTTCGTTAATCAAAGTACTTGTTTATTATAAAACAAAAATGTAGAATCTTTTTAGAAACTAAGACATTTTCTCTGCATACACGATCGATGTAGAATGTTGCGTGGAGTGACTGATCCAGAGTCAGCTTTTCTCATCCCATTCTCCTAGTTACGGGGAGCTGTAACACGGAGCAGTTCGGCTGCATAATTTAGTGAATTGAGCGAGTATTTCACCCTGTGTATCATGTCGTGGCCAGTGGAAGACTAGTCCTATAATCCCTCTGCCTAAACGTGTTTATTTATTTATTAATGCAGTGTATATTAACACATGAATAAATCATGTTTCACTCAACCGAATGTTGACCTCTGTGGAGGTGAGGGTGTGGTAAGGACTCCCACCTGAGATTAATTGTGACTAATTAACATTCCTATGTTCACAGTGAGAGTCGGGAGAGATAAAAGATGGCCCAGTCCACAGAAAAAGGGAGAGAATCCCATGAGAGACTGTGTGTTTTAATGAGTGTTTTGTTTGAATGCTGAAAAGCCAACCTTGATGTGTGTATGCTGAAAAGCCACTCTGTTTGTTGTAAGTTGAAAAGCGCTTGCTACTTAACAAGAATTAAAAAGTTGACTCATGGACTGTGAAAACCGGCTCCCGCTTCCTCCTTAACCACCATACAATTAACTTTTTTACAACCTCATATTATGCTAAAACACTAAATGCGCATGTGCGATAGTGAATTGATTGACAGGCGATGTCTGTATCTAAAAGGTGATTGGCTCTTTTACCTGCAATGTGGGACTTCCTTTCTACATCTATTGACTGTTGGGTGCTAGAGCTTCTTGGTTGGGCGTTCCAATTTCTCCCATTCATTTAAATAGAAGTGATTCATCTCTGCTAAATTGTCTCTGGCCTCACACTATAGAACTACAATGCCCGTCATGCACTACGTCTCCTCCCCAAATTTTGCACACTTTTACTCCTGATTTCTCACAATACAGGGACAGGATAGGTGTACAAAAGCAACGCTTTATTTAAAAAGTAACTCCGATATTATGGTCTAAAATAAAAAATATTTCATTACTTGTTACTTGAAAAAAGTAATCTGATTATGTAACACGCGTTACTTTTATCACGTTACCCCTAACATTGCTTCTGAAGATATGGATTAAAACACTGGAATTGTACGGATTACTTTTATGATGCCTTTATGTGCTTTTTGGAGCGTCAAAGATTTGGTCACCATTCACTTGTATTGTATGGACCTACAGAGCTGAAATATTCTTCTAAAAATCTTCATTTGTGTTCTGCAGAAGAAAGAAAGTCAGACACATCTGGGATGGCATGAGGGTGAGTAAATGATGAGAGAATTTTCATTTTTGGGTGAACTATCCCTTTAAATTAATTTCTCCTATCCTAGTTTAATATGCTGAGACAACTATAAGTAAGCCAGTTTGAATATGCATTTTGCAGCAACAGATGCATAACTATCCTCCCCCAGAAGCACTTGCATTTGATGGAATGAGTTTTTATGGGTCTTGAAATGTATGGCAGTAAATGAGGAAATCTTTTTACAGTGTTTTTTTTTTTTTTCTGCACTGATGCACATGGAGACCTTTCATTTATTGATATGAACATTTTACTTGGCATGCAATGAGGTACTGTCCACTAAATTGGATATACATAATTCTGACCCTGCATGGCCATATACATACCACGGTCGCAGCGTGACATGCACCAGGCTGCACTGGGACAAGGTACAGTCATGCGGGGAATGCCTAACTCTGACGTCAGCTCAGCTCAGTCATATACCCTGCTATATACATGTCCACCAGTATGTATATATTTACACAGTGATCGGTGTAACAGATGTGTGTTTTAGAGCGTCAGTGATGCAGGATAAAGATATGAGGTCTGTCAGACGTAAAATGAGTGGATGCTTTGACTTACCCCTTACAGACTCGTACACAGACACACATCACAAAGAAAAGATACACTTATTATGAGAAAAAGATCCACTGCAGCTAAAAGCATGGGAATGCTCATAAGCTCCCTCCTCAGTCCACTCAGACCATTTATTCAAAAACAGGTCATTCAGGAATTGTCATCGTTATAACATCACAACCATCATCAACATTATAAACATCAAGATTCAAGTTTTAAAAAAAATTATTAGAATGTTTAAGGGATTTTTTTTTTTTCACCATCTTCCATATTTAAATATTTAATGTCAACTACCCACATCTAGAACTCTTGATCTATGTTCACCATGTTAGGAGCATTTAGATATACATGCATGTTTGTGGGAGGTGTGACATACAGGGTAACTGGAGCTGGCCATGTGGTCAGGGGTCACCTCATGATGACGCAGGTGCCTTTGTGACTTTGCTGATGTAAAGCTCTGTGACACAGACCATGTCATCACCTCTGTCAACCCCCTCGTCTGATCAGGCGAATAACCAGTCATTTATGTACCATGAGGAATTTAAATACCTCAGTAAAGGGAAACGGGTCTCATTGAGACTTCTCTCCTGGGAAAGTCTTATTAGGAAAAAAAAAAAAAAAAAAAAAAAAATATATATATATATATATATATATATATATATATATATATATACAGTAGAAGTCCATTAGAATGTTCGTAAGTGCAATTCATGAAGGACATTAATAAGAACTTTCTTAAGAAAGACAACACCACACAATGCCAGCTTCAAGCACCTCTTTGGCCTCCAAGGAAAAGCAGATATTGTCATGGAATGGGGATTTTATGAATTTGCATGGCGAAAATGCCGGAGGTGTGCACACTAAACATTGAAAACATATTTGGGCTTAGAATAGAAAAAAGCATCCCCCACTGCTGCGAAAAATGTTCTTAGTGTGATATAAAATTACTTTATCGTGATATTAGATTTTGGTCATACTGCCTACTGTACATCTGCTTCCACCCCAGTTTGTTGTTGTTGTGAAGCTGCAGGGTGTGTACAGCACCACTGTCAACTAGTCAGTTCAAGTAAAAACTTGGTGCTGGTGTAATTATTGGGTTTGTAGCTGTGGTGGGCCTTCTTTGGTCAGCGCTAGAGTCTCACGGCATTATCGTACTGTCTGTGTGGGGTTGGTTGTGAATGCAGTGTCCAGGCCAGGACAGTTCCTTTCAGGGAAACAGCAACTTCAAAACTCAGGCATTCCTTTCATTCCAGCCTGCTAGAATGGGCAGTGTGGCACTGCTCCAAGAAGCTGGCCAACACTTCTGTCTGTAGAGGAACACGCCAACATGTTCAGTGACTTAACTGGTAGGTACCTGGAAGGAAACTGGTTTCAGACTGCCTTCCAAAGCACCATAACTGGGTCTAGGACAAATTCAAGTGAGCTATAGAGATAACCAAGCAAATATTTAATGACTACAATCCTTAGTTCTTGGTAGATATTGAATCATCTGTTTAAAAAAAAAAACAATGTTTTAAATTGTCATTGACAATATTCACCTATTTTGAGATTATCAGCAATAATATCCATTTTGCTGGTTAACAGAAGTGTCTGTTCTTGACACTGTGAAAGCCTTGTAAATGGATCATAATTTCTCTGTTTAACATATTTTTAGTGAGTAAATATTGTGTAAAATAAGTGATCTTTTTGGCCATTTTTTTCCAACACGATCACGCAGAAAGTCGGCATGTTGTTTCCAAGAGTTCCAATACACTAGGATCAGCCACATTATGTCGACTCACTGACAAGCGCCTCCTATCTACTAGCAGACATCTTCAATGGCTCAAGCATGTTTACCTTTGGGGAGGACAGTTTATAAAATAAGCATTCCTCCTCACTGTATTACAGTCTGCACAGCTGAAAACAACTCGCTTCACAACTCGCTTTTGGCGCCCCTCTGTGGACATTTCACCCGGACAATGGATCTCACACATGCCCATACTCCCGACAGCACTTGCCGCTTTGGCCACTGGGGGCCAGCCTGCTTTGTAGATATAGAATAAGTAAGTATGCAGTTGAATCAAAGTGTAAGTAGTATAATATAATGCAAACATTGGATTTGTAAAACAGCGTTTTTTTAGATTTCAAACGCAGTCAATGAAATCATGCAAAGCCTAAGAAATATTTTAAATAGTCAAACACGTCCATTTTATTGATCATAATATCTCGTAATTGCAACATCCGAACTCTTTTGAAAGAACTTCCCAAGAGGATTAGAAGGCAGCAGTAGATGATCCTATATCAGATGATTGGAGCCGTGAGAGTGATCATGTATCAGAGTTGCACAATCATGATGTCAGTTACACTTCCTAAACTAGGTCAAAATGTATCTCTTGGACTTGAAACAAACCCACACATTTTATTGGGTAGAGTGTAAAATAATAAACCAGAGAGCTTCAGGTGCTTGGAATCATTCCATCCATTTAGTTTTTCAGAAATACCTAATGTTCATACAATGGAGTGTGATTTTTAATTGTCAAGTGATCCTGAAAATTATCTGTAGAGTGACTGCAGGATTCTGTAGAGATCTTATACAGAAGTAAATATACTAGTAAATATACTAGTACAGTTGCAGTTCTATTGCTAATTGTGCTTAAAGTTACGTGAACATGGGTGCTAGCTTTAACTGTTCTACATTCATATGCATTACTTAATTTAGAGACATGCCCCACTTCTCTAGTTAGGAATGATGACTTTTTTGGCCTGTGACATGCTTTATAGTTCTTGTTTGAGGGGGTTCCATAATTTAATGCTCATGTGTACACAGTGGCCCCAAAATTATAAAATAAAATATTTGGACACTTAAGCCACACTCTAATTATATGTTTGCCAATATATGACAAAATATCAAACCCAGTGGCATTTATTTGAAAGAAAGAACGCACAAGCACTCTTTTTAAGCAAAACTTTTACTGATATAAACAATAAAGCAATAGATAAACTGTTCAAAATTGAGACAAAACAAATGTGAAAATGTTCTGGTCGTCAAACTTTGTGGAATATATTTAGTCCATAGTTAATGTGAAGAACTCCATCTGTAGTTACTCTGCTAGGAAACCTGTGTGAACTTGAGGGGAACTGACTTCATACATCCGCTATTGGCCACTGGTTAAAAGTTAAAAAAAAAAAAAAGAAGAAGGAAAAACAAAAAGGAAGGTAGTTAGAAAAGTTCTAGTATGATTTGTTTGCAGATGACTTTTGTTTTGAAATGTTGTTATATAATGCAAAGACATTCAGACATTTTTAAGTAAGGCATAAGTGTCCAAATACTTTTGGGAATACTGTACAGTACCTGTAACACTATGTATATAAATGTATATATACATGTCAGCAGTGTATTTGTAAATGTATGTACATTTGTGGTCATTATGTCATGATTTACAGATGTTTAATCATTAACATTGCTGTGAAAGCCTGGCTGACTTGAATAAAGCTCACAGGGTAAAACTTACACAGGGGTTTGGCCTCTTTACAGAGAGCTCCATTTTTAACAAGCACTACACTGCTGTGACTCAGACAAAAGTGTCTTTAGAGGTGTAGAGACAGACAGACAGATGAAACAATCTTCAGTCTGATGGGAATGTTGACCCAACAGTTGAACATTTCCCTATGCTCTTCTCTGTCTTTACCAAATGTCTTTCTCTGGTATTTCAAGTGATAAGGGTTCTTATCAAAGATCAGTGAAAACTAGATAGATTAAGTTTGTTAAGACAAACTTTAACATTGACTTGACAAAGCCCTGTCTGAAAGTTTAAAATAGTTTTGAAATTTTGAAGTATGATGGATATTTAGACATTGCAGTAAGACAAACAGCCAGCCAGCTAGCGACAGACAGACGGATAGATAGATAGATAGATAGATGCTACTGCATGATTTTAAAGTGCAAAAAAGTCAGAAAAGACAAAGAAAGCTAAAAAAAAAAAAAAAATGGTGCGCTGTTTCTCCCAGAAGCAGTTGAACTTTAATCTAAGCACAAACACGTCATTTTGAGCAGATTTCACCATTATTTTAGTGGATTACCTGAATTAAAGGAGCTTCAGATGTTCGTGCTTCTCATCTGTTGATATCATACACACTCAAGAGGATACGTGAAGTTCTTGGGCTTGTGTATGTTTCTGCTTTTTTTAAATTTTCTGATCAGACGATTATTATCGTAACCGGCAAAGTTTAAACTGTTGTTTTAGCACAGCTTTTGATTGACAGGTGAGGGGTGGTGCTTCAGTGTTGTTAGGGATGCATTCAGGATGGATTACTGTTTACACTTCAAATGTGATGCGATCACATGCATTTTTGAGTACCTCAGTGTGTGGTTTTTTTAATTGGATCACAAAACGTTTTAGACCCCGTTTAGACCTGTAGGATATTTAGCACTGACCACATGTGATCGGATCACCAAAAATGCGTCTTATTACCAGGGGTATACAGGGTCATTGATAGTCAGACAGACTGTCACATAGATAGATAGAAAGAGAGAGCAACTTAAAGCAGATTGGGGCTCTATTTTTGTGACCGCTCTAAACACAGTGCTAAGCACAATGACCAAAAGCTATGTCTCATTGGAGACTATTTAGTAGAGACTGACTTGCCTTGAAAGGCACTTTGGTCTTATCCAAGTTTTTGTGAGAGCACAAATTTTAAGGGCAATTTTCAAGGGGGGGAGTGTTTGCGCTGTCTGTGGGTGTATGCACGCATACTGTGAGTGTATTGTATTTTAATGAAGTGGTTCAAAACGCAATTTACTATTTTCCTGAGAAAAATGTCATTGCGCTAAGACGTTTAAGAAGCACATCTATTCTCGGCGTAAAGTCAAAAATCAGTTCCTGCATTTGCAGTTTGGGGATTCCACCAGCAGATGATGTTAAAAAGCTATTAATCACTTTTAATACTACCCATGATGCTGTGTCAGTAAATCAATAAGAATAATAAAAAGAAGAAGAAAAAGTTTATTTTGTATAGTGACTTTCCAAAGCTCAAGGATGCTGTACAGAAATTAAACCTAAAACATTAAACAGAGAAACATATTAGTTATGGGAAGATTGGGTCATTTTACTGACTCGTTCAGCAAAATGAACAAATCTTTATTCAAATAATTTCATTCATTTGAGCAGAATTCAATTAAAATGTTAAATTTTCAATAGCCAAATGCCCCCCAACACGTCTACTTACGCAAACTTTGATTATAGTCCCAATAAAGAAAAAAATATAATGCAGCCAAAGACAAATTATGAGAAACAGAAAGATTAGTTCACCTCTGGATTTAATCTTCTTGTCCGAGTCTTTCGTTCTTTTGTCAAATGGCAGCCATATATGCTATGCACACACACAGGAAACAGAAATGATTAGTTCACCTCTCATCATCTGGTCCGAGTTGTTCGTTCTTTTGTCACGTGACAAAAGAATGAACGATTCAGACCAGATGACTCGAGAGGTGAACAAATCATTTCTGTTCGCTGTGTGAGCATTGCATAGCGTATACGGCTGTCACATGACAAAAGAACGAACGACTCAGACCAAAAGAGTTGAAAGGTGAACTAATCATTTCTGTTTCCTGTACAGCACCTATGCGGTTTTCACGTAACAAATGAACGGAGGTTGCGCAATGCACATGCACGGCCAACACAAAATGAACGAATCACTCTCTGAGATTACTCGTTCTTCTGAGTCACATAAAAGATTTGTTTAAAATGAACGAATCATTCATGAAAGACCCATCACTAAAACATATAACAAATAAACATTACAAAACACTGAACAATGGGAGAGAAGCAAATTTCAAGCAAGGGCAGGACGAGAGCCAATAGTTCCAGAGAGACTGACAGAGAACATACAACACATACATCGTGGTCCGGAGCAGCGCAGGCGACAATACAGAGCAGGGGATGCATTAAATACAGCTCATTTACACAACCAGACTCTTATAAATGGGCTGTCTTAATTGATATCGACGTTGCTTGACATAAAATGGAATATATAATAGGACAAAGACGGTGCAACAACCGGAGAAAAACCTCAGAATTAAATTGCACTTGATCCAGCACATTAGAACTTTGCGTGCACAATTTCACCAAATTTCTTGTGCCTAGACTTAGCATACTTGCACGAAAACATAAAAACGAGAACTACAGGACACTTGGGCCACTTATTTTAGTAATATCTTCCAACAAGTAGGAACATTTTTTGCATGCCATTCCATAAAAAAAAGTCACTTACAACCACTTTAAAGGTCTTTTAAATTTACATTTTTGACAGTTGCAGTTTGAATTAATGAGCATGTTGATGGTCCATTTGAACATTCCGTCAATGTAAGTTTATGGGATTCTTCAGAATTTTGATCATCTGCTGTGTGAAAACTGTAAGTCCAATTAGTTAAGGGATAGATCAGTCATTGTTTAATCACCCGTGTTGTTACAGGGTATCCGCAGGCCCTTAAAATTCTTAAATTCACTTTTTAAGTCAATTAAAAAGCCTTAAATACCTTAAATAAAATACAAGAAGTCTTAAATATCATTTGCAGATGTCTTAAATTTTGAGGCTTGAAAATAGGAGATGCTTAAAACAGCAAATGAGCTGTTAGAGCAGTACGGGATGCACTGAGGTGGATTATGAGGTGAAGTCATCAAATAACAAACAATGGGGAAATGTAAGTTTAACAACAAGTGTCTCGAAAATAATGGGTTCTAAACTTTAGTATAAAGTACAGTAAACATTAGTAATCAAGCCTGGAATTCGGTGCGGGATTCTGGGTACTGCATACAGTTTTAATCATTCCCGCATGTTCCACGTTCATAATGCTGAGAATTCCTGCACACTTTTATTTTAATCTGTCAATTTTAATATAAACATAAATAATAGTAATGTAGTAATAATAATAATACTATATATTATGAATATACATAATATGAAAATATATTATTAATTATCTTTATGGTATATTATCAGTTTTCAATATACATCATAACTGATTATGCAGCAAGGTTCTCTTTCATGATTTCATGTTAACAATTTTAATACATTTTGTCAGCATTAAACAGCCGTTTCTAATGTGACTGGTAAGTATTGACTCAAAAATAAAAATTCTGTCATCACTTACTCACCTTCATGCTGTTGCAAACCAGTACAACTTTCTATTTTCAGTGGCATTTAAAAGGAGATGTTAGGGAGAATGTTGGTTTCAGTCACCATTCACTTTCATTGAATAAAAAACAAAAAAAAGATACACTGAATGGTGACTGAGACTCAGGCTGTTTTCACACCTGGCTCATTTGGAGTATTTGTTTTCAGAACCTGGAAAAGTTCATATATACAGTTGTGCTCAAAAGTTTGCATACCCTTGGAGATTTGGTAATATATGTACCATTTTTAGGGAAAACATGAGTGAGCAGGCAAAACACATTTCTTTTATTTCTTATTGGATTTATATTCAACTGTAGGTTATAACAGAATGGCACAATCATAAAACAAAACATGGCAACAAAGAAAAAAATGAAATGACCCCTGTTCAAAAGTCTGCATACACTTAGTTCTTAATACTGTGTATTGTTCCCTTTAGCATCAATGACAGCGTGCAGTCTTTTGTAATAGTTGTCTATGAGGCCCCAAATTCTTGCAGGTGGTATAGCTGCCCATTCATCTTGGCAAAATGCCTCCAGGTCATGCAAAGTCTTTGGTCGTCTTGCATGAACCGCACGTTTGAGATCTCCCCAGAGTGGCTCAATGATATTAAGGTCAGGAGACTGTGATGGCCACTCCAGAACCTTCACCTTTTTCTGCTGTAACCACTGGAGGGTCAACTTGGCCTTGTGCTTAGGGTCACTGTCGTGCTGGAAAGTCCAAGAGCGTCCCATGCGCAGCTTTCATGCAGAAGAATGTGAATTGTCTGCCAGTATTTTCTGATAACATGCTGTATTCATCCATTCCTTTAGAGCTCACACACCCCCAAAACATCAGTGAGCCACCACCATGCTTCTCAGTGGGGATGGTATTCTTTTCATTATAGGCCCTGTTGACCCCTCTCCAAACAAAGCTCTATTTTGGTCTCGTCACTCCAAATTACAGTGTGCCAGAAGCTGTGAGGCGTGTCAAGGTGTTGTCAGGCATATTGTAACCGGCCTTTTTTGTGGCATTGGCGCAGTAAAGGCTTCTTTCTGGTAACTTGACCATGCAGCTCATTTTTGTTCAAGTATCGTCGTATTGTGCTCCTTGAAACAACCACACTGTCTTTTTCCAGAGCAGCCTGTATTTCTCCTGGGGTTACCTGTGGGTTTTTCTTTGTATCCCGAACAATTCTTCTGGCAGTTGTGGCTGAAATCTTTATTGGTCTACCTGACCTTGGCTTAGTATCAAGAGATCCCCAAATTTTCCACTTCTTAATAAGTGATTGAACAGTACTGACTGGCATTTTCAAGGCTTTGAATATCTTTTTATATCCTTTTCCATCTTTATAAAGTTCCATTACCTTGTTATGCAGGTCTTTTGACAGTTCTTTTCTGCTCCCCATGGCTCAGTATCTAGCCTGGTCAGTGCATCCATGTGAGAGCTAACAAACTCATTGACTATTTATACACAGATACTAATTGCAATTTAAAAAGCCACAGGTGTGGGAAATTAACCTTTAATTGCCATTTAAACCTGTGTGTGTCAACCTGTGTGTGTTACCTTGTGTGTCTGTAACAAGGCCAAACATTCAAGGGTATGTAAACTTTTGATCAGGGCCATTTGGGTGATTTCTGTTATCATTATGATTTAAAAAGGAGCCAAACAACCATGTGATAATAAACAGCTTCATATGATCACTATCCTTAAATAAAATACAGTTTTTTTGCATGATCAATCATATTTTCAAAATCAATGCCAAAATTTCACAATTTCTGCCAGGGTATGCAAACTTTTGAGCACAACTGTAAATGCACATGGCCATTGCACTCAGATCCGCACCAAAACAGTCGGTCCAAGACCTCCTGGACAAGGTGGTCTCGGTCCGATTGCAAACGAACTCTGGAGCGATTAGCTTGTTGTGAGACAAATAATATCCCTATAAAAACCATGAACACACCTGATGGATCTGCGAATGAGAAATCTGTAGGTCATCTCATCACTTAAATTCATCATCAAAACATGGATATAGCTTTTGGCAACTATATTA